>NC_088791.1:232780585-233094801 GCF_011386835.1 Chrysemys picta bellii
CACTTCAAGGGAATCTCCCTCAGATCTCCAGGAAACGCTCGTGGAGATACTGGGCAATCCACTGCCACAGGTTCCTCGGCAGAGCTGCTTTGTTTCTTGCCCCATTAATGTAACCTTCCCGTGCTACTTTGCGATCACTGGGGGGTTGAGGGTGGCATTGCTGCACACAGGGGCCAGGGCAGAAGCTGCAGGCTTGGAGAAGACCCTCACTTGATTCCCTGCTCACCCTCAGCAGTGAGAGATCTTCCATAATTATCACCTCCTGTGCAAAGTGGGGACAGGAATGATTATCAGGCCCTACCAACAGTGCTGGCTCTACTCAAGAGCCACATGCCCAGTGTACAGCAGGGTCCAGGAAAAGTGATTTACCCTGCCCCTGGGGCTACTCCCCATTTTGGGGGTCTTGTAGCTCGTGTGTGCTTGTGTAGGGATATTAAAGAAGGTACTAACAGTGATTCCCCCAAGAGACAGTGACCCCCTCATAATTTGGCCCTCACACTTTAAAATCCAACAGTTTCACCAAGTACAAAAATCTCTTGGGTCTTGTGTTAAAACTTGTAAGCTACTGTCTGTAGAAACCACTGATTATATCTATCCTGTGACTACTATGTAAAACTTACAAACAAGTTAACTGACTGTTATACAATGTAAACAAACACTATAAGCTGTTAAGTGACTTTCACTTCATTCAATGGCTCCTAGGACAGACCCCCACCCTCTGTGATTAAAGGGCCGGGAGTCTCAAATGAATTAGCACACACTCTGAAAGTGGTGGAGACAGTAAATTAAAATATGGTTAAGGGATGGAATGTATGCTGATGAATGCTTGATATACATGGATGGTTAGGGAGGTGCCAGCCTAGAAAAGGAGTATCCATGGGCCGAAGAATGTGTCAAGTGGATGACCAGAAACCCCCGGAGGGTAAACTGGGACCCACCCCATCACCTGGAAGGATGAGAAACACAAACTTTGGACAGTGTGGAGCCACCAGGAATGTGCCACTTTGGACAGGAATGTGCCATCTACTGATTGAGTCAGCAACAGCAGGATGAAACAGCTCCCATAGACTAACATAGGAACTAATTCCTATAAGAATGGACTCTAAAGACTGATGACTGAGTCTCTGGTTCTGCTGCCAGCCTCCAGGAGCATCAGGTGCACCTGACACGGACTCGGCTCCATCCTCATGACCAAGATACCTGGCCAGTAACTTGGCATGAGCAACTTCTAGGCTGGTAACTATAACACCTATACAGAACTTGAATGAATGATTGTGTGAATGAGTCTCTCTCTCTCTATATGTATGTGTGTATGTATAAGAAATAAGTAGTCAAACAACGTTGTTTACTTTTATCTTTTGCTTTATCAGTATATTTACAATAAATGTGGCATCTTTGCCTTATCCCTCTTAATAAGATCCTGCTGGTTTTTATTCTATTGGTATAACATTTGCCTGGGGTCAGACAGCTAGTGACTGGTGAGAGAGTACTGGCTGCATTTTAAAGCACTGAATCAGTGTTGTCTGTGTTGCAAACACTACTGCTTCTGTAAAATGTTGCATTTAAACGTCACAGAGATAACAAAGAGGGAGCTGGGCTCCCAAGGTTATCAGCGGCAGAAAGGCTGTGCAGAATTAGAAAGTGGCCAAGAAGAACTAAGGAAGACTTTCTCCATGAGGTTATGATGCACTCTGCTGCCAAGAAACAAACTGAAGGAGTGGTGGGACAGCGAGAAGAGGGACGGAAAGGAGAATGCAGCACACCAGAAAGAAGGCACGGAGTGGCTCTTCAACATTATGGAGCACAAAGTGGACATGGTCCAGGCGATACTAGCTTTTCAAACCGAGCAGCTCCGTGCGCGCCCTCCCCTGCAGCTGCTGTCGCAAAACTCTTTTTCATGTTTCCCCCCCACACACTGCCAACATACCGTTATCAACCTCCTGGCTCCACTCTCTATCTGCAGCATTCCACTCCTCACAATCCAGACATGTGGACTCCCACTACCCACTGCACGCAATACCCATCCCTCTGCAGTTTGGCCCTACTGAAGTATAGCACTAGGTGCATTGTGCTCCCAAAGAAGAAGGTTGGGTATGATCCTTGGACATACACAAATCCGTAGCTGTCCCAGGACCCCTCCTCCTCTGGAGACCTTCCCTTCCCCCACCCCGCTGATGTATTTTTGTCATTTGACTCTCTCCTCCAGTGGTTGTTTTTTTAATAAAAGAGTTGTGTTGGTTTGAAAGCAATCTTTATTCTATTAAGTGAAAGCAAAAAGAGCACTGCAAAGCAACATACAATTATGTAAAGGCCCCTTCTTGCATCATGCGCACCAATCACCTCCTAGCATTACAAGCACTGCAATCCCAAGCATAGCAACAAATATTAGTGGCTTTCAGCTTCAAATTGTTGCTCAAGGCATCCCTGATCCATATGGCCCCGTGCTGTGCCCCTCTAATAGCCTTGGTCTCTGGATGTTCAAACTCAGCTTCCATGAGCTGAGCCTCCGCGATCCAGCCCTGAGTGAAGCTTTCACCTTTCCCTTCACAAATATTATGGCGCATACAACACACAGCTATAAGCATAGGAATACGGTCATCGGCCAGGTCCAGCTTCCCATACAGGCATTGCCAGCGGGCTTTTAAACAGCCAAATGTATACTCATTCTGCACTTGCTCAGCCTGTTGAACCACTCCTTGCTGCTGTCAAGTTGTCCCATGTATGGCTTCATAAACTACAGCATTAAGGGGTAGGCGGGGTATCCTAGGATCACAATGGGCATTTTGACTTCCCCTATGGTGATCTTTTGGTCCAGGAAGAAAGTCCTTGCTTGTAGCTTTTTGAACAGGCCAGTGTTCCAAAAGATATGTGCGTCACGAACCTTTCCAGACCAGCCTGCGTTAATGTCTGTGAAACGCCCATGGTGGGTGATCCACAAGCGCCTGGAGAATCATTGAGAAATACCCCTTGCGATTAATGTACTCTGTGGCTAGGTGGTCTGGTGCCAGAATTGAATATGCGTGCCATCTATCGCCCCTCCGCAGTTAGGGAAGTCCATTTGTGCAAAGCCATCCACAATGTCACGCACATTGCCCAGAGTCACGGTCTTTCGGGGCAGGATGCGGTTAAGGACTCTGCACACTTCCAGCAACGACGACGACTCCAACAGTCGACTTTCCCACTCCGAACTGGTTAGCAGTCTGGAGTAGCCAGCTTCCACAGTGCAATCACCATGCGCTTCTCCAGCGACAGGGCAGCTTTCATTCTCGTGGCTTTCCTCATCTGAAAGTTCTGCAGCCACTGCTAATCATCACAGACATGCATCCCGATGGGATTCCATCACTCAATGCTTGTTTCCTGAGCCCAAAAGCCCACAGTTCCACTGTGATCAGCACCCCCGTGAAAGACACAAGCAATCTCGTGTCGTAGCTACTATGCGTGGCAAGATCAATGTCACACTCCTCTTACCTTTGTAGTTTAAGGAATAACTCCACTGCCACTCGTGACGTGTTGGTCAGAGTGAGCAGCATACTGAACAGGAGTTCAGGATCCATTCCTGCAGCCTGAAAGAGGCAAGGCGCGCAGTACACAAACTGTTGAAAGATGTCGCCAAATGCGGACAGAAGCACAGGGATTGCTGGAATGCGAAGCAATGCATCACAGGGCAGTGGGACTGGACCCAGGATGTCCCATGACCCCCTCCAACCCCAAAAGTCTTAGTGGCAAAAGAGAAAGAGGTGCTCTGTGGGATAGCTGCTCAGAGTGCACCGCTCTGAATAGCGCTGCAAGTGTGAACACACTATTGTGCAGGCAGCTATCAGTGTGAACACACAACAGCTGTTTTCCTTCTGCGCTTTCTGACCAGCGCTGTAACTTTACCACTGTAGACATGCCCTAAATCTTGTATGTGTTTTGTGGGAAGGAAGGGGGCAGGGTGTTAAAATATTGTTAGAGACACACTGTCCACTTGAGGTTTATTTCAATTGACTTCCAAAATTCAGTTTCTGCTATAGTACATTTAAAAAAAAATCCTAATTTTTAAAAATTAGGAAGAGTTAACAGCACCCCTGTTATTCATAGGGTCTTTTCAGTAAAAGAATCTGACAGCCAGGAAATACAGGGGAAACACTGAGTTTCTGTACAGGAAATACTGTCAAATGCAAGAGGCAAATGAAAGCAAAATCTTTTCCCCCGTTAAAAATGACGACAACAGAAAAGTTAGGTGTTACTTGGTGTAATTGCATTAAGTCAGTCATTTTAGAATAAAGTTTAGGTCCATGTTCCTTTAAGAACTTCTGCGCTGAATGCAGCTACTGTTGAGATAGTCAGTACAGAAGTTTATACCTAATTCAGTTTCTTTGCAGCTCTCTATTCACACAGTAGGGCAAACAGGATTTAACTTAGGGTATGTCTACACTACGAGAGTAGTTCGATTTTACTTAAATCGAATATGTGGAATTGATATTACAAAGTCGAACGTGTGTATCCACACTAAGGACAGTAATTCGACTGTGTGAGTCCACACTAACGGGGCAAGCGTCGACATTGGAAGCGGTGCACTGTGGGCAGCTATCCCACAGTTCCCGCAGTCCCCGCTGCCCACTGGAATTCTGGGTCGAGCCCCCAATGCCTGCTGGGGAAAAAAAATGTGTCGAGGGTGGTTTTGGGTAACTGTCGTCAGCCAACTGTCACTCCTGCCCTCCCTCCCTGAAAGCGCCGGTGGGCAATCAGTTCGCGCACTTTTCTGGTGAGTGACAGCGCGGACGCTACAGCACTGCGAGCATGGAGCCCGCTGCGACCATCGCTGCAGTTATGGCCGTTGTCAACACCTCGCACCTTATCATCCACCTTTTCCAGAGGCAGATGCTGAGAAATCGGGCGAGGATGCTACGGCAGCGCGGTGAGGACATGAAGTCTGAGAGTCGCACAGACCTGTCACAAAGCACAGGACCCTGCGCCATGGGCATCATGGTGGCAATGGGTCATGTTGATGCTGTGGAACGGCGATTCTGGGCACAGGAAACAAGCACAGACTGGTGGGACCGCATAGTGCTACAGGTCTGGGATGAATCACAGTGGCTGCGAAACTTTCGCATGCAGAAGGGAACTTTCCTGGAACTTTGTGAGTTGCTGTTCCCTGCCCTGAAGCGCAAGGACACCCGGATGCGAGCAGTCCTCACTGTCCAGAAGCGAGCGGCCATAGCCCTCTGGAAGCTTGCAACGCCAGACAGCTACCGGTCAGTCGCAAACCACTTTGGCATGGGCAAATCTACCGTGGGGGTTGTTGTGATGCAAGTAGCCAACGCAATCGTTGAGGTACTGCTGTCAAAGGTAGTGACCCTGGGAAACGTGGAGGTTCATCATAGATGGCTTCACCACGATGGGATTCCCAAACTGCGGTGGGGCTATAGATGGAACTCACATCCCTATCCTGGGACCGGACCACCAGGCCAGCCAGTACATTAACCGAAAAGGCTACTTTTCAATGGTGCTGCAAGCACTGGTGGACCGTAGGGGACGTTTTACAAACATCAACGTCGGATGGCCGGGCAAGGTTCATGACGCTCGTGTTTTCAGGAACTCTGGTCTGTTTAGACGGCTGCAGGAAGGTATTTACTTCCCAGACCACAAAATAACTGTTGGGGATGTGGAGATGCCTATAGTGATCCTCGGGGACCCAGCCTACCCGCTAATGCCCTGGCTCATGAAGCCCTATACTGGTGCCCTGGACACTGAAAAAGAACTCTTCAACTACCGTCTGAGCAAGTGCAGAATGGGGGTGGAGTGTGCTTTTGGACGTCTCAAGGGGAGATGGAGAAGCTTACTGACTCGCTGTGATCTCAGCGAAACCAATATCCCCATTGTTATTGCAGCTTGCTGTATGCTCCACAATGTCTGTGAGAGCAAGGGGGAGACCTTTATGGCGGGGTGGGAGGTTGAGGCGAATAGCCTGGCTGCTGATTACGCCCAGCCAGACAGCCGTGCGATTAGAAGAGCCCAGCGGGACGCACTGTGCATCCAGGAGGCTTTGAAAGCTAGGTTCCTGTGTGAGCAGGGTAACCTGTGACTATTAAGTTTGTTTACAGAGAAGCTGAACCTGCCCCAGTTTCTTTACCCAGTTAATGTTCACTATCCTCTCTGGTTTCATACCCCGTTCCCCCTGTTCCCCCCCTTCCAACACACGTTTAAAAATAAAATCACTGGAAATTTGTTAATGAACACCGTTTTCTTTATTACTGTTTTCACGGTAAAGTGTTGAAACTGGGACGCAGACTGTGGTGGGGAGCGGATGTAGTGTAGTGATGCAAAGGACACTTCTAAACTCGAGGAATGACAGGCTCCTGCTTCTAGAGTGGTCCGCACTGGTGGACTGGTTGTTTCAACGGAGCCTGCCACCCCTCCTGTTCGGGACTCTGTGGGGGGGGGGGGGGGGGGGGTGTGACAATGCGGTTCTGGCGGAACCCAACTGAGAGTGCCAACTCAGGACAAATTGCTAAAACAGGGCAGTTACAGTCTAAGGCTGGGGTTTTTCCACCTCTAAGGCAAACCAAACCAGCCAGACTAGGACGACTTCGGTCTCATCCCACTGGCTAACCGCAAGTCTCACAAGCAATCTCCTTAGACACTCCAGTTTCCCAGTATTACCACCAGTGCCACCCGTTATGGGGACAAATGGTTATGAAAACCAATACCCCAGTAAAAGAAAAAGGTTCTCCTGATCCCAAAGGACCAAGCCCCAGACCCAGGTCAATATACAAGTCAGATCTTACCCACAAATCACGCTGCTGCCAATCCTTTAGAATCTAAAATCTAAAGGTTTATTCATAAAAGGAAAAAGATAGAGATGAGAGTTAGAACTGGTTAAATGGAATCAGTTACATACAGTAATGGCAAAGTTCTTGGTTCAGGCTTGCAGCAGCGATGGAATAAACTGCAGGTTCAAATCACGTCTCTGGAATACATCCCCAGCTGGGATGGGTCATTCAGTCCTTTGTTCAGAGCTTCAGTTTGTAGCAAAGTTCCTCCAGAGGTAAGAAGCAGGATTGAAGACAAGATGGAGATGAGGCATCAGCCTTATATAGTCTTTTCCAGGTGTAAGAACACCTCTTTGTTCTCACTGTGGAAAATTACAGCAAAATGGAGTCTGGAGTCACATGGGCCAGTCCCTGCATACTTTGCTGAGTTACAAGGCGTATCTGCCTTCTCTCAATTGGTCCATTGTATAGCTGATGGTCCTTAATGGGCCATCAAGCAGGCTAGGCAGAGCTCATCTCAGCTTGTCTGGGATGTCACCCAGAAGCATAGCATAAGTTTGCCGTACAGACAGTATAGAGCCAATATTCATAACTTCAACTACAAAACTGATACACACATATAGACAGCATAATCATAACCAGTAAACCATAACCTTGTCCTAGACACCCCATTTGACCCCCTTTATACCAGATTTGGGTGCCACTACAGGACCTTGGTTGCAACAATGATCTATACGGTCCCAGTTTATGTCAATAACGTCACAGGGGGCTGTGACTTTGTGGCAAGGGGAGGACGGTTACAGATCCCCTGCTGCGTGGCTCTGTGATCCAGGATAAGGACCGCTGCATAACATCTCTAACCGCCCTCCCCCCCCCCCCCCAAAGTCACATAGGGCCCCCCCACACACACACACAGAAAATGAAAACCACCTCCCAGACTGACCAGGGTGCCTAGTGACTGCAATGTGTGTGTGACCTGCTGCTGAACCCCCGTGTTTGTACCCTGGTAAAGGTGACTGTCCTGTCCAATTAGCAACCCCCTTCCCCCCCCCTTCAAACAGACTCTCCTCTAAAAAAACCATGATGGAAACAGTAATTAACAGAAACATTTTTTTATTAGCAACTACACAGTTAGGGGATGAAACTGGGATGGGGGCTTGGGTGAGGCGGGAAGGAAAGGACTTATCAAATTTTGGGGAATGACAGCCTTCTGCTACTTGAGCAGTCTGCAGGGGTGGAGTGACAGTTTTCACGGAGTCTGCCGCCCCTCCTTCTTGGTACTTTGGGTGAGGGGGTATGGGACTTTGTGGCGGGTGATGGTGGTTACAGATAGACTGCAGCGGGGCTCTGTCCTCCTGCCTCCGGTCCTGAAGAACATCCACAAGGCACCGGAGTGTGTCCGTTTGATCCCTCATTAGTCCAAGCAGCGTTTGAGTCGCCTGCTGGTCTTCCTGCCGCCATCTCTCCTCCTGTTCGCTGTGTGCTCGCTGGTATTGCGACGTGTTCTCCCTCCACTGAGTCTGCTGGGTTGCCTCGGCTTGGGAGCAGACCATAAGTTCTGAGAACATGTCGTCCCGTGTCCTTTTCTTTCTACGCCTAATCTGCGCCAGCCTCTGGGAGTGTGATGCCAGGGTAGGTTGGGAGACAGTCACAGCTGTGGGATGGGAAAAGGAGTGAATTCCTCAGAAAGATAAATTTATTTTGTGAACAAAAAACAGTCTTTCTCTGTGAACAAGACCATGCACAGCACCTATCACATGCGCACTCAGGACAAGGTCAAATTTTTGGCCTTCACATTCAGTGCCTGGGGTCTTGCAGTGCAGATCAGACAAGCGGGGCAGGACAGCGGAATTTGGGTAGCAGGCTGACATGGTAAGCCATAGACTTGTGGCTGCTTAAAACTTTAATAAGAGCACTGCCCTCCTTTCACATTCAAAGCAATGCTCCTAGCGTTGGCCAGTTTCTGCTGCCAGCAATCCAGCAAGCATGAACTCTGCCCCTGTCCCACCCCGTCGCAGCTGTCCCCGGGAAAGATCCCTGTATGCAGGGCCGGCTCTAGGATTTTTCCCGCCCAAAGCAAAAAGAATTTTGGCCGCCCCGGTTCTTTAATTACCCCAGCCCCGGCCCCGCCTCAACTCCGCCCCTTCCCCAAATCCCCAGCCCTGTCTCCTCCCCCCAGGCTCTCAAGCCTAGGAGGGGGAGAAGTGGCGCCACGCCGCGGCCACTCAGTCTCCCCCCTCCCTCCCAGGTTTGAGAGCCTGGGAGGGAGGGGGAGACCCCGAGCCGCCGCAGCGTGCGAAACAGCTGATTCGCACGCCGCTGCTCCCTGGGAGGGAGGGCGAGTAGTGGCGCGCGAATCAGCTGTTTCGTGTGCCGTGGCAGCAGCAGCGGAGGTGAGCTAGGGCGGCCGGGGCACATTTTTAGGGGCGGCATTCTGGCGCCGGCCATGCCACCCCTAAAAATGTGCCGCCCCAAGCACCAGCTTGTTTTGCTGGTGCCTAGAGCCGGCCCTGCCTGTATGCTGCCCCTCTCCCGCCTCCACCGCATGGAGGTAAACCGCCGGTTACAGTTCTGTAAAGGAACAGGCAAGCAGTCCCAATACTAACATTCCCCTAATTCAAAGCAGGTCACCATGAGTGACATCACTCTGATGAGGATTTCAGAGACCAACAAAGAACGCATGCTTCGTGAAAGCCTGCAAAGACCAGGGCCGTATGCCGCCATGCTCTGCAAGGCAATGATCCCAGAGTACTTGCTGCTAGCCTGGCGCAGAAACGTTTCCTACTACGGAGGACACAACAAGGCCACTCTCCCAAGGAACCTCATGCAAAGGTTTTCCAATTACCTCCAGGAGAGCTTCATGGAGATGTCCCATGAGGATTTCAGCTCTATCCCCGGACATATAGACCGAATTTTACTGTAGCTGCACTGGCTTGGACTAAATAGTAGAGCACCTAGGGCAAACCAATCATGATAAACCCACTGTTAATATTAATGTTCTGTTCAAAATAAATGTTTACATGTTTAAAACACTTACCGACTGATCCTTCCCCTGATTCTGGGTCCGGGTTAACGACTGGGGACAGTTGGTAGGGGATCTCTGTGAGGGTGACGAAGAGATCCTGGCTGTCTGGGAAATCTGCGTTGTAAGCGCTGTCGACTGCCTCGTCCTCATCTCCTTCCTCATCTTCCCAGTCCGCTAACATCTCCGAGGAAGTAGCAGTCGACAATATCCCATCCTCAGAGTCCACAGTCAGTGGTGGGGTAGTGGTGGCGGCCGCACCTAGGATGGAATGCAGTGCCTCGTAGAAATGGCACGTCTGGGGCTGGGATCCAGAGCGTCCGTTTGCCTCTTTGGTCTTCTGGTACCCTTGTCTCAGCTCCTTGATTTTCATGTGGCACTGCATTGCATCCTGGCTGTATCCTCTTTCTATCATGGCTTTTGAGATCTTCTAGATCTTTCCATTCTGTCTTTTCGATCGCAGCTCCGAAAGCACGGACTCATCGCCCCACACAGCGATCAGATCCAAGACTTGCCGATCAGTCCATGCTGGGGCCCTCTTTCTATTCTGAGATTGCATGGCCATCTCTGCTGGAGAGCTCTGCATCGTTGCCAGTGCTGCTGAGCTCGCCACAATGTCCAAACAGGAAATGAGATTCAAACTGCCCAGACAGGAAAAGGAATTCAAATTTTCCCGGGGCTTTTCCTGTGTGGCTGGTCAGAGCATCCGAGCTCGGACTGCTGTCCAGAGCGTCAGAGTGGTGCACTGTGGGATAGCTCCCGGAGCTATTAGCGTCGATTTCCATCCACACCTACCCTAATTCGACATGGCCATGTCGAATTTAGCGCTACTCCCCTCGTTGGGGAGGAGTACAGAAGTCAAATTTAAGAGACCTCCATATCGAACTAAATAGCTTTGTTGTGTGGACGGGTGCAGAGTTAATTCGACTTAACACTGCTAAATTCGACATAACCTCCTAGTGTAGACCAGGCCTTAGAAGTGAGCCTTAGGGATTTAAGCACACAGCTCCCATAACAAATTGGTATTAAGTGGTTAAATCCACCTTCGTTACAGTTTATCCCTAGTTGCTTAACTAGTTCAGTTTGATAGCCTGCTGTTTGCTACATTACGAAAGGTAGACAAACCTACAAGCAATGGATTCCTCAAAGAAATCACTGCGTCTACATGCAGTTATCTTTACTCAGAAAGATTCTTTACCCAACCATGTATGCTAGAAATTCCATAGCAAGAGTTTCTACATCCCTGGGAGAAGTATGTGTCAGAATTCAGTTATCGAACAAGTTTGTGGCTGAACAAGTCTCATCTATGTTACCCATCAGTGCCTAAACAGGATATTTTAAAAGCCATGCTATGTTGCCCTCCCCCCCCCTTCACCGTTACTGAGAAGCCCTTTAGCTTTAACAATATTTGAAGCTGTTTCTACAGTTTTAGTAAAAATCCTAACATTGACAGGGTTTACAGAAAAAAAAAAAGTGAAAAATTAGTAAGTACAAAAGCAAAAAAGCCAGGGTCTCAACATTTCAAAATGGAAAGTGTTCCCAGGATGACCAAGGATTTGAACAGCTACCTGAACTTTCCTAAAACAGCTTGTGCCAGCGTGCCTAGTCTTTGCCTGTCCCATCAAACTAGCAAGTCTTACAACTCAGCCCATCATGATGCATCACTGTGGACTAGTAACCACTGCAATTCTCAATGGATCATGGTTGGTTCCTGTTTACCTAGGATGACAGAATTTAATGGGCTTCCTACCCCAAACTACTTACATTAAATGGGGTCTTTGAACTAGGCTATTATAAATTAAGAACAGGTGCCCAAATGTGAGGGTGAAAGCTAAAGCCACAAAGCAACCTGGTAGAACTCCACAGTTCTTAATGTTTAAAGTGTAGCAGACAGCAACATTAGAAATAAGGGATGTTTGTTTTTGAAAAGCTCTTGCTTTTCAATAGTATCTACTAGACTTCTGAAGAACACTCAAGCATCTCACCAATCCAGAAGCTGGGATGTCAACTGAGAAGATCCAAGCTCCAGAGAATACTCCTACCAGAACCTGAAGAGACAGACTCAGTAAACTGCAAAGTGGTGCTAACATCAGACCTAGGACATTTGAAGACAAGACTGCCAAGACCTGATTAGGACTACTAGAGATATCTTGGCTCCACTACCAACAGATCTCCTGAAATAAAGGAAGCAGAACGAACAGAGTAGGGTTACCATATCTCATAAATAAAAAAGAGAGGACCCTCCACGGGCCCTGGTCCCGCCCATTTCCCCACCCCTAACCCCGCCCCAACTCCGCCCATTCCCCACCCTAACTCCGCCCCCTCCTCCCTCCCACTCCCAGCCATGGGGAAAGGGCTGCCCCAGCGCTACCGGCTTCAGGGTTTGCCGGGCAGCCCCCAGACCCTGCGCCCCCAGCTGGCGCTTCCCCAGCGCAGCTGGAGCCCGGGAGGGGAAGTGCCCAGCCGGGGGCGCAGGGTCTGGAGGCTGCCCGGCAAACTGTGAAGCCAGTAGCACTCGGGCTTCGGGCAGCCCCCATGCCTCCGGACCCTGTGCCCCCAGCCAGGCACTTCCCCTCCCGGGCTCCGGCGGCGCAGGGTCCGGAGGCACGGGGGCTGCCCGAAGCCGGTAGCACTCGGGCAGCCCGGCTCTTAAACAGAGCCGAAGAGTCGGGGAGGAGCAGAGCCGCCATTTTCCCGGACATGTTCGGCTTTTTGGCAATTCCCCCCAGACGGGGGTTTGACTGCTGAAAAGCCGGACATGTCCGGGAAAAAGAGGATGTATGGTAACCCTAGAACAGAGGAGTTCTTGATTCCAGTCCAAGAAAAGGGAATATGCCAACACCACTTGTATGACCCTGAAGCAGAACTGAGGAGTCTCTCTCCTTGGTAATAAAGTCACCTAGTCAGGATTTTCTGCCCTTGCAGAACAGGTAACAGAAAACTGAAGAACTCTGTTCAAGGAATCTTCCTAGACACAGGGAAAAGTCTCAGACTAGACAAACTGCTCTCAAAAAAAAAAAAAATCAATAACCCTGATGTTTAGTATTCACCTCCTACAGAGTCCACAAACCTTAAAAAGACTGGAAAACAAGATGAAGATCCCAGTCTCTCCACCTGGAAATATGACAGTATATATCAGGGGTGGGCAAACTTTTTGGCCTGAGGGTCACATCGGGTTTCAGAAATTGTATGGAGGGTCGGTTAGGGGAGGCTGTGCCTCCCCAAACAGCCAGGCGTGGCCCAGCCCCCACCCCCTATCCGACTCTCCTCCCCCCCCCCCCCGCTTCTTGCGCCGACGGGCCCCCCCGGACCCTCTTCCCCATCCACCCCTCCTGCTCTGTCCCCTGACTACCCCCAGGTCCCCTGCCCCTAACTGCCCCCCCCGCTGTCCCATCCAACCCCCCCTTCCTTCCTGAATGCCCCCCCCGGACCCCTGCTCCAGCCAAACACCTCTTCTCCCTGACTGCCCCCAGACCCCCTACCCCCACTGCTACATCCAACCCCCCTCTTCTTCCTGACTGCCCCCCCCGGGACCCCTGCTCCACCACCCCCCCGCTCCCTGACACCCCCGGAACCCTTGCCCGCCCCCCACCGACCCATCTCCTCCTTCCTGACTGCCCCACCCCCTGGAACACCTGCCCCCATTCAACTCCCCTGTTCCCTGCCCTCTGACTGCCCCCACCCCTATCCACACCCCTGGCCCCTGACCACCCCCAAACTCCCCTGCCCTCTATCCAACCCTCCCTCTCCGCCCCCTTACCGTGCTGCCTGGAACACCGGTGGCTGATGGCGCTACAGCCACGCTGCCCGGCTGAAGCCAGCCACACACTGCACAGCACAGAGCACTGGGTCAGGCCAGGCTCTGCAGCTGCACTACCCCAGGAGCTTGCAGCGCCGCTGCCCAGAGCATTGCACGCACGGCACAGTGAGCTGAGGCTGTGCGGGAGGGGCTGGGGAGAGCAGGAGCTCAAGGGCCGGGCAGAATGGTCCCACGGGCTGCATGTGGTATATATGGTAAAGTAGGTGACAACTGAACTCCCTGATGAGTGTTTTCAGTGACCTGAAACATATGTGGTTCACGTGTAAATAGCATCTTTGTAATTAGTTTTATAGATAAAGGCATTACCTAATTACACTGTCATGGAACCTCTCTGTGGACTAGAGTCTAGACAGAGACAAGGATACACTCAGACCCGACAGTAGGAGAAGGTCAGGTACCAACTTTCCAGCTTAAAGGATGACATTCCATGGATACTTGCAGCCAGTTGGCCAGTAACAGGACTTAAATTTGTCGAATGAGAAGAGGCAATTTGCCAATTATAGTACCAATGTAGCAATTTTAATGTACTGTGGAACCAAGGAATAGGTGTTCTTAATCTCATCTGAAAATATCAGATCTACAAGTTAAGTGGGCATTGTCGCTACTTGAGTGTCCAGGGTCAGGTAAATTTAAAACAATATGAAAACACTTCTGAGGCATCTGCACTAGAAACAAGTTAGCTGCTACAGAAAGATGAAGGAAGAAAGTCCTAGAGCTTCCTGGCACTGCAGCAGAACAGGCTCCAGAACTGAAGCATCAGAGATGTGACACCAGACGGCCTAACCAAGTTGCAACAGAGGCTTTCAATACCAAGGAAGCGTACTCCCAAAAGTGACTGCTAATGTTTTTATTTTGAAAGAGTTGCTCCCAGGAAATTTGGGGGATGTCAATTTTAGTAAATTGCACATAAATAGAAGCATGCAAATCCAGCCTCTGTAGATGATATTGGAGCAGATCCGAGAAAGAACTTCAATTTGGGTCTGGGAATGGTTTTCAAGATTTCAGTGCTGAGGGTGTTTCAGCACTCAAGGACACTTTGGTTAGGGAACCCCGTTGAGGGGTTCCAGAACCCAAGGCAGCAGTTCTGGGCATGCCTCATAATTCTGGCCTGGAACTAGAAAGTGTTGTACTGATTTCATCTGGAGGACCTCACACAAAAAGGATCATCTAGGCCCTAGAGCAGGAGTGGACAAAATTTTTGGCCTGAGGGACACATCAGGTTTCTGAAATTATATGGAGGGCCTCCCCAAACAGCCAGGCGTGGCCCGGCCACCAACCCCTATCCAACCCCCCCACTTCTTGCCCCTTGACAGCCCCCCTGGGACTCCTGCGCCATCCAACCCCCCCGTTCCCAGTCCTGACAGCCCCCCGGGACTCCTTCCCCATCCACGCCTCCCTGTCCCCAGACCGCCCCCCCACCTTTGACTGCCGACTGCCACCCCGTCCAACCCCTCCTCTCCTTTCTGATAGACTGCCTGCTCCCCCCAGGACCGCTACCCCATCCAACCACCCCTTGTCCCTGACTGCCCCAGAACCCCTGCCCCTGACTGCCCCCTGCTGCCCCATCCAACCCCCCCCTTCCTGACTGCCCCCCCAGGACACCTGCCCCCATTCAACCGCCCTGTTGCCCACCCTCTGACCACCCCAACCCCTATCCACACCCCCACCCCAACCACCCCAAACTCCCCTGCCCCCTTACTGCGCTGCCTGGAGTGCCAGTGGCTGGCAGCGCTACAGCCACGCTGCTCAGAGCAATAGGTCAGGCAGCTGTGCTGGAGCCAGCCATGCCACTGTGCAACACAGAGCACCGGGTCAGGCCGCAGCTCTACTGCCGGGGGGGGCGGGGGGAGGGGGGAAGAGAGAAGAGAGGAAGAGCAGGGGAGGGGCCGGGGGATAGCCTCCTGGGCTAGGAGCTCAGGGGTGGGCAGGAGGGTCCCACAGGCTGGATGTGGCCCACGGGTCGTAGTGTGCCCACCTCTGCCCTAGAGCCTCAGCCGACTATCCCTGCAGGCCCTGGGAGAAAGCTATTGTTGACACAGTCTCATGTAAACACTACTCAGAGGTTAAGCATCTGATACCAAAAATGACTCTGGGACAGGAAAGCCAGTTTTTAAGTGCCAACTCAGTAGTCCCCAGCAGACCAGGTGACTCTGGTGCCATCCATAAGAACTGCCATCAGCAATGCCAGGTTCTCAACACCGGACTCAATCTAGATAGCTCTGGGGACTATCAGCCACTTATGCGAGACAGGCTCACAGCATGCAATTTTCCTGATCCTGCAATGCTAAATTCTTAGCATTGGACTGCTAAGCCCAGAGAGTTGATAGTTCCACAAAAATCAAGGGAGCTGGCACTTCAGCACCTGAGTGAGCCAGTGTTTGCAAGTCAGTGAACTTGGTGACAGTCATGATGGGGATAACACCACTTTACTAAGTGACATTTCAGAGATTGTCAGATGGGTTCAGGGCTATTGACTATCCGCAAACCCAAGGACCTGGGTATATGTGTCTAGTAGTAGCGAGCCACTTTGACAAATGGTTTACCTAAGTTATTGGTGCTATACCTTTGGCAGCTAGCTATGTTGACTCAGATGGATCCCATGATCCCATTGTCACTTGAGTACAAAACCTCACACTAGTGGTTCACCAGTCACTGATGCTGGATTTTTGACTCTGGGGGAAACGAGAGACATCTGTGCACCAAGCCACTTCAAGCAAGTGGCAGTCAGTTGTACTGGATCCTCCGCAGCAGATTGTCAGACGGGCCTGGAGACCGAATGCCACTTCACTTTGAAGTTTGTAAGCACTTACTTGAAGCAGTCTAAGGTATTAAAATCCTGGTACCTAGACAATGACGACCCAGACTGGTATGGGGACATTAATACTCAATATAGTGTGCTGCAGACCACTTTAATGACAAATTCTAGGCACTGGACTCTGTTGATCCAGCTGAATGCAGGGACCTTGGTACCACTTCGAGATCACTGAACCACTACCGGTTCACTAGAGTCAGCAGTGCCAGAACTCTGGCATCAGAACAGGTAGACCTGGAGGGGGGAATCCAGCGATCTTTGTGCTGTGTCAGTGCTGAAGCCTCAGCAACGGGCTCAGTCAGTTGGTTAAGACCAGGAACCTGGATGCCATTTAACCTGAGAGAAACTACAATCTCTTTTTTTAAACCCATTTAGGTATGTCGTAGACTTACTGAACATTAACGCCTTACCACCATATGTGATGTAGTAATTTTGGCTCTGATCAGAACGTGTTCTTACATCTACCACAAGGTATTTAAAGTATGGTTCAATGTAATGGAATATTAAGTATTGAGACACTAACAATCCCTCCATAATACATTAGTTATCCTGCAACATACACAATTAAAAAAAACTTGTTTGAATCTTGATCAAAGCAAACTGGTTGAATATAGCACTACACAATGCAGAATTTTTTAACAGTTATGTCCACATGCTGTTTCCACCTAACCATTATACAATTATGTTCTTGTATCATCTTCTCACCCCACCAAGTTCCAGTACCATCTTCTGCCCAAGGCAACAACCTGCTATATTTCAGAAGTAGTCAATCATCCTCTAACTAATACAAAACATGACAGTTTACGACAAATATAAAACCCAGCATCTCTGTAGTTAGTGTACCACACTACATGTTTTAGTGACTGCATTGTAGGCATGCCACAAAGTATCTACTTGCAATAGCTTGACTCAGGTCATCAAATCTCTCCTCTTCATCTGAAGCTAATACAGACTTTTAAAGGGTCACTGAAATTTAGCACCCTTTTTGAGTATTAATTGTTATAAATAAAATCTAAGATTTTTTTATAACTGAAATATCAGAAAACATTTTTGTTTTTTTCCAGTTTGTTTTCTGTGTGGCTCTCTCACCAAGTGAGAGAAAACACATCTTTAAGCATTAGGAAAGCATGGATGTAAAACTACAAATGTTAGCAGGAGGATCCAGAAAAAAAGGGTAGTACCGTCAGTTTGGTTTTTTGTTTTTTTTCCAAACTGACTAGATTTCTGTCTGACATTGGCTCTGTACAGAAACTTGGGGGACAATGCACAAGAAATTGCTACACAGAAACAATATTTGGAAACATTAAGATGACAAACTAAGGATTTAGAACTGAAGTGCAATCTGTTTTACTGTGTTGTCATTACTGCAATGCTGATTATGAAAAAAGTAAATCTGACGGTGTGGCTCTTGACTTTAGCTCAGCCCTACACTAAGAAAAATATCAGAAGATCTCATTTTTAAGATTTGCAAACATTACACTAAACAAAACCATGCAACTTACAGTAACGGGGGGAAAAAATCAACTTTCACACTTCAGTCACTGTGGCTAGATTCTGTATCTACGGCACTGTCTAGAATGCAATAAAGAGGGCTTCTTTTACAGTATTCGAGACTTGTGATGTCAGAGTTCTTGAAAACAGAAAGCTCTATTCAACTCTTAATTCACAGGAAGGCCACTAAAGTCTAAGCAGAAAGATTCAGGTACACACGCATAGATATTTTCTACACATTTTTAGATGTATAAAGTTTCCAATAGTTTTTTCTTTAAAATAACTGGCAACTCCTATAGCCGACAGACAGCATTACGTAGAATAAAAGTGGTCTTACTGACCTGACAGACTGAAGTTAGAAATAGTATCCAGTACATGTGAACTTCCCCACCCAAAGCAATGTGTTAACAACCCACACTATTAAAAGTGACCAAAAATGAATGCCAGAAGACATCTAGTGAAACTATTTATAAAGCTGAGGTTTTGGGGTTTTGCAGAAAATAGAAAGACCTACGTATCTTGTAAATGTTCTGCTTTACTCTGACTGTATGAAGAATTGTCGTGAAATGCAGAGTTTTCATATTTGTTTGGTCCTTTCACACAACAATGAGGGAGAGGACAACATTAAAGACAGCATAATATGGCAGGAAACCTAGGAACAGTATCTAAAGCTACTTCTTTAAAAAAAAGCTTACGTTTTGAGTGTGGGCCCCTTTAAAAGTCTGTCAATTCCACTTCATGCATGTTGGTACACTAAATGCCAAATTCTCGGTTTTAAAGTTAACTATTTTCCCCCATAGTCATTTACTACTATTTCTCAACTTCAATACAACACAAAAACAGTAGCATTGAGTACACTGGGCAGCCAACACAAACAGAAAGAGGAAAGGGTGATGAATGTTTGAAACAGTTTCTATATATCTTTTCTTGAGACATTCAAAAATTAAATATTTAACCCTGCTGTTTTCAGTATGGTCCTCTGAACTCAAAAGCCAGGAATCATTACATATGATGTTTGGAAAGAGGAAGCCTTTGCACAACTGTCTACAGACACTATGTGCAACAACTTAATATTTAAGTATGAGATTCTCTTTCATACATAGAATTGTTTAAACCTTTGTATGATCTATTAGAAAAGTTAACCCCAAACGTAGTCTACTCTAATGTCTGAGACACTGACTGCTCCTAATGTGTTCACCTCCTGCAAAAGAAGCTCACCTAAACACTGAAGGGGGGTGCGGAGGAGAAAAAAGTGTCAGGTTTTCTCCTAATGACTTGTTTTGACTTTCCTCCTTCCTCTGGATTAGGAAATAACTGTAGTTCTTTTATATTAAACTTATCCCTGTGGCTGAATATGACAGGTTCACAAAATGTAGTTTACTAATTTAACCGCTTTAATTTTAAACGAAATTAGTGTTTGGATGGCTTCTGTAATAACCTCATTGTAAAAGAGAAGAACCATTCTGACTATGTTTAAAAAAACAGTAACAGATAACATTAACACTGTGGCAAGGGAGTAATAGTTATACAAGTAACATAGTCTGCCTCCTCCCTTTGCAAGCACTGTATTAACCAGTGGCTCTCAAACTTTTTTAGTGGTGCCCCCTTTCACATAGCAAGCCTCTGAGTGCGACCCCCCCCCTTATAAATTAAAAACACCTTTTTATATATTTAACACCATTATACATACTGGAGGCAAAGCGGGATTTGGGGTGGAGGCTGACAGCTTGCGACCCCCCCATGTAATAACCTCGTGACCCCCTGAGGGGTCCCGACTCCCAGTTTAAGAACCCCTGGTATTAGCCAAGCTGTGCCATAAGTATTCCCTAGGTCTAGGAAATCAAAATATCAAGTCTGACATGAAGCAGCCTCCTTTGTCCTTACCCTACAATCTTTGTACATACTTAACCCCATATCTTAGCTTAATCCAATAGAGAGCTTTAGGTGTCACACCAGGGCATCTGACCATGTTTAAATAAGAATACAAGCCTGGAAGAAAAAAAAAAAGTTTAGTGTTTCTCCCTTTATGGCTTGTAAACATGGTCTCAGTTTGGTTTTCACACACTGAAACTGAATTTCTAGTCTGCTCTATTTTTTCCAGAAAGGCTATGGAGAATTACCAAGTATCAAGGAAGTGAAACATGAAGCAGCGTGTGAAAAGGAGAAGGATTTTTATTCAAATTCTTTTTTGTTTAGAGACCTCTGTGATGGGTTGGATCACAGAAACCCTGCCAACTGATGTGCCAAGACTACTTCTGCCCCTGCTTTCCCTGCCATCTTGGGACTCCAGCACCCTGTCTTGTTGAGCCAGACACACCAGTCTGCTCCAACACAGATCCAGGGTCTGAACCACGTGCCCCAAAGCTGCAGACTTAACTGAAAGCAACTTAAGAAGTGTTCCTGTCTTTAACACTCAGATGCCCAACTCCCAATGGGGTCCAAACCCCAAATAAATCCGTTTTTATCTTGTATAAAGCTTATACAGGGTAAACTCATAAGTTGTTCGCCCTCTATACCCCCCCCCCGTATTAATGCATATTCTGGATTAAATAAATAAACAACAAGCAATTTTATTAAATACAGAAAGGAGGATTTAAGTGATTCCAAGTAGTAGCAGACAGAACAAAGTGAATTACCAAGCAAAATAAAATAGAATACACCAGTTTCTTACTGTATTAGACAGACCTAACAGATAAAATCTCACCCTCAGAAATGTTTCAATAAGTTTCTTTCACAGACTGGATGCCTTCCTAGTCAGGGCACAATCCTTTCCCCGGTACAGCCCTTGTTCCAGCTCAGGTGGTAGGTAGGGCATTTCTCATGACCCCTTAGTTCTGTTCCACCCCCTTATATAGCTTTGGCACAAGGCAGGAATCTTTTGTCTCTCTGGGCCCCCACTGCACCCTTCTAAATGGAAAAGCACCAGGTTAAAGATGGATTCCAGTTCAGGTGACATGATCACATCACTAAGACTTCATTACCCACTTGCCAGCACACAGGTATACAGGAAGACTTACAAGCCATCTACAGACAATTGTCCAGGTTAATGGGAGCCATCAAGATTCCAAACCACCATTAATGGCCTACACTTTGCATAATTATGATAGGCCCTCAGAGTTATATTTCATATTTCTAGTTTCAGATACAATGATACAGTCATACAAGTAGGATGAACACACTCAGTAGATTATAAGTTTTATAATACCTTAAAAGAGACCTTTTGCATGAAGCATATTCCAGTTACATTATAGTCACTCATTAGCATATTTTCATAAAATCCATATAGAGTGCAACATCACAACCTCTCTCTCTCAATGCCCTCTCAACCAGCTGGAGGAGAATCCTTAGCAAAGATCCTGCCACTTTATGAGCCGAACGCCTCTCAGCCTCCAAAACAACTTCCAGAAAATAAAAGGAAGAAGTGTCAGGAATATAAAATACTGCCTAAGAGACTACAATATGCAAGTTTTAAAAAAAGCCTTCCACACATCCTTGACACATCGTAATAGCTAGGGCCTGATGAAGTTTAGCTATGCATGGGTAAAGAGGCATTTAAGTCAATAAGACTGTTTGGTTCTGTAGCTGCTGTTGAATTTTGTTTTTCTAACGTGTGTCTGGAGTGCCCCAGGACATCCACCCCCTTTTAATTATGGTTAGAAAGCCAAGGGATTAATAGAAATAAAGGTACAAACTCAGTTCTGCCCTGTCTGCCACTACTTCACATGTAGCTCAGTCACCATCTAACTTAGTGCCAAAAAAGGAGCAAACTACCAATGAAACAGGAGAGAGAAAAAAAACAGCCTCATTCTACTAGAATATGTTTTACATGAATTACACCTTACATTGAAGGCTGGCAGAATGTGGCTGCCCAACTAGTAAGCAGTACCTTGCAAAGCAGGGTAGTTTGCCCCAGTTGCCTGTTACATTCCACCCTAAAACAAATGGGTTGGTTTAAACTTTTAATTTATAAGTCCTTAATGGCATATAATGGGCTGGGACATTGCTACATAAGACTGAATCTTTCCATAAGTGACACGACCTAATTTGCGATTAGTAAAGATACTCCACCGACAAAGCTTCCTGTTTCTATGGGCTGCTGGCAGGGCATTCTCCATGGGAGGTCCTCAGCGCTGAAATTCATTTCTCACCCTTTGGTGAAATGCTAGAGATCAGGTCTCCTAGCATTCAGGGTATGCTACTACTTCGTGGCAAGTATAAAAACAAGAAACGGAACTGGAAGATAGAATTTAGTACTATCTGCCCAGGATGGGAAAAGCGCCCCACGGGAGAATGCACAGAATATTTAAAAAAAAAACAAGAACAATCAACACTACTGCACAGGGTGGTTGTTAGCTGTAGCCTGAGGGGGCAGTTTGGAGGGGGGGCGTTATAATTTAGCTTTCTAGAGTGCCCAGGGGTCAGCAGCGGCACCTTCACCAAATCTAAAACAAAACCCAACCCACCCGAGAGGAAAGACAAGATGGGGGGGGGGGGGAGGAAAGAGAATAGCTATGGCAGAGCCCCACGGGAGCGACGCCTGAGCCGCCGCCACGCCAGGGTGCGGGAGATGGAGGGAGCCGGGAGGAGAACAGGTCGCCAGGCTGGGGGGCTGCGGCGGAGGCTCTGCCAAAGGGGGGGCGTCTTGGGGGCTGCTGCAGGGAGAAGGAGGGTGGGGCGGGGCGGTACCTTGGCTCGCTGGTCCCAGCTGTACTGCGGCGGCGGCTTCTCCTCGTCCGCGGCCGGGGGGTCCTGGCCCGCCCCGCCCTGCGCGCCCCCCTTCGCCTCTTTCCGCCTCTTGGAGAAGAAGCAGCCCATGGTCCCGCCGCGCGCCCCCCCGGAGGCGCCTCCAGACAGCCAGGCACCCCCCCGCCGCGCGCCCGCACCGACGCAGCCACCCCACCCTGGCCTCTCCCCGCGCGCCGCTGCTTCCGACTTCTCCCACACCCGTCTCCCCTGGATACCGCGGCCCCGCCCCTCCACCTGCACCCAATGGCGGCTCGGCTCAGCTAATCAGCCTCGCCAGGCGCAAGAGCGCTGAGCTCGAGACGCTTTTAAAGAGACAGGCGCCGTTTTGCCTGGCCCCGCCTCCTCTCCTGCCCCTGCTGGGGGAAAGAGGGAAGCAAATAAATAAACACTTTCCCGCCCTCTTCTTCTGTGCCGGTGTAGCCCCACAAAATGCTCTGCTCCCGTTTTGCTATTTTGGGTGTACTGAGCATGCTCAGTCCAACTGAGCATGCTCAGTAACCTTCGTTGTAGCCACTGCCCTCTCTCTGCCCTCTCTCTGCCCTTACTTCTGCTAACGATTTGCTCCCTCCTCTTTGGGGGGGTTTAAAAGTATTAAGGGGGCAAATCGCAGCGGGGGGGCTGTCAGGGTCTGAGCAGGGGGCAGAATTTTACTGGCCTGGGGGGTTCAAGCTACTGTAGGTAGCGGCAGAAGAGGGGCTGAAGGGCAAAAATCGGTGGTGGGGGGTGAGAGCCGGGGTTAAGCGGGGGAGGGGTGACACTGCCAGACCCCGTGCGGGTACAAAACCCCCGTTTAGGGAGGGGGAGGGGGGGGAACAGTGACCCCGTGGGATGAGCCACACACTGTGCTCGCTAATCTAGGGGTGTGGGGGGGGCAGAGGCTGTTTTTGTTGTTCTCACAGGGACGCTGCATGTCAGCCTCGGAGCAGGGGGCGGGTTCCTGGGGCTGGGGTCTTAAAGGCACAGGCCTCCAATTCCTAGCCTGTCAAAGATTAATCAACGCAGCTCCTCTCTATCCTATACAAGTGTTGCAGGGCCAGGGCCGCCCAGACGGGGGGGGTCAAGTGGGGCAATTTTCTGCAGGGGCCCCCACGAATATGTCGGAGGCTGCCCCCGCCTCCGTCTTCCCCCGGTGTCTCAGCGTGCCGCGTCCGGGAGCGGCCCTGGCGCACTGCAGCGCGGTGGCTCCAACGCGGTCCGGGGCCGCTCCTGGTCGCAGCACACTGAGGCTCCAGGAGAGGGGGTAAGCGCCATGGTAAGGTGTGGGCCCCCCCCCCGACCCCATCCTAACCATCACCATCACCCAGCAACAGCCCATTATGTAATTGCAAATGTATACATCCCATTAAAGCATTGAATGTTTTTAAATAATGTATTTCGTGTATTTTCAAATTATTACAAATTAATTTTTGAATGTATGTCACTGGTTATTTTTTACATTTCAAAATACATGTTACTATAGTATTGCAACTGTTTTTATGGAAGGGGCCCCCAAAATTGCTTTGACCCAGGCCCCCTGAATCCTCTGGGCAGCCCTGTACACGGCTACGTTACTGATCCAGCCAGGAGACTGAATGCGGTGAAATATTGTACAGACACCCCCTCCCTCCAACTCTGCCTCTCACATTTTGAATATGTAAAAGTGTCTTCTATCAGTTTCTATGCCTATATGAAATCACTGCAGTTCATTTCTCTTATATAACGTGCTGAGTTGCTAACTCCCTCCCAGAGCCCACATGTCTGCACCCCCTCCTGTACCCCAATCCCATGCCCCAGGTCAGAGCCTGCACCCCTCACTCAAACTACCCAAACTACCTATAGCCTGCAACCCTCCTGCACCCCAACTCCATCCCAGAGCCTGCACCCCAAAAAGGGATGGATTAACTTTTTGTGGGCCTGGTGCTAAACATATTTGTGGTCCCCCAGGGGGGAAATGGGGACATGGGGCATGGGGTGCAGAGTCCTCAGAGCGACGGGCTGGCCGGGGGCAATGGGAGATGGGTCATGGCACGGCAGGAACAATCCTGCTCCACCTAGCCCAGTACAATGGCACTGTTTACAAACCGGGAGCTGCCAGACGCACACTGGCCATCCCGGCCCTGTGCTCCCATCATGCTTCTTCCCCTTCGGGGTGGGCCCATGACCCCAAGGGTGATACCAGAGTGGCCCCTTTGGTCGATCTGCTTCCTCCTGGCTAATGTGACAAATTGATCTATTGTACGATTGAGGCGCGCTGTTTCACGTATTTGTGTGTGAGTCCGTGAAAAGGGAGGTAAGCTTTGGGGGTACGGAGCATGCCCCTGAGCCCAAGGTGAGACCAGAGTGGCCCCTTTCATCGATCTGCTTCCTCCTGGCTAGCATGCCCCTGAGCCCAAGGTCATACCAGAGTGGCCCCTTCCATTTTTTCCACTGGCTTCCGCCTTCCTTATTTCCAATGACTTGTCTGCTCATGCACCTGTCACTGGTCCATGGGGTTGCGAATTAGGAGGGATGGGGTTTGTGGTCAAAAACACTCATGGTCTGCTTCCTCCTGGCTAATGTGCCAAATTGATCTCTATTGGTCAATTGAGGCGCACTGTTTCACGTTTTTGTGTGTGAATACGTGAAAAGACCCCCACAAACCCCCATGCCCAGTGCCCTCCCACAGACCACTCTGAACCCCCCCAGATCCTCTCACTGCCCAGTGCCCCCTAGCTGTAGACCCCCCACAGACCTCCGACAACTGCACAGTGCCCTGCCCCTCCCCGCCCAGAGCCCCCCTGCAGATTCCCTCACTGCCCAGTGCCCCCCACCGCCCCACTGCCACAACTGCACAGTGCCCCACCCAGACCCCTGCACACTTCCCAGTGCCCCAACACACACAGATCTTCCCACCCCTCACTGCACAGCACCCCCCCAGACCCACCTACTCTCCCACACCCTAACCCCCAGCCACAATACCCGGCCCTGATGGGAGGTGACTGTGTCTGCCAGGCTGAGCCGGCAGCGCAGCCACAGCTTGTCCTGGGGCAGGATAACTCCGGCCCTTGGGGGTGCAATCAGCCAGGCTGGCAGTCACGACTGGAACACAGGTATGGAGGGGTATGCGCTGTTTAGGAAAGACCGGGACAAAGGTAAAGGTGGGGGGGGGGCATTGTATGTCAATAGTAAAGCTGTAAAGAAATAATAGTCGATGGAATAGATAACACAGAGTCCGTCTGGGCAATACTCACACTGGGTAAAAGGACTACTAGAGCCTCTCCGGGGATAGTGCTTGGGGTGTGCTATAGACCGCCGGGATCGACCCAGGATATGGATAAGGAACTATTTAATGTGTTTAGAGAAGTAAATACTAATAGAAACTGTATAATTATGGGGGACTTTAACTTCCCGGATATAGATTGGGGAACAAACGCTAGTAGCAATAATAGGGCTCAGATGTTCCTAGATGTGCTTGCTGATCAATTCCTTCATCAAGTGGTAGCTGAACCGACGAGGGGGGGGGGCATTTTAGATTTGATTCTGGTAAGTAGTGAGGACCTCGTTGAGGAAGTGGTAGTAGGGGACAATTTGGGCTCCAGTGATCATGAGCTAATTCGGTTTAAACTAAATGGAAGGAGTAACAGAATTAAGTCAAAGACTAGGGTTTATAATTTTAAAAAGGCCAATTTTAACAAATTAAGGGGACTGGTAAGGGAAGTGGATTGGGCAAACATATTAATGGATCTAAAGGCAGAAGAAGCCTGGGATTACTTCAAGTTAAAGATGCATGAGCTGTCAGAGGCCTGTATCCCAAAAAAGGGAAAAAGATTACTAAGCAAGAGATTTAGACTGAGCTGGATGAGCGACCGACTCAAAGGGGCGATTAGGAAAAAACAGAAAGCGTACAAAGACTGGAAGAGGGGAGTGATCAGCAAGGAAACTTGCCTTAGTGAAGTCAGAGAATGTAGACATAGAGTGAGAAAGGCCAAAGGCCGTGTAGAGTTGGACCTAGCGAGGGGAATTAAAAGCAATAGTAAGAGGTTTTACAGCCATATAAATAGGAAGAAAGCAAAGAAAGAAGAAGTGGAACCACTGAAGACTATTGCCAGGGAGGATATTAAAGATAATCTAGGCATGGCGCAATATCTCAATGAATATTTTGCATTGGTGTTTAATGAGGCCAATGAAGGTATTAGGGTTACTAGCACCATTACAGAGGGGCATTCAGGATGGGGGATTACCGTATCCGAGGTAGAAACAAAACTCGAACACCTTAATGGGGCTAAGTCGGGAGGACCGGACGATCTTCATCCGAGAATATTCAAGTAATTGGCGCGGGAAATAGCAGGCCCATTAGCGATAATATTTAATGAATCTGTAAACTCGGGGGTGGTCCCGTTAGACTGGAGAATCGCTAATGTGGTTCCTATTTTCAAGAAAGGGAAAAAAAGTGATCCGGGTAACTATAGGCCTGTTAGTTTAACATCTGTAGTGTGCAAGGTGCTAGAGAAAATTCTGAAAGAGAAACTAGTTGAGGACCTGGAGGTTAATGGCAATTGTGATAAATTACAACATGGTTTTACGAAGGGCAGATCGTGCCAAACGAATCTGATCTCCTTCTTTGAGAAAGTAACGGACTTATTAGATAAGGGAAATGCGGTGGACCTAATATACCTGGATTTCAGTAAAGCGTTTGATACTGTACCCCATGAGGAATTATTGGTTAAACTGAAAAACATGGTGATTGATATGAAAATCCAGAGGTGGATAAGGAATTGGTTAATGGGGAGACTGCAGCGGGTCGTATTGAAGGGTGAACTGTCAGGTTGGAGGGAGGTTACTAGTGGAGTGCCTCAAGGTTCAGTTTTGGGACCCATTTTATTCAATCTATTTATAACTGACCTCGGAACCGATTGCAGGGGTGGGCTGATAAAGTTTGCGGATGATACGAAGGTGGGAGGCGTTGTAAATTCGGAGGAGGATAGGGATATTCTGCAGGGAGACATGAATGAGCTTGTGAATTGGAGTGTCAGAAATAAGATGAAATTTAATAGTGAAAAGTGTAAGGTGATGCATTTGGGGATGACTAACAACAATTTTAGTTACAAGATGGGGACGCATTGGTTAGAAGTAACGGAAGAGGAGAAGGACCTAGGGGTCCTTGTAGACCACCCCCAGGCAGCGACAGCCCTTTTGCACCAACCATCACCATCACCCAGTGAGAGCCCATTACGTAACTGCAAATGTCTACATCCCATTAAAGCATTTAATGTTTTCAAATGTTGGATTTAGTGTATTTTCAAATTATTACAAATTAATTTTTGAATGTATTTCACTGGTTATTTTTTACATTTCCAAATACATGTTACTAGAATATTGCAACTTTTTTTTAATGGAAGTGGCCCCCAAAATTGCTTTGTATATGATGCAAATTGGAAGAGTAAAGTAAAAAAAATCCCTTTTCACGGATTCACACAAAAAAAAGTGAAACAGCATGCCTCAATCATGCAACAGATCAATTTGGCACATTAGCCAGGAGGAAGCAGACTGGGAGTGTTTTCCACCACAACCCCATCCCTCCCGTTTCGCAACCATCCTCCCAGAGGAAGCAGACCGGGAGTGTTTTCCACCACAACCCCATCCCTCCCGTTTCGCAACCATCCTCCCAGAGGAAGCAGACCGGGAGTGTTTTCCACCACAACCCCATCCCTCCCGTTTTGCAACCATCCTCCCAGAGGAAGCAGACCGGGAGTGTTTTCCACCACAACCCCATCCCTCCCGTTTTGCAACCATCCCCCCCAGAGGAAGCAGACCGGGAGTGTTTTCCACCACAACCCCATCCCTCCCGTTTTGCAACCATCCCCCCAGAGGAAGCAGACCGGGAGTGTTTTCCACCACAACCCCATCCCTCCCGTTTTGCAACCATCCCTGGACCAGTGACAGGTGCATGAGCAGCCCAGTCATTGGAATTAAGCAAGGAGAAGCCAGTGGAAAAAATGAAAAGGGGCCACTGTGGTCTCACCTTGGGCTCAGGGGCATGCTCCGTTCCCCCAAACCTTACCTCCCTTTTCACGGATTCACACAAAAAAAAGTAAAACAGTATGCCTCAATCATGCAACAGATCAATTTGGCACATTAGCCAGGAGGAAGCAGACTGGGAGTGTTTTCCACCACAACCCCATCCCTCCCGTTTCGCAACCATCCTCCCAGAGGAAGCAGACCGGGAGTGTTTTCCACCACAACCCCATCCCTCCCGTTTCGCAACCATCCTCCCAGAGGAAGCAGACCGGGAGTGTTTTCCACCACAACCCCATCCCTCCCGTTTCGCAACCATCCTCCCAGAGGAAGCAGACCGGGAGTGTTTTCCACCACAACCCCATCCCTCCCGTTTTGCAACCATCCCCCCCCCCCAGAGGAAGCAGACCGGGAGCGTTTACCAAACTGCTACGCTGCGTGGCAGAAACCGCTCCCAGTAGCAAAACGGGAGGGGAGCATTTTGTGGGGCTACACCCGCCCCCGCCTGTTAGTTCCCATCTGGCAGCTTTAAAGTTAAAAAAAATATTATTACAAGTTTGGCCCTGTTTATA
Organism: Chrysemys picta bellii; assembly: GCF_011386835.1. NCBI lineage: Eukaryota > Metazoa > Chordata > Testudines > Emydidae > Chrysemys > Chrysemys picta. The sequence continues at coordinate 232,809,777 of NC_088791.1, forward strand.
ACAGCAACAAAGAGCAGCAGTCCCCGGGGGATGTGCCACCGCCCTGTCGGTCAAAATAAATCCTGATTATTTTTCTTTTCGGAATTTTTAATTCTGGAATTTCATAGAAATGTCACCCAGCTTTAGGAGTCAGGGTTAAAACCACCGGGCATCTGCAGCCACAGCAAAACGCCTGACCGAACCAGGTTGAAATGGGGCACCATTGATTGAAAACCCTTTAACACTCCTACAAACAGGACAGTGCACAGCAAGATCCATGGGGAGAGGAATTGTTCTGCAGTTGCCACCCCTTATAATGTTTAGAATGAAGCTGCTGATTTAGGGTTCACATCTTCAAGCTTTCTATGTTCATCAAGACTAAAACTTCCTTTTAAAAAAATAAACACGCAGAATTTGTCCTAATCACATGATTCCAGCGGCTGGGGCTCTAAGAAAAACACCAAATATCATAGGCTCACAATAAAATTCTGAGGGTTATCAGCACTGAGGAAATATAGCTGTGTGTGTTTTGGAGAGTTACCAACAATATATAGGGTGCCAGATTCTGCCTGGTGCTTATACACAGGTGCAGAGTGTGTGCGCACATATGTAGACATGCGTGGACACAATTCCTGTTTTTGTACTTAGGGCTGCACAGGGCTTACTTCCTCCCTATGCCCTTGAAGTCACACAGAGTGCCAAATGGGAAAGAGAAGCCAGGATCTAAGCCCTGGTCAAACCAGTTGCACACGGAGTAAGCTGAACCCTCTAAGAGAAATAGTACACATCCATGTCCTGCCTCTATGATTCTGCATCACCTCTTTCTACGTACCTACCAGACATAGTTGTGCCCAGTGTTTTAGTAGAACTTTACAGCGTAGAAAAGATTGGGTTTTTTTACATTGCACTTACCCAGCACCTGCCATCTGAAGATCTAAGTTCAGGATAAACATTTATTCATTAAGTTTCACAACACCCTTAGGAGGGAAGTGCCTAATTACAACAGTTTGTTTAAATTAAAAGTAAGTATAGTAATGGCTGGTAGTAACTGAGTTATTACTGCAATCATATTGCTACTGTACTTCAGGCTACAATTTTATCAAGTCTCAACTCATAAATAGGGCTTGGCCTTGTTAGTATTTAGATAGGAAACTAAATGCTGAAAAATTACTTATGATTTCTCAGTAAGTGGCATGCTGCCTTCTTAGTCAGCAGGAACTAATGCTCCAGTGTGGTGGCAAGGGGCACCTTGCAAATGTATCTTGCATGAAAGGTAACACCAAGATCCTGACCTCTTGTGGCCATTACAAATTCCAGAGCACTTTTTGCAAGAAATTTTAGCCATAACACCATGGAAAACTTCCAGCGCAGCTTATTAAATTGTTCCATAATTTGGTCTTTGTTTCAAATGAATAAGTTATTCTTCACTTCCCCATTAAAACGCCACTGTGTGGTGTTTCCCATACTAACGGGGTGATGCATTTCCACTCCAGAGCTGGCTATATTTCAGTACTGGAGGAAATAATTTCTGTACATATGATCTACAGTATAAAGTCCTTTGTGATGAAAAGTGCTCTATAAACTATATTGTAAATGCAAGAGAACAATTTAGTAGTAAGACAGTTATAGTTATTGCATAACATTATTATTAAATAACGTTTACCAAATAAAATTATTCCTTACATCTAAAAAATATTATTTTTATAAATAAAAAACTATCAGTGTTTTAAAATAAGAACAGAAGAGAGGCTGGCTGGCTCAGGGATTGCTAAAGTGCTACATAAATTTTCACCTCTATATTAAGTCCACAATTTCATCCAGGGGCTGCTAAGTACGTGAAAGAGGGAAGGTGGGGTGATGTTAGTCAGGGAAAGACCATGGCTCTATTCCTCTGCAATGGGCAATGGAGCTAGCTGGGTAGGCTGTGGGAAGGGGGATACTCACACTGCAGTTACTGAAAGAGTGGCTGAATTTCATCTGCAATATGCACTACCCAGAAACTCTAGGAAGTCTGGCTGAATCAACTAGAATTACTCCCGGAGGTTCTTGCTGCATTGTGGCTCATGGTCCAGTGTGGCCCTTCCTCACTCCTTCTCCTGCTGTCCCTTGTGATATGTAGGCAGAACTTAAAATACACATTCAGGGCCTAAATGCAGCTAGGAACTGTATCTTTATTTTACAATAAAAATGCTTTAAACCATTTTAAAATAATGTAATAATTTAAAAATATTCAAAAACCCACACTCCATCACCCTACATATAAATAAATACAGTCAAATCTGGAAAAAAAACATTTGGAGAAGTCTGTCTTAATAGTAGGCTGGCTAGCATCAAAAAGACTATGACTTTTCATGGGAACCCCCTGAAAGTCATGTTGTTTGTCATGGAAGTTATGGTTGTAACAGTCTTAAGTCCCAGCCCTACAACTTCTAACTGATGGGTGGACTGCAGTGCTTGTGCTAAAACATGTACAAGAAGTCAAGGGACTGGGACCTTAGTTACAACCCACCAGGCCTAGATATGGCCTATTAATAACACATATCCCCTTTCCAGTAGGACATAGCACTTACCTGCAACCCTGATGAATTATAAGATATCAGGCCTTAAAATAAGGATATCTTTGTGTAGGGAAAGCTATTTTAACATTTTTTTGTAAGAAGCCTCTAAAATGTATCTAGTTTATTTTCCATCTCAATCTTTTGATGTTAGACTCATGATTTTAAAGTCTTGTCTACACTATCAAGTTTTGTTGACAAAAGGCAGTTTTTGTCGACAAAACAATAAATAAAGATATCCTGTCTCCTAGAACTAGAAGGGAGCTTGAAAGGTTATTGAGTCCAGACCCCTACCTTCACTAGCAGGACCAAGTACTGATTTTGCCCCAGATCCCTAAGTGGCCCCCTCAAGGATTGAACTCACAACCCTGGGTTTAGCAGGCCAATGCTCAAACCACTGAGTTATCCCTCCCTCAATGAATGCATACACACTGTGATGTGACTTTTGTTGGGAAAAATGGTTGGTTTTGGTGAAAAAATACAACCACCCCAACAAGAGACATACGACTTTTTCCTCTAAATTTTTCTCGACAAAGTGCCAGTGTAGACACCACGCCTGATTTCATCGCTTTAATTGGTCTCCAGGAGGTGTCCCACAATGCCCATCACGACCGTTCTGGTCAGCAGTTTGAACTCCACTGCCCCGCAGCCAGGTAAACAATCATCCGCTCCTCCCCATTAGAAGCCCCAGGAATTTTTGAAATTCCATTTCGTGCTGGCTCGGAATGGAGAGGTCTCATAGCATCTTCCCAGGTGACCATGGTGGGTTATCACACCAAATGCTCTCCTGCTTGGACCACTGCAGAGCTGTTGGATCTGATCAGTATTTGAGGAGAGGAGACTGTGCAGTCACAGCTGCGCTTAAGCCATAGGAATTAAAATACCTATGGGCACATTTCTCTAGGCTTGTGCAAAAAGGGCTATGATCGGGACATGCTGCAGTGCAGAGCGAAGATAAAGGAACTGAAGCAGGTGTACCATAAAGCGAGGGAGGCAAACTGTCACTCCAGTGCTTCACCTAAGGCCTGCCGGTTCTATAAGGAGCCGGACACTATCCTTGGTGGCGACACCACCTCCACCGCCAAGAGCCCCGTGGATACTTCGGTGGGCCTGGAGTCAGCCAAAAGAGGACCAAACCCAGAGGACGAAGTCATTGATGAAGATGTGGAGTTAGATGACAATGTGGAGTTCCGGGCGGGGTCGCATGGTGAGGCAGGCAGCCAGGAACTGTTCTCCACTCCAGAGTTGTCTAGCCAATCTAAGCAGTTGCTCTCTGGTGAGCAAGAAGCAGGAGAGGAGACGCCTGGTAAGTGGCTGTGGTTTGTGTAGTGCGGCGGTGTGGGTTCAGGGTATAGAAATGTACAAGGCTGGTTGTGTTTCTGTGAGCTGGACATTTCTCTGTGTACTAATCAGTACAGCAGAACAGGGTGTTGATGCACACCGAGATCTCACGGGAATCCTCCAGAGAGATCTCTAGGAAAGTTTCCTGGAGGTACTCGTCAATCCTCTGCCGAAGGTTCCATGGCAGAGCAGCTTTGTTCCTTCCCGCATTGTAGGAAATTTTCCCGCACCATTCGGCAATCACTTGTGCAGGGACCAAAGCAGCACATAGGTGAGCAGCATAGAGAGCAGGGCAGAAGCCACAAACATGGACCAAATATACCCTCATTTCCCTGCTTACCCTTAGCAGTGAGATATCTGCTAGAATGACCCCCGCCTATGGAAAAGTGTGGGAGAATTTTAGAATTTTTCCCTGGTTGGCTGCACCATGACCCTTGCAAACCGTGTGCTCATTTCCCCATGTAGAGCGCCCCCTCCTCAGTCAACACTCAGTGGCGTAGACAGCTTCTAAGAAGAGGGGGAGCAAACATAAAAAAGGCACCCCCCCCTTGGCTCCTCCTCTGGCCACTCCCCCCTTGGCTGGCTCCTCCTCCGGCCACTCCGTCCCTCCCCCCCCATGGCTCCTCCGGCCCTGCCGTGCCACCCCCACGGTCCCCCCCTTCACTCCTCTGGCCGCGGCTGCTGGCCGCCATGCTGCGCCCCCTCCCCCCGCTCCTCCGGCCATGCCTGCCATCCCCGGTTGCTGCCGGCCGCCAGCCTGCGCCTCCCCCTGCTCCTCCTGCCGCGTCAGCATGGTGCGCCTCGCCCCGCTCCTCCGGCCGCTCGCCCGCCACCCACCCATAGCTGCCAGCGGTGCTGTGGCCTGCGGGCAGCCAGCCTGCGCTCCCTCCGGGCTTCGTCCGCACTGCAGGCTGCATGGTGCGCCCCCCTCCCGCCCGCCGCTCCTCCGGCTGCGGCAGCATGGTGCATCTCCCCCGCTCCTCCGGCCGCGGCAGCATGGTGCGCCTCCCCCTGCTCCTCCGGCCGCGCACGCCCGCCGCCCCCCCATGGCTGCCGGCCGTGCTGCAGGCGGCCAGCCTGCGCCCCCCCTCGCTCCTCCAGCCACCTTTGGAAAGGCGCCGCTTTGGGGAAATTTGCTGAAGGGAAGCGGTTGCTTCCCCTGCACCCCGCTAGCTACGCTACTGCCAACACTCACCATGCTTTGGCTGTTCACAGAGATGTGTTCTTGCCAAGGGTCAGTGAGAAAGTGATTGTTATGTTGCAAAAGGTGTATTTAACTGAAATGTTTCGATGCTGTGCGTGAATTTAACAATCCCACTTCTGTGCATAATCCCTTGTGCTTTGGCAGATGTGGTCTTCAGGAACATCCCACACACTCCGGCCAAGTGTCTCCGCCAGATTAGAGAGTGCCCAAGATGCAGGAAAGAAGACATGTTCCGGGAGATACTGCACTGCTCCAATGCAGAGAAAAGGGAATGGAAGGAGTGCTGGGAAGCAGGGCCGGCTCTGGCTTTTTTGCCGCCCCAGGCAAAAAAGCCTCCGGCCGCCCCCACCCCCTCCCCCAGCGCAGCAGGGGAGGGCGGCCAGAGCGCCGGGGGGAGGGTGGCGAGTCCCGGTCGGGGCTCCGCTGTCCCCGGCGGCCAGAGCGCCGGGAGGAGGGCGGCGAGCCCGCCCGGGGCTCCGCTGTCCCCGGCGGCCAGAGCACCGGGGGGAGGGGGGCGAGCCCGCCGTGGCTCCACTGTCCCCGGCGGCCAGAGCGCCGGGGGGAGGGCGGCGAGCCCGCCCGGGGCTCTGCTGTCCCCGGCGGCCAGAGCGCCTGGGGGAAGGCGGCGAGCCCGCCGCAGCTCCGCTCTCCCCGGCGGCCAGAGCACCGGGGGGAGGGCGGCGAGCCCCGGCCGTGGCCCCGCTCTCCCCGGCGGCCGGAGCCGGAGCACCGCGCCGCCCCCCTCCAGGTGCCGCCCCAAGCACGAGCCGGCCCTGCTGGGAAGTCGAATGGCAGGACAGAAAAGAGAATCAGGAGTTTGTTAAGGACGCAACTGAGTGGATGATTAAAGTCATGGAAGAGCAAACGCAGATGCTGAAGTCCTTAATAATGCTGCAGACTGAGCAGATCCGGGCCCGCCTTCCCCTGCAGCACATTCAGAACTCTTTTCTGTGCCCCAACCCCAAACTCCACCCGCATAGTCCTATCCACTTTCCGCGGCTTCTCGGTTTCCCCTTCACTCCGCCCTCTCGGACAACTTTCAAAATGATAGCTGGACCTACACAGAGCTGTGAAAGTCTGCCCTTCCTTGGTTCCTCCTTTCCCTCCAAGCATCTTTGTGTGTTGGTGTGTCTGTGTGTGTGTGTGCTGTTTCTTGTGCAATAAAAGCAAAGTTTTTGAATGGTAACTCATCTTTATTTGGTTCCTACAAATTGAGATATCAGGCACTACCAATACATACACAGGCAGTTTAAATCATTTGCTTACTGGAATGTAAGGCCCCAAATGTCACCATCACTTCCTAGGAAAACAACATGTAATGTAACATTGCAGTACCAATCATAGAGATACACATTACTGGCTCTCATTTTCAAAGTGTTGCCTCAAAGCCTCCCTGATAAAAATTGCCTCCCTTGGGGCTCCTCTGGTAGGCCTGGTATCTGGCTGCTCAAAATCAGCAGCCAAGCCATCTGCCTCAACACTCCACTCCTGAGCAAACCTTTCACCCTTAGCTTCACAGAGATAATGCAATGTACAGCACTCGATTTTGACCATGGGAATATTATCCTCATTGAGGTCTAACCTGCCATACAGGCATCCCCAAGGCACATTCAACTATCATCCAGCACCTATTCAGCCTGTTGCTGAACCACTCCCTACTGCTGTCCAGGTGTCCCGTGTAAGGTTTCATGAGCTACAGCTGTAAGGGGTACACCAGGTCTCCCAGGATCACTATGAGCATTTCAACATCCCCCACTGTAGCCTTCTGGTTTGGAAAGAAAGTCCTCGCTTGTAGCTTTCTGTACAGGCCAGTGTTCCTGAACATGCGTGCATCATGCACCTTTTTAGACCACCACACGTTGATGTCAGTGAAACTCCCACAGTGATCCACAAGCGCCTACAACACCATGGAGAAGTACCCCTTCCTATTGATGTACTCCATCACAAGGTGGTCTGGTGCCAAAATTGAAATATGTGTGCCATCTATTGCCCCTCCACAGTTAGGGAAACCCATTTCTGCAAACCCGTTCAGAGCCACTGTCTTTCGTAGCAGGATGCTATTCATTGCCTTGCACACTTGCATTAACACAGCCCCAACGGTCGACTTCCCCACTCCAAATTGACTTGCGACCGACTGGTAGCAGTCTGGAGTCACCAGCTTCCACACAGCGATTGCCACACACTTCTCTACCGATAGGGCAGCTCTCATTCTGGTGTCCTTGCACCATAGTGCTGAGGAAAGCTCCAGACACAGTTCCAGGAAGGTGGCTTTCTGCATGTACCATTGCTCATCATCCCAGACCTGCATGACAATACGAACCCACCATTCAGTGCTTGTTTCCCAAATCCAAAAGTGATGGTCTACCCTATGCAGCTATTCTGTGAATGCCAAAAGCAATCCAAAGTTGCTCCTATCCATATCACACAGCATGTCAGGCACCTAGGAGTCTTCTTCAGTAGGAACTTCATGAGTGATGTATTCATGACAGTTAACAGAGCATAGGAGAGCAGTGAGGGATCCATCCCTTCTCACAAAGATGCCGGGGTGCACAGCAAAGAAGGCCTGTTGAAAAATGCTGTGGAAGAAAGCCAAAAGCCCATGGAGTGCTGGGACAGAAAGCAATGCATCACGGGACATTGAGCTCGGTCCCAAGATGTGCCATGATCTGCTCCGCCTTCCCACAACACCTAGCGACAGAAGGTGTCGAGCTGGACTGTGGGATAGGTACCCACAGTGCATTGCTCACACTGTCGATGATAGTGCCCCAACTGTGGCTGCCACTCTGCAGACAGAGGGAGCGAGTGGGAACATGACATTCCGATTTTCACTATGCCGATTTTTGAATGTCGACATCACCTTTGTTGACAAGACTTGGTCGTGCAGACAAGACCTAAGACACCTCACTTTACAGGCTAAAGGATATGAAAAATAGTACCAGTACATTCCCCTCCTCTCTGTCAATGTCCCTCTCCCCTTCCCTCTGCCTCTGCTCTCTCTGACCTTCCTCCAAAGCCTTCACCCCTTTACCCCTCCCTGTTTCTCTTCTCTCCTTTCTCCTCCTGTTCTCTCTATCTCTGAGGGCTCTTCTTTGTTTTTTCCTTTGTCACTTCCCCTCTCCCACTCCCTCCTGCTTTTCTCTCCACTCCCTTTTGTCTCTGTTTCTGTCCTTCTTCCCTCCACCCCTTGTCCCTCTTTCCATCTCTAAGCTCTCTCCTCTTTCCCTTAGTCTCTCTTCCCACACTTTTTGGCTCTCTCCCTATGTGGGATGTTTTTCTCACAACCTCTTCTCAGCTCAGCAAAGGGTCAGGGAAAACCCCTTGGGGTTAGTTGTGCTGTATTTCCAAGTTGCCTTCATGCCCTTGTCTTCAGCAGGAAAAAGGTGAGTAGTCTACTTGAGTAAGTTAGCTAACTCAAGATAAAATCCTAGTGCAGACAAGGCAGTTTGTACTTTTCACACAAGCTCCCAGGATGGTTGAGTTAAAGTCTATGTGGGAGCCTAACGTTGCTTGACAGAAATTTTAAGCAAATAATGGAGAATATTTGTGGAAAGCGAATTTTGAATTCATAAATGTGAGTGTCTTCACACTAGAAACCTGATTCTAAGAGTGATACTCAACCAACAAAAACATTAACATACTAGGGGTCCATTCAAAACAGTCTTACTCAGAATACTCAGAAGTGACTGCTTAGGAACTCAAGGTAGTCGTAGTACTTGTGGTTTTTCACTCCTAGAGCACCATCTCCTGAGTTTTGTAGGTTTTCCTTTTGAGTGTGTGTGGAGCGGCATGATAGACACTTGGCACACATTGCTTAGGATTTGGTATTTTATTTGTTCTCCAGACACCAGTGGGTGTGTTGATTAGCTGTGGTCAAACCTACATACCAGTGATGTAGGGCTAGTCTATACTTGAGTTAACAATTGGGTTTTAATATAACTAATATAATTGAACATTCCAGTGCAGACAAAGGCACAGTAATTTTAGCTAGTTGAGATTAATTCATTCCAGTGTAGACAAGTCTTGGAGAGAAGGAATGAGAGAAATTAGGCCCAACTGGACACTTTGGTTCTCATCATCCTATTTCTCCCTGCTGGGCGTTCCAGTTGACTGCTAGTTTTTGTGGCAGAGTGAGCAATGCAGTTGCACATTCCTAAAGCAGAAAACAAAAGACACGAGCTGAAGGGATGTAATGGAGATCTTGGCAGTAGGCTCTGCACTAGACCAAGCAGAGCTGTGTCCAGCAGGCCATTTCTCAAAACCCAGAAGGCAAATAAAAAGAACCCCAAATTTATTACCAGTACTTTAAAAATCTCATTATTTTCTGGCCCTGTTATGATTTTTGCATGCTTCAGGTTGATCTTTTAAATTTTAGGGTTTTAGCTGAAATTGATACAATTGCTTTGAAAATTAATCTCACATGGATTTAGATTCATCCAAGTTGGTGCAGGGAGATGTAAATTACACCTGCATTGTTTGCTTGGTCTCCTGTGCTCCAGGGGGTATTTGTTCCAAGAGAGGGTAGGTGGCATTGCTACTGCCCTGCTCATTCTCTGAATTTCAGCTAGGGGAAGATATCTTTAAATTGCATCTGGATCTAAACAGGAGCCTACTTTAGGGAGACAGATTGGAGAGGTGCTGAAAAAGCACATTCCACAACCACCATAGCCCTGCCCCCTACTCAACCGGTGCCCAACACTTTGGGATCAGACTGGCCCTTTTCTGATCTCTCTACAGACCTTCTAATGAGAGAGGCCTCTGCCAAGACATACAGCAGCAGAAGCCAACATAGACCATACAATGAATCTGGGCCAATGTTTGTGGTTTGATATCATGCTAACTTTGTTCAACCGTGATCCTTTTGGCCAGCAAAAGAGTGTGTCTTCTGTGGTAGCCCTCAGCTGAGAGGAGTTGACTATGAAGATGGCTTTGATGGTGGGGTAATTTAAAATAGGGGACAGTGCACAGATGTACTCTTGTGTCCCAGGTTACAGAGAACTTTTAATTAATTTGCTATGTTAATGTAAAAAACTAACTGTAATACTTAACAGTCCAGATTTGTCAGTGGTTTACCCAAAAGTGATCTTCCAAACTTTCCCAACCTGCATTGGTTCCTTGCAGAAAAAGAAATTATCCCTAAAATTCTTTTTCTATTTCTGGTGTTTCAGCATTCTAGACAGGAATATGGAGAGCTCCATACAGGATATTACAGATGTGAAAGCCTAGGGATTGGGAGGAGAAAAATCATAATTTAAAATAACTCATAAGGGGCATTACATGAAGCTATGGGTAGCTTTGAAAAGTAAATAAGACAATGCTCTCCATGTAATAATATAATTCACAGAAATTCTAAAGCCTGCTTTGTTGAGAGCAAGAGGGTTGGCCACAATGCAGATAGTATCCCGCAAACTTTGCTGAAAAGGGTTGTGTCATCTTTAAATTCCCCCGAACAATTACCCGAGAAAGGCAGAAGAGTCCTCTGTTTAATGTTATATCCAAGTACCATGTAATAAAAATAAAATATATCAACCAGTTATTTGACTTTATTGGTACAGCAACTCAAGAAACCATGGCAATGAATCAGGAAAAAACGTAAGTACATTGATTTCCATGGGGCTTAAGCACATGCTAAAAGTTAAGCACCTACTTAAAGTTAAGCATGAGCTTATGTCAGTGGTTCCCAAACTTGTTCCGCCGCTTGTGCAGGGAAAGCCCCTGGCGGGCCGGGCCGGTTTGTGTACCTACCGCGTCCACAGCTTCGGCCAATCGCGGTTCCCAGTGGCCGCAGTTCACTGCTTCGGGCCAATGGGAGCTGCTGGAAGTGGCGCGGTCCGAGCTCCTCTTATAGCCTGGTTGACTGCAATAAGATGCATCTGCCAACCCTAGTCTGCAGTATTTATCCTTATGCAGGCTTTTAAATTTAGGGTGGGTTGGAGGAGCACTGCATTCTGATGCAGGGTCCTAGAAAATGCTACCTCTTTACAATACAATAAAGTAGATTAGGAAATCTAGGAATGTATCTGTGAAGGGGTATCTGCTAGTGTTGTTTTAAACTTTACCCCTTTTTTTGTGCCCAGACTACCTTTTGGCTGTGCCAGGACACTTATCTTTTCTTCATCAGTGTAACAAAATGACCACTTATCCTACCACTTAACAGGTTATTCTTTACTTTGTTACCAGCACGCTATCAACTATGCTCCATTACATTAACTTCAGGAGATTATGCAGGGCCTACACCCATGCACAATTTGGCCACACACGTTTACAGCATACCCAGTCCATATTGATCAGGGAGGCAACAGCTCAAGATGAAAAATAAGCCAGAGCCTCAGATATAGCCGCACTACCATTAAGCCAGTGGACTACACCAAAACTAGTGATTTTAAATGGTAATTTATAATAAAATGATGCTATTAAATTACATAAATGTGAGATTCTGCTTAGATTTTCTCTATCAGCAGACTCTGTGATAAACAAACATACTGTTTTTGGAAATACTGCTATGTCACTATGGATCTCTGTGGAATAAATTATTCCACTTGTTGATAACACAGAACAACAGGGGACTCTGTAAATACAGAAGATGACACAGCAAATATTTAAGCAATTAATAATTTGAAGCATCTGAACCCTAAAGCTTGCTTTCAACTCAGTGTATTATAGATTCATAGACTCTAGGACTGGAAGGGACCTCAAGAGATCATCGAGTCCAGTCCCCTGCCCTCATGACAGGACCAAATACTGTCTAGACCATCCCTGATAGACATTTATCTAACCTACTCTTAAATATCTCCAGAGATGGAGATTCCACAACCTCCCTAGGCAATTTATTCCAGTGTTTAACCACCCTGACAGTTAGGAACTTTTTCCTAATGTCCAACCTAAATCTCCCTTGCTGTAATTTAAGCCCATTACTTCTTGTTCTATCCTTAGAGGCAAGTTTTCTCCCACCTCCTTATGACACCCTTTTAGATACCTGAAGACTGCTATCATGTCTCCTCTCAGTCTTCTCTTTTCCAAACTAAACAAACCCAATTCTTTCAGCCTTCCTTCATAGGTCATGTTCTCTAGACCTTTAATCATTCTTGTTGCTCTTCTTTGGACCCTCTCCAATTTCTCCACATCTTTCTTGAAATGCGGTGCCCAGAACTGGACACAATACTCCAGTTGAGGCCTAACCAGCGCAGAGTAGAGCGGAAGAATGACTTCTCGTGTCTTGCTCACAACACACATGTTAATGCATCCCAGAATCACGTTTGCTTTTTTTGCAACAGCATCACACTGTTGACTCATATTGACTCATATTATAATAGACTGTTCCCTCAGCTGCCCAGTGTTGATCATATTAGTGCTCATTGCCAACAGCCTCAGACTATGACGGACCTTTTTAGAAGCAAAAATCCTCAGGGGGGGAAATAATCCAGAAATAAAAACTGGAAACAAAACATATTTATATAGCTGGGTAGGTAGGGAGGAAATAAAGAAAATACAGTACTGGAAAGTGGACATTTATACAGAAGAGGTACAACCTAGGCTAATCCTATGTGTGGAACTACCTTCATCTGAGATACCCGTAAGCAAAGTATTGGTTTTATTGTTCCTAAAACCAAATCCTGAGGGAGTTCTGTGATACCATGAGAGGTGTGTACCCTCCATTTAATCCACCTGTATCCTAGAGGCTGATTGATCCTGACACAGGGAGAGGAGGGGATGCACAGCCATGCTGTGGGAACCAGGTACAGAGCTGCTTGGAGAGGAAATGGGTATTGGGAAAAGGCTGGGACCTAATGAAAAGGAGGTCTATGGCCATTCCTCCCTGAGTAGCCTTGCATGGATCTTAGTCCCTCTCGTATGTCACTGGAGCTGCAGTAACCCCTGCACAGCATCTATGTGGGAGAGAGGCACGAGGCAAGGCTAAAAAAGAGAAGACAAATTGGTGTATTATGAGGATGGATCATGCAGTGAGATTTTAATCAGCCAAGGAGGAACCTGCCCTGGCATGGATCCTGCGAGGCATTGCACATACTCAGTACTACCCCAGTTTCATATAAGGCCCTACCAAATTCACGGTCCATTCTGGTCAATTTAATGGCCATAGGATTTGGAAATTAGTAAATTTCAAGTTTTCAGATTTTTACATCTGAAATGTCAAGGTGTTGTAACTGTGGTGGTCCCGATGCAAAACAGGGATGTGGGGGGTTACAAAGCTGCTGTAGGCAGGGCCGGCTTTAGGACCTGCGGGGCCCGATTCCAATACCCGGTGGCGGTCCAGGTCTTTGGCGGCACTTTGGCGGCGGGGGCTCCGCTCCGTGTCTTCTGCACACTGAAGGACCCCCCGCCGCCGAAATGCTGCTGAAGACCCCGGAGCGGACTTCTCCCCCCCCCCCCCCGCCAAAATGCCGCCGGAGCGGACCGCCACCGGGTGAGCCTAAGGCGCAGGACCCTCTTAGGCACGGGCGTGGGGCCCTCTTATCCACGGGGCCCGATTCTGGGGAGTCGGGAGAATCGGCCTAAAGCCGGCCCTGGTTGTAGGGGGTCGCGGGATTGCCACCCTCACTTCTGTGCTGCCTTCAGAGCTGGGCAGCCAGAGGAGGCTCCAGGAGGTGGAGATGATCGCCCCTGTGCTTCTGGGAGTGCCCCAGCCAGAGGCTCCTAGCTGCTCGTCCTGGCTGGGCTGGGGAGGGATAGGACTTGCTTTTCCCCTGCATGGCCCCTCTTGGGTGGAGATCAGACCAGGAGCCATGGAAGCACCCTAAAACTGTGGAGGGACCCACAGGTGCCCGAACCATGGCTCCAACCCCCTACCCCATGCCATGCTGCACCCCCGAGGTCCTGCCCTCAGGGCTGTCCTTAGGCATACGCAGCTGAGTAGGGCACCATGACATTTGGGGCACCAAATTGCCCCAAATGTCATGGTGCCCTAGGCAGCTGTGTGCTGCATAAGCGGCAGCGCCAGTCCCGGTGACCAGCCCTATCCCTCGTCCGGCCCCCCCTGCAAGGGGCAGGGCCGTCCCTAGGGGGAGGGGGTCCTCAGACAACTCCCTCCGCCCTGTCTCTTACCCTTCCTCCCTGCTCTGCCTCCGGCCCGCCCCCATTCCACCTTGTCACACCCCAATGGCCTCCTCCCTCAAGGGGTCCCCCTGGGGGAGACAGGTCAGCATTGTATATTGCTAACGCTGTTGCAAGCATCGCAGGGCATTTTGGGAAGGGTCAAAGTTGTGAGTGTGATCCCGCACTCACCGGCAGCGGCGGGAAGCAGAGCAACCAGGCCCCAGCCCGCTCTACGCTGCCAGCTCCCAGCTGCGGCGCTCCACTTCCCGCTTCCGGTGAGTGCAGGAAGTGGAGAGATGTGGCCCCAGTCCGCTCTGCTTCCCTTGTCCTGGCCCCAGCCATGTCGCTTGGGCAGCGGAGCGCTGTGGTTGGGAGCTGGCAGAGTACAGCGGGCAGGGGCCGGGCTTCTCCGCTTCCCGCCGCTGCCGGTAAGTGGTGGGGGGGATCCCTTCCCCAAGACCCCTCCCCCCAGCAACACAGCTGGGGCCGGGGTGAGGGAAGCGGAGCGGAGCGGGCTGCTCCCGGCCCTCTGCTAATCCCCCAGGCCACTCTGGGCCTGTGGGTCCCCCAAAAGTGGCTCCCCACAGCTCCTGCCTCCCAGACCATGGGGGGGAGGCCTATGGTCCACACAGCCCCCCGTGGGGGGGCTGCATAGGGCACCCAAATGGCTAGGGATGGCCCTGCCTGCCCTTGTGCCTCTTCCCCCCAAAACCTCTCCCCCCCACTCCCTCCTCTCTGCCCCCTCCCCCTGTTGCTCACCCTTGCTGCGGCTCCAGTCAGCACTGTCGACCGGGCCATTAAAAGTCCGGTCGGCGGTGCTGCGGGTCTAAGGCTTGCTAGCCCCTACCTGTCCTGGCACCACGCTGCACCCCGGAAGCAGCCAGCAGGTCTGGCTCCTAGGTGGGGGTGGGGGAGACACAGGGCTCCGTGTGCTGCCCCTGCCCCAAGCACCGGCTCTGCATTCTCATTGGCCAGGAACTCCAGCCAATGGGAGCGGGAGGGTGGTGCCTGCAGGCAAGAGCAGCGCGCGGAGCCTCCTAGCCCCCTCCACCTAGGAGACGGACCTGCTAGCTGCTTCCGGGGTGCAGCGCGGAGCCAGAACAGCCAGGGAGCCTGTCTTAGCCCCGCTGCACCACTGAGTGGAAGCCACCTGAGGTAAGCCTGCATCTGAACCCCAAACCCCAACCCCCTGCCCTGAGCCCCACCCCAAAACTTAAGCCCCCTCCTGCACACCAAACTCCTCATCCCTGTCCCCAGCCCAGAGCCTGCATGCCCAGCCGAGAGCCCATACCTCCTCCCACACCCCAACCCCCTGCCTCAACCCACAGCCCCCTCCCACATTCTGAATCCCTTGGCCCCACCCCCCCCAGCCTAGAGCCCACTCCTGCATCCCCACCCCTAATCCCCAGCCCCACCCCAGAACCTGCACGCCCAGCTGGAACCCTCACTCCCTCCCACACCCCAACCCCTTTTCCAGCCCCATGCAAGTGCGTGAGGGTGGGGTAGAGCGAGCTGCCAAGGGAGGGGGAATGTAGTGAGTGGGGGCCGGGACCTCAGGGAAGGGCAGGGCTAGGGTGCTCGGTTTTATGCGATTAGAAAGTTGGCAACCCTAGAGACTCCCAGAGCTCCCTCTTCGTGACTCAGCCCTCCGACCAGGTCATTGTAGTAGTCCTTCCCTTCTGGGGTATGAAAGTCCCACTGGATCAGCTGTCTGCATGCTATTTAAGACAGACTTCCAATCCAAAGCCAAGTCCAGTGCCACTTTCCCAGCAGCTGGCAGGGGAACCCACTATTCCAGGTTTCAGTCCAGGGACCTTATGTCCAGCAATTATGGTCTGCTTGCTCCCAGGCCCTGTTGTTATTTCCCTGGACTCTCTCCTACTTCCCTTCTCTATCTTCTACCCCCTTCCCCCCTGGGGTTTATCAGCCCAAACATCTGCTTCCCAGGGAATAACTGTAGACTACTTCCCCTCTCTGACTTCTTGGCAGACACTGTAGCCCCCAAACAAACTTCCCTTCTCTCTGAAAGTGACTGCAGACTACTTCCCCTGCAGCCCCTTTCTGTTCTCGGCTTCATCCCTTTATACAAGTCCAGCCTGTGCCTTCATCTTCCATTCAGCTTTATTGCACCCTGGCTCTCCTCCAGGTGCAGAACACAAGATTAATTGATTTAATTTAAATTGCTATCTATTGTGTGGGTTGGACACTCCATCACAAAATGGAACCGAAGAGGGAATTTTGATGGAGAGAATCTAAGTATTTTAACTGGAATTTGGCTAGGACACCAGGACTCCTGTTCTTAGAGATAGTGGTATGAGAATGTTAAGAATCACAGGTGGTCATGCCTTACTTTTGCACCTCACCTGAAGGACAGCAGTAGTTTCTGTACCACATTACTCTCTATCCCCACAGAATAGCATTGTTTCAAAGAGAAGAATATCACCTGCTAAATCACTAACCATACTGCAGAGGTATCATGATGGATGTATTTTTATAAATCAGTAAATAAAAATAATGCTGTTGAATCTCATAGGCAAAAGGAAAATTCTGTGCTGACAGAGTATAAAAGAACAATCAAAATAGGACATTCCCAAACTTTTCCAGGTAGAAAGCTCATTTAATGCCAAATTCTGATACCTTTTCTCATGTTGAGTAGTACCTTACTCTGCAAGTAATCCCACTGAGATCAGTGGGATTATTCGTGCAGTATGGTTCTACTCACTGAGAATGAGGGTGGCCAGCTCAGTCTCTTAGTGATCAAACACACTGTGTTGGCAGTGCACAGTAAATTCCTTGGCAGTGTACTCCCATTAGACAAGCTGACTTAATTACATCCCACATGAAACTTCTAAAGGGACACAAACAATCATATTCTCACTAGCAATTCAAAGCAGACATCTTATCACATGCACACCCATGATAAGGGTGATTTGTGTCAGATTTATGTGTATATAACTGGGATATATAAAGTTGGTATATAATAAAGTACTTTGGGCATATCACTGCTCATGCATTGACTTCAATGGAGCCAATTCTGGATTAAATCTGACTCCTGTGCAGAGGGCAAGCTATTCACCAATGGATGTAAGGCCATATTCTGGTGCGAGGCGTGACGTATGTTATAACTTAAATATTTAAACATATAATGCTCACAGTATACTAAAATAATTAATGAGAATGTGTGACATCAGACAGTCTGAAGAAGTTAACCTTTAATTGTTACGGTAACTTTTAAGGAACAGATCTTAGGTACTGAACTAATCTCTTTGATGGTTAAAATGTTTGCAAATGCAGGCGGTATCAGTCTGACTAGTCTCACTGGTACATGTTCAAATATTTACAGGTAATTGCACATGAGAAGACTGCAATCTCAAGGCTGTTCAAACTCAAGGAGTCTACACATTTAAAAGGACTTCAGATAAACACCTTAGGTGTGTTAGGAGTGATTACTTAAAACTGTTAATGTCTTGAAATGTCTGTTAATGGTTAACTGAATTCTGGGCGAGGTTATGTTTTGAAATAGGATACAGTGTGGACTAAAGCTAAATTGATTTCAAGACCTTGCAGTGATGACAGCCAACGTATTAGAGAACTGGGAGAGGAAAAACATCAAGAGAAGGAGACAGTTAATTTTTACTAATTTACAAGGATTTTGTACTGGTTTGAGGAATGGTATTGTACAAATAGGGTACAGAAAAGACAGAATATTCCAATTATATGCAGTATTTTTTCCAACCCAACTCATCAGAGCATATGTGATAAGATAATATGAAGGAGAGAAAAGAAGATTCGGAGGAGCAGCTACACTTTTATAACAGGACAAGATTTTTAAATAGAGTAGCTGACAACACCTACACAAAAGGTTAAACAGCAGCACTGAGAGAACCAGGATCCTCCAACATGGTTAATTAAACGTTTGACCAAAGGCTTTGAGGGGTTTTTTAGAACAATATTACAGATAGAATAAATTTACTAGGACTTGTGATCCAAAATAACATGCTCATGTTTATGCTGGGTTATCTAGATACATAACTCCCACGAAACGGGGAAATGTGGAACAGTTCTAGCCATAGTCAAGGTCAAAGTCTGCTCCAGAGCTGCTTAGAGCTGGTCAAAAAATGGTACATTTTACAATTTTTTAAATTTTGTTTTCTGAAATGTTTCATGAAAAATTTCAAGATGTTCTGATGTTTTTTACAAACCTCTCCCCCCACACGCACACCCTGAAAAGCCAAACATTTTTCATTTCTGGGTTTCCCCCTGTTGTCTCCTCTTCTTCCTCTTCTTCTCCCTCCCACCCCTTTCCCAGTTCCATTTTGGCACTGAAAAAAGAAACAAGAGAGTGGAAAGGGGAAAAACAAAAAATAAAAATAAAAAATAAAAAGAATAATTGAAAAATTGGAGAGTATAAAATCAACAAAAATTTTCCAGCAAAACATTCATTTTCAGAAAAGGCTACTTTTTAATAAAAGAAAAATGTTGACCAGTTCTACTTTACATTTCACAGAAAACAGCATCAAGACCTCATCCTGTTTCTCACCTTGAGGAAACAGCACATAAATTACTATCTATTTCTGAAGTTTAGTTTAACTGTTTTACTTCCTGGAACCAAATCTCCAAGATAGCACAAAAGGCATCTGAATGGAAAGTCTTAGTTAGAGCCATTAAATATTAACTCCATTTTTATTTTGTATGTTTTTCTGCCATGTGTATACCTCTTTGGTCCAAGGGAAGTGCACCTATAAATATGCATTCAATACATATTTGTTAATAAACATATGGGGGAGGTGTTCAAAAGCACCTAAGGGATCCAGGTGCTTCTAAATCTCTTAGGGATTTTTGAAACTATCCCTGATTATTAACAGTATGAGTAACTGGTGAACATATTTTTATTCTGAGTAGCCGCCTATTTCCAGAAACAAAACTACTATATGACATATCTCACTTATTCAAGGTGAAGAAGTGTGCATGTGTATTACCCTTTGTGGGACTCACAGTAGCTAAAAAAGACTCTTGTATGTCTAGGAAAGTCGTTGGGATCAAATTGGAGTGCTGAGCAAAAGACTGCGGGCCATTGGTGCTTGACAGGCTCAACCTTATGTTGTGGGTAGTGTGGAGTTGTACCTCTACTGGGAATGCTCCAGAGAGATTGAGTTCTCCTAGACACATAGGTATGCAGGAGTAGCATCTCTCAAAATACTCCTTACCAGCTCAGCAGTCTAATATGACTAGAGGTGGAGCTATTTCACTACTGCCTTCCTATCCCCTTTGAGGTGGCTTGCATAGGGTTACCATATTTGAACTTTCAAAAAAGAGGACACTCCACGGGGGGGATTGCCCCGCCCCATAGCCACTCCCTCCCACTTCCCGCCCCCTGACTGCCCCCCATAGAACCCCCCAACCCATCCAACACCCCCCTGCCCCTAACCGCCCCCAGGGACCCCACCCCCTATCTAAGCCTCCCTTCTCCTTGTCCCCGACTGCCCCCTCCTGAGACCCCCCCACCCTAACTGCCCCCCTAGGATCCCACTCCCTACCTGTCCCCTGACTGTTCTGACTCCTATCCACACCCCCGCTAGATCCCCGGGACTCCCACACCTATCTAACTGCTCCCTGTTCCTGAATGCCCCACCCGAACCCCCAACCCATCTAACCCCCCTGCTCCCTGTCCCTTGACTGCCCCAACCCCTCTCCACAGCCCCCCCTGAACCCGCAACCTATCGAACCCCCCCCGGTCCCTGCCCTGACTCATCTAATCCCCCCCCCCCCGCTCCCTGTCCCCTGACTGCCCCCCGGGATCCCATGCCCCTTCTCCAACTCCCTGGCCCCCACAACTATGAAAGCTAAAAACTTGCCTTTAAAAAAAAAAAAGCTGAGATTTAGTCACATAATCCCATAACTTCAGAAGCTGGGACTTTGAGAAAAACACCAAACATAGCAAGACTGGCCATAAAATTGTGATTAGTGGCAAAACTGCATTATCTGTGCTCTTGTATGCTGCCAATCACAGTGCTCCTTCAGCTCCTTTATGCTAGAATTCATTCATTTGTAAAGCAAAGTCTAGGTTGGTGTTTTGCATTTATCACAGCACTTGTTCATTAGAGATAGATTGTGCCCTGAGGCATAGCTGTGAATAAGGGTCTTTTCATTAAAAAGCTGCACCATCCCAGGAACATCCCAGGGAGGAAGTGTGATTCAGAGAATCACAATGCCCCCACATGCATGCACTCCCCTCTTGCTCCAAGGGGAGGGGGAAAGGGAGTGATTTACCTCACCTTTGCAAGGTTGCAGTCAGGGCCGGCTCTAGGCACCAGCAAAACAAGCTGGTGCTTGGGGCGGCACATTTTTAGGGGCGGCATGGCCGGCGCCAGAATGCCGCCCCTAAAAATGTGCCCCGGCCGCCCTAGCTCACCTCCGCTGCTGCTGCCACGGCACGCGAAACGGCTGATTCGCGCGCCGCTACTCGCCCTCCCTCCCAGGTTCTCAAACCTGGGAGGGAGGGGGAGCAGCGGCGCGCGAATCAGCCGTTTCGTGCGCCACGGCGGCTCGGGGTCTCCCCCTCCCTCCCAGGCTCTCAAACCTGGGAGGGAGGGGGAGATCCCGAGCCGCCGTTTTGCGCGCTGCTGATCCCCCTCCGTCCCAGGCTTGAGAGCCTGGGAGGGAGGCGGAGAAGCGGCGCCCGCGCCGCGGCCACTCGGAGTCTCCCCCTCCCTCCCAGGCTCTCAAACCTGGGAGGGAGGGGGAGACTCCGAGTGGCCGCGGCGCGGGCGCCGCTTCTCCCCCTCCCTCCCTCCTAGGCTTGAGAGCCTGGGGGGAGGAGGCAGGGCTGGGGATTTGGGGAAGGGGCGGAGTTGAGGCGTGGCCGGGGGTGGGGTAATTAAAGAATGGGGGGGGCGGCCAAAATTGTTTTTGCTTTGGGCGGCAAAAATCCTAGAGCCGGCCCTGGTTGCAGCCGACTTCCCCATGTATGTTCAGCTTAGAGTGTCTGGCTGAGCGCCCAGCCCCGCCCGGTACTGCCGGCAAGGCGATCTGAAGCCGCAGGGGAGGGGGGAAGCGGGGGAGGGGCTTTAGCTGCCGCTGCTAGCCCTGCCCCCTCGTGGAGCGCGCAGCCCCCCCGCAGCACTGCCAGCGCGGTGATCTGAGGCTGCAGGGGAGGAGGGGAGCCAGAGAGGGGCTTTGGCTGCCAGAGAGGCCCCAATCCGAGCAGCTCAGTCTGGCCTGGCCCCGCTGTCAGCCGCTTTTCAGTCTTTAAATAGCCGTCTGGGGGGAATCCCGGACATTTTTAGATGTTTACAAATCCCCCCCGGACGGCTATTTAAAGACCAAAAAGCCAGATGTGTCCGGGGAAACCGGGATGTATGGTAACCCTAGGCTTGCAACCCTTGGCACACAAGGAGGGAGTAGTCCCTACACTCAGTAGGGCATGGAGACAGCAATTATGCTTAGCCACTGTAGAGAGTTTGCAAACTGGAGAGAAAGATTCTTGCAACCTTCCTCATTGCAGCAGCCTAGCATAATCTGTTCCTGTAAGGACAGAGAGAATGCACTGTCCCTTCATATATCAAAAACTGTCAAGGTGATACAGTGGATAACCCTGAAGGCCCAATCCTTACTCAGCCAAAAGAGCTGTGGGAGATTTGCCTGAATAAGGACTACAGTAACTCCTCACTTAACGTTGTAGTTATGTTCCTGAAAAATGCGACTTTAAGCGAAACTATGTTAAACAAATCAATTTCCCCATAAGAATTAATGTAAATGAGGGGGTTAGGTTCCAGGGAAATTTTTTTCACCAGATAAAAGACTATATATATATATGTGTGTGTGTGTATGTATGTATATATATATATATATACACATACACACACACACACACACACACACACACGCACACAGTATAAGTTTTGAACAAACAATTTAATACTGGTACACGGTGATGATGATTGTGAAGCTTGGTTGAGGTGGAGGAGGGTGGGATATTTCCCTTACTGCTAAATGATGAACTAGCAATTGGCTGAGCCCTCAAGGGTTAACTCTCTCTCTACACAAGGCAGCAGGAATGGAGGGAGATATGCGCATTTCCCTTAAGTACACTGCCTTGTTAATTAGATCAGTTTGCTGAGACACAGGTGGAGGAAGTATGGAGGCAGCCATTTTATATTTGATTCTTACTAATAGGGAGGATTTGGTTGAGAATCTAAGATTGAAGGCAACTTGGGTGAAAGTGATCATAAAATGATAGATGTAATGATTCCAAGGAACAGGAGGAGTTAGAGCAGCCAGATAAGGATAACGGAGTTCCAAAAAAGCAGACTTTAACAAACTCCAAGAAGAGAACTGTTAACAACTAGGGAGAAGGACCAAGGTCACTAGGCCTCACTGTACATTTACAAATGCATAGCTGGAAACAAGTCTTGCTTAACTATGTTAGCATTATCAAAATACTTATTAGAGTGATAACATCATGTTTAGCATTTAGATTTTATGGAAGGCTTGTAGGATGCTTCAAACCTATTTACAATGTCTGTATCCCATGTTATAAGGTAATGTTTAAATGTTTGCTCTGTAACTATAAAAATGTTTGTTAAGACTGTAAACTCCCCACAGTCAGGGGAGAAGCATTACCAAGTGTGAAGTATTAGTTTACTCCAAGAAGTGTCATATCCTGCCCATCAGGAAGGGCTATTGAATCCAAATGGGCTACTGTGGAACAAAGACTTTGTCGAATGCTCCACCCACCCACCCATGGAGAGGTTACGTGCTGGAGCACTTGTCCCTTCACCTTAGATTCTGGGGTGAGAGGGGATAAAAATCCCTGATAAGGAGAATCTGGGTTTCTTTATGCTGTCTGAACTCTGAGGGGCAAAGATTCCTAGACATAAACAAGCGATCCCCAAGCTGCTTGGCTTGGGTTAGCCCCAAAGGACATAAAAACTTGCTTATTATAGAAGCTTCTATTACCTTTTGAATTTAAGCTTGTATCTCATTTGTGTGTGTATGCTTACCTGCTTTATCTCATAAATAACTCTAATTTCTTTTCTTAGTTTATAAATCTTTAATTAGTCTGTTATAGGATTGGCTACAGGTGTTGTCTTTGGTTTGAGATCTGAGTATGATAGACCTGGATAAGTAACTGGTCCTTTGGGACTGGGAGTAACCTGAATATTGATGTGATTTTTGGTGTCAAGTGACCATCTATCACATAGTCCAGCTTGCCTGGGTGGCAAGATAGACTGGAATGCCAAGGGGACTGTCTGTGACTCCATGGTAAGGCTGTTG
The DNA here is from genome assembly GCF_011386835.1 of Chrysemys picta bellii. Lineage (NCBI taxonomy): Eukaryota > Metazoa > Chordata > Testudines > Emydidae > Chrysemys > Chrysemys picta. The sequence continues at coordinate 232,833,180 of NC_088791.1, forward strand.
TGCTTTCGGAGTTCACGCTTGTTACTGGGTTGGTGAAATAGAACATACCACCCATTTGGAGTTTCTGCCCTGCCTTTTGGCATTCTCTCCTGAGGTTGGCACTCACAGTCATGAGCCACTCCAGACAGCATGACAGAAGGAACACAGCCAGAATATGGAAAGAACTGGTTAAAGAATATTTAGATAAGTTAGATATATTCAAGAGCCTGATGAAATTCATCTTACAGTACTTAAAGAACTAGCTTAAGCAATCTCAGAACCCTAGCAATTACCTTTGAAAACTCACTGAGAATTTATGGGGGACAGATGAGGACCCAGACGACTGGAGAAGGTCAAACATAGTTCGTGTCTTTAAAAGAGGAATAAAGAGGACCTGGGAAATTATAGACCAGACATCTTAATTTTGATACCTGGAAAGATACTGGAACAAATTATTAAACAAACAATTTGTAAGCACCTAGAGGATAACAGGATTCTGAGGGTTAACCAGCATGAATTTATCAAGAACAAAACAAGTCTAATTTCCTTCTTTGACAGAGTTACTAGCCGAGTGAATGGGTGGCGGGAAGCAGTTGATCTGAATATATCTTATTTTAGTAAGGCTGTTGACACAGCCCCACATTAAATTCTCATAAGCAAACTAGGAAAATGTGATCTAGATTAAATTACTATAAAGTGGGTACATAACTGGTTGAAAGATCATACTCACAGAGTAGTTGTCAATAGTTCTCTGTCAAACTGGAAGGACATACTTAGTGAGATCCCAGGAGGGTCTGACCTGGGTTTGATACTATTCAATATTTTCATTAATAACTTGGACAATGGAGTGGAGAGCATGCTTATAAATTTTGCAGATGACACCAAGATGGAAGGGGTTGCACACTTTGGAGGACAGATTTAGAATTCAAAATTACCTTGACAAATTGGAGAATTGGTCTGAAATCAACAAGATGAAATTCAATAAGGACAAGTGTAAAGTATGGAAGGAAAAGTCAACTACACAGCTACAAAATGGGGAATAACTGGCTAGGCAGTAGTATTGTTGAAAAGGATTATAATGGATCACAACTGAATATGAACCAACAATGTGATGCAGCTGCAAAAAAGACTAATATCATTCTGGGGTGTATTAAATGAAGTATCATATGTAAGACACAGAAGGTAATTGTCCTGGTCTATTCAGCATTGGTGAGGGCTCCGCTGGAATACTGTGTCCAATTCTGGGCGCTACACTATGAGAAAGATGTGGACAAATTGGAGAGTCCAGAAGAGAGCAACAAAAATGATAAAAGGTTTAGAAAACCTGGCCTATGAGAAAAAGTTAAAAAATCTGGGTATGATTAGACTTGAGAAAATAAGTGGGGAATCTGATAACAGTCTTTAAATATGTTAAGGGATTTTATAAAAAAGCTGGTGGTCAATTGTTTTCCATTTCCACTGAAGGTAGAACAAGAAGTAATCATCTTAATCTTCAGCAAGGGAGATTTAGGTTAGATATCAGGAAAATCTTTTTAGCTATAACACTAGTTATGTACTGGAATAGGCTTCCAAGGGAGGTTGTGGAATCCCCATCATGGGAGATTTTTAAGAACAGGATAGACAAACACCTGTCAGGAATGGCATAGGCTTACTTGATCCTGGCTCAGTATAGGGAGCTGGATTCAATGACCTTTTAAGGTCCCTTCTAGGTCTATATTTCTATGATTATTACTAAATAGATGAGTAGTTTGTAAGCTGGAAAGCCTAAAACCTGCTCCCTAATGCTGCTAGTGTCTTTGAAATGTCATCTGTAACAGGGTGGCTTGCCCCATGGCCTGGAGACCTTGGGGCAGGGGTCCGCAACGTTCGGCACGCGGCTCACCAGGGTAAGCACCCTAGCGGGCTGGGCCAGTTTATTTACCTGCTGACGCGGCAGGTTCGGCTGATCGCGGCCCCCACAGGCCGTGGTTCGCCGTCCCGGGCCAATGGGGGCAGCGGGAAGCCGCGGCCAGCACATCCCTTGGCCTGCGCCGCTTCCCGCCACCCCCATTGGCCCGGGACGGCAAACCGCGGTGAGTAGGGGCTGCGATCGTCTGAACCTGCCACGTCAGCAGGTAAATAAACTGGCCGGGCCAGCTAGGGTGCTTACCCTGGCGAGCCGCGTGCCAAACATTGCCGACCTTTGCCTTGGGGCTAAGCTAACCCTGGTTAAAAGGCAATCAGTTGATTCCAGTGTAAAAGAGCAGGAAATTGCAGTGAAGTGGGCAAAGTCTAGGATGTTATGGTACAGTCTGCAGCAGGGCCGGCTCCAGGCACCAGCCCACCAACCTTGTGCTTGGGGCGGCACCTGGAGGGGGGCGGCACGGCGCTCTGGCTCCGGCCGCTGGGGAGAGCGGAGCCGCAGTGGGCTTGCCGCCCTCCCCCGGCGCTCTGGCCGCCAGAGAGAGCGGAGCCCCGGCCGGACTCTCCGCCCTCCTCCCGGCGCTCTGGCCGCCGGGGAGAGCGAAGCCGCAGCGGGCACTCCGCCCTCCCCCCGGCGCTCTGGCTGCCGGGGAGAGCGGAGCCCCCGCTGGGCTCGCCGCCCTCCCCCCTGCGCTCTGGCCGGTTGGGGAGAGCGGCCCGCAGCTGGGCTCGGCGCCCTCCCCTGCCGCGCTGGGGGTGGGGGAGGGGCGGCGAGAGGCTTTTTTGCCTGGGGCGGAAAAAAGCCAGAGCCGGCCCTGGTCTGCAGGGAGTCCTGGGAGAGACCCTGGCCGAGCAGGGATGCCTGGAATAGACCCTATCCAAACAGGAGAAGGACTGTAAAAGCCCTAGCCAGGAAGGCCTGGGAGGAGGAAGAGAAACTGTGTGCTGTGAATTTAAGAATGAATTTCGTTTTGAGGTTCTGAGTTTTAATTATGGTTTATTTTATATTGATAAACTTAGTCCCCAAGAAGGGGTATTTTTTTAAATCAAGACAGCCTAAAGTGACATTTATTTGATCAGTCCAAGAGGGGGCAGGCTATCTAAAGTGTCATCCTAGGCCATGATGGGAGGATGCTTTGTTACCATAATTCCTAGGTTCTTCTGACATAGATTGCTATGGATGGTGACTGAAAAAAATATTAGGAGGGTCACTGCCCCCCAATGCAGTTTACAAAACTGAATGTTAATAAAACTGTATTATTCAAATGTTTAAAAGTAATACATGAAAACAGAAACTTATTTGGATTTGGATTCCTCTGCTGTGTCTACAAACCGAAGGTTACAACAGAATGCTAAGATATAACTGAAACTGAGCAGGTTAAGTGACACTGAGTAGTGTATTTTATCATCCAAAGTAAGTCAACTGACAAAAGTAAAGCAAGATGATTCCCCCACCCCAAAAATTCTTACAGTTTTAAAACCATAAAGCAGTGTCAATATCACAGGCAATGTAGTTTTTCTTAAAATATTGCCTTATTCTAACCATTATGGTGTATAAAATAATAAAAATAATGTGGAAAACCAGATCCTGCTGCAGAAATGAAGCACTTTGTGCTTTGCATGTTATGTTATACCAAGCACCTGTACAAGATGTTACCCCACCAGTGTGCATGGATAGTGTTGTATTGCCACTTTGCACAGCTGCCAAAGACTACACAAAGGGCAAGAGGGTAGAGAACCAGGTCCTCACAGCGTTTGGATTTTGTAGAGGGAGAGACAAATCTTCAGCTGGGGCAATGGTGGGTTAATCGGACAATCTAATAGCTACCCTAGCTAGCCATCACACCTGGACTAGCCAGTCATCAGACATGACTCTGCATAGTCTAGTACAAAGGCAAAGGGCAACTGACTCTCACGCTGCCGGCTTCTAGGCTGCCCCTGCAGAGTAGTACCACGGCATCAGGCGGGCTAGCTCCAACCCAGCGCGAGGGCTTTGCCACCCACCCCGTTTGGATTTGGGCCTCGGGAGGTGGGGAGGAGGCCTACGCCTTTAAGAGGCTGGGCAGGAGAGGGGGCGGCGGCGGGCTGGCGGCGCGTCCCGTGTGCGCTGGGGGATCCTGCGCACTGGAGCTGCGCCCTGCTTGACAGGCTGCGCGCAGACAGCAGCCGCCGCAGCCCAGGGCTCTCGGACAGCCCGGGATCAGCTGCAGCGCAGCGCAGCGGGCGGGCGGAGGCGGCGGCTGCTGCTTCCAGCCATGCAGCTCCCCGTGCGCTCCCAGCTGCTGCTCCTGCTCTTGCTGCGGGCCAGCGGGCTGCGGGCCGGGGAGCGGAGCAGCAGCGCCATGGAGGAGATCGCCACGGAGAAGGAGGCGGAGGAGAGTCACCGGCAGGACAGCGTGAGCCTCCTGACCTTCATCCTGCTGCTCACCCTCACCATCCTCACCATCTGGCTCTTCAAGCACCGCCGGGTGCGCTTCCTCCACGAGACCGGCCTGGCCATGATCTATGGTGAGCTGGAGCCGCGCGGCCGGGCTGCTGCGCCCGGGGGGAGCTGCCCCCGCCGGTCCAGTGTATCCCGGGGGGGCGGTTCCTGTGATCTCCGCAGCTGTCCGAGTCGGGGGCGGGGGAATGACCCGGGCTGTTGGGGAGGAGCCCCCCTTCTCCTTCTCCCCCTGCTCCTTTTCACTTTCCTTTCCCCGTGTAAACGCGCGTTCCCGTGAGCTCAGGGACCGCACCGCTTATAACGAGACGCCGGCTCTAGTACGTAATGTCTCTGACACACTTTCCTCTTGACCTGTCTCTTTATTGCGAGGCCCTTGGGGGGCGATCCGGCTGCGCTTCCCCTTCCCCGGCCTGCCCGGGGGGTGGGGGTGATGGATTGGAGGGGAACCTCCTTCAGTTCTGATTTCCCATGAAATGGGCCCAGGCCGTGATTGGTCGGTGTGAGGGAAGCGGAGTAGCCAGGTGTTTCGGTGCCACTCTCTGCTGAGGTTCAGTCGCGCAGTGGTGGAAGGAAGGAAGGAAGGCGGGGGTGGAGGAGGGAGCCATCCACAATAACATGGTGTGTGTGTGTCGTGGGGGGGAGGTTGCTCCTGTCTGCTCCTTTCTCAAACATGCTATTTTATTCTGATGAAGAAGGCAGACAACCTCCAACATGCATGTGGTTGGGTTCTGTTTTTTTACGCCATGCTACCTTGTTGTCAAACGACTAGGAGACCCAGGAATGTGTTTTTTTTTTTTTTTTTTTAAATCAAATAAGAACAAGCTGCCTTTTATGGTAAGTGACAAGTCCTGTAAAATCCATGTCAGGCCAATAAAGCCCCCAAATGCATAACTTATTTTTGGTGACAGTTTTTCAGGCAGCTTAGCTTGGGGACTTGCTCTGAATCATAGAGAAGAAGAAAACACCCATTATGCCTGCAAGTTCATATGTGGGCTATAGTATCCGAGATGAACAGTTTTCACCCCATTATGTATATTTGGGGTAGCTGTGTTCTGTCCCACTTGCATCATTGTATACGCTAATGCCATAATACAATACGAAAAAGACTTTGGCTTTTCAACCAATTTCTCTGATTTTAGGAAGCTAGCTTGCTAAGAGAATTTATTCTATATTTCTTGTACTATGTGCACACAGATCATCTCCATCATTACTTTGAAATATAACTTAAACATTGCTGCCTGGTGAGTATTTCACAAGATGAAAAGAAGCATCATTAAATGTTCATGTGCTCTGTCCTGGTAACTGACTGCCAAAGAGCTGCTATTTTGTTGTTTCTGGCACCCAGTACTTATTGGCTACCAATTGATTGCAACGAAATTGGATACCAGGAAACTTTTACACAGTGTATCTTAAGCCCTCTTGGTTGAATAGGCAATGAAACAAACAGAGCGTGTTCTTTTAATAAAAAAAAATCCAGCTGTAGGACAAAAATAAATGACACAACAGAACAGATGTTCACACCTGCACTCTGTGTAGCTGTTAATTCAGATATGCTTAGTCCCACAGTCTGCTATAATTAATGAGTGGTGCAGAGGCCTGCAGGTAAACCTCTGCTGATGGTTTTTATACACACACAGTTACTCAGAGAACATAAACAATTTTGACCATAAGATGTCATCCATTTAAAAAATGACTTGTCTGTCTCTGATTGGTATTACTGCTAGTGGAACTTCTTTTCTTTCTTTAGTTAGACCAGCACTTGCATCATAATGTAAAACACCTACAGTAATTGAAATTTGCATGTGATAAGCACAGGTGAGAAATTCTACACATAGGAACAATTAACTTTTTCTTCCTCGATGAGTACTAACTTATCCTGAGATCTGATCGCTTGTTAAAGCAGTGGAATTTTCCACTGCTGATATTTTTCTTAACCCATCCCAGTCTCTTCTTACTCACTGGTCTCTTGCTGCATTGCTGTGCATTTCATTTTATATATATATATATACACACACACACACACGCACACTGCTGCAAACTTAAAGGTTAAAACTTAAACTTAAAGTTAAAAAGATCAGCGAATTATCTACTAGCATAGTACTACTTAGCACTCAAATAACACTTTAGAGGCATAAAGCACAGTAAAAACATTAATTAGAAAGGAAAGATTAGGATCATATCATGCATGTTACTTTGTTACTGCATTAATATAGTCATCTTCAGAATTGCTTCAGGTGGGAGTATTTAAAAACATCACAGTATTCTAGACTTAAGTGTTTTTTCTTTTCATTGTATATGAAAGTTTTATGTACATCAAGGGCTTAAAAATACCTATTGATAGTGGTGTGCGTTTACTACATTTCTAAAATACGCACACCATTTATTTTATAGGACACCAAGGGTATTTGAATGTATCATGCTTACCTCTTGAGATGCATTTTGACACAATGTGAAATACTTCAATTGGAAAAATCTTGTATTTTAATTAAATGCAATAAATTTACTGTAACTTTTAGGCCTTGATACTTAAGATGGTTCCCTAGCTTCTGATCTTTGACAGAAAAGTGAAAATTCTATATTTATAAATCTCAGGAAATATAGTATTGTAGGCTTTCTTGTTGTGAATGCAAAAATGTCAGGGGAAATGTCAAAACATTTAGTTATTACATGATCCTGGTGCTTGAGGAAAATATATCTATTGTTACAATTATTACATGTTTTCAAACAGCAACTCTTAAAAGATGTAATATTTGGAATGCATAGATGAGCCTCTTTGTTCCAAGATTATAATATATGATGTGGCTTGTTTAAGAACACCCTCTTGCCATGACACAGCAGACCTCTGGGAAGAAATATTTAAATGAGTTTGCAGGTGTTTTTTCTCTCACCCCCGCCCCCCCAGATGTTAGTCTTCATGCCAATAAAGCTATGGCAGGGTCTGTCTCACATTATTTAAAAATATTGCAGGCTTCCTATAGAACAAAACAAGCTAGATTTGTTACGTTTCTGATATTCTATACAGCACATGTGCTATATCAAAGTTACATCATTCGTATAGCAGTTTCTTTCTTCCTTTTACACAAACATTCACACAAAGAATGGTGGCTAAGCTGAGAGGCATTTGGTGAAAGATGATACTTGGGTATTTAAGGAATATAAAACAAAACACAAGTAAATCTATATATGTATATAACATTTAATATCCTCTCCTCCATTGTCATGTACTGCTTTACACACATGGTAATTGGAGAGCTTACAGTCTAGGAAAACAAATATCTAACAAAGAGTTCTGATTCTGACTTGGATTTCTGGGTGTCACTGCAATATAAACATGCATGTGATTATTTTTTTTATCAGTTTAGGTTCTAAACAGTGTATAATAGATAATAATGCACATTGTACTAACTTTCAGTTCAAGACAAGAAAGGTTCCCCATCAAATTTAATTTCAGTAAGGAAAGAAGCACTCCAAAGTCCCAGGTGGCTGAACAAGAGTAGTGGCTTATGCTATCTTAAGTACATTTTATAAAAGAAGCAGATTGGCATTCTCCAACACTGAGTTACTTTTTCACTCATGGGACACTAACTTCCAGACTGTTGGCCATAATTGTTGGTTATGCTTCGAAGAACAAGTTTGTCCACAAGAGCTGAGTTCTTGGAGGTCTGTATAGAATCCATGTCTGATAAGGCCACTGCTATGCCCAGATTTGCCCTTTTCCCATAACTTTTTACATTACTGGCTGACTTGATTCCAGAATACCAAGAGCCATTGTGGAGTCTAGCAACACTTATAAATTCCCTGCTCTGTCACAACCACCTCTATGGACGCTATCACCAGTTGTCTATCTGCAATAGGTTCTGATTAAATATGCTGTCTAAAAACTTTGTATTATTGAGATATGAAGTAGAATTTGAGGTTTCATACATCACTCTTCATATTGTAAGCCATATTTTTCATAACCTTTTGTTATGAAAGTTTCAGCATGAACTGGACCTTAGATCCCTTATTCCCTCTTGAGCGCAGCCCTTAGATGACAGGCCTGGCTTTCTTAATATCATGCTGGGTGGAACCATGCAGTCCAATCATTCTTAAAGTGGATCTCTGGGCTGCAGCCCCCATGCTTACCAACTGGTTTGGTACCTGTCACCTCTCTTCCTTTGGGGAACCTGTGTCCAACAAGTTATTAAAGAAACTCAAAAACAGTGTCTTCAAAATAAACCATTAGTTATTAATTCCTCTGAAGGTTCAAAGCATATAGAACAAATTGTGAAACTATCAAAGGCCTTTATGTGTAGAATTTGCACCATAATCTTTCCTTGCCAGGTTTGGAAAGTTCTCCTCAGCCCAGCTAACCCCCATGTCTGGTTGGGAGAAGCAAATGGTCCTGCTTGCCACCTGCTCTTTCTGTGCCTTGGTGTGTTCCTTGCCAGCCTGTCAGCTCTTGCTGACTCTCTCAGAAGTCTCTGGGACCACTCATTCAACCCCTTCTCTCGTGTAGGCCCGTGTTCTGCAGTGGTTTATCATTCCCTTTAATCTCTCTCTTCTCAGCCTTGGCAAAACAGCTATATCACCTGGTGTTGAGGAGTTGCTTCTTTGTGGCTATGAACCTAGCTGTTGTGTTTGTTGGGATGTTACGCCCTTATGGTGTCTTTCCGGCTTGGTTCCTTTAACAATCCTTTTGATCTAACTCCATAGCAACTAACCCATCGTAAACAAACCCACAGAGACATGTACCGTAATAATAAGAAAATACAAATATTTCCCTATTTTCACACCTGTAATTTATAATCTTAAATAAGATTAAGCAATATGTGTTGAGTCCTGGACATCTCCCACAAGTACTAGAGGTCTTCTTTGACAGGCTTTGAAAAATACTCTAACAATGTGCATTACATTTAATTTCAGATGGCCAGTAGATGTTGTTAATCAATTACAGTTCTGCAATTACACCTGTAATCCTTCTGCCAGGTGGCATGGGCAGCCACAAGGGTTGGGTTCAATATCTAGGGGGGTGATACTCGGACCTCAGGGGTTCAGGAGCCAAATTAGCGATCAACATTACCCAAAAGAGCCACAGTAGTGTGAATTCATGATTTCATTTACTGTAGTACTATATATTCATATTTAAACTGTATGACTGGAAATATTTATTTTATATTATTCTTACAGCAAACTGACTTAAGTATTATTTTGCCAACTACAATTGGTTAATAGCATAGTAAAAGCATCCTGACTGGTTAAAAACTTAGGTTAATAAAAATCACACTGTTTTAATATCATGTGCTGCAGAGAGACGCAGGAGACCAATTAAAGAGGCACTTGCGACTCACGCGCCTCAATCTGAGTATCACTGAGCTAGGGTTTCCTCTTAACAATACAAAACAGAACTGGCTTGAGCTCACACCCAGTGATGTGGTAAAACATAATACCACATCTGGGAGCCTCTAAGAGGCAATAATTCCCCTCTCTTCCACACACTAAGTCTATGTATAACAAAAGAGAACTTTTAATAAAAGGGAAAGGGAACCAAGCATTAATTTTGGAAAACACTACAGCCACATTCAAAAGCTTGTTACCATAAACAAACCTGACCCCACAGTGCATTGGGCACTGTCCTTTGCTTCAGTTTCCCACCCTGCGGTGGGAAAGTCTGATGAATGAATGTCCCTTTAACACATCACTCCCATCTCTCTCCGCTGCATCCCATGCACAGTTGGTTGTTCCTTGGTTAGCCAAGACCTGAGTTTAGAGGTGTGTTTGCAGGGGTTCCCCTCCCATCCCAGAAAAGAGGGCGGGGGGGAAGGCAGACATCGAGCAAGGTCTCTGTGGTCACTGCATGCCTCTGCAACTGGCTGTTTGCTGCTGCTGCCACTGCTTTTTTCTGCCTCAGTTGGTTGCTTGCTACCACCACTTTTCTCTGCCACCACTGGTCGCGTGCTGTTGCTATTGGATGCTTGCTGCCACTTCTGTGATGCTGTGTTCTGAGGTTCTACCACTGAACCCAGATCTTTAGTGATTTTTGCTCTTCATGATTTCACTGGTTTCAGGGAACCTCACTGCCAGGACAGCCTCTGCATTGTCTTTCCTTTCATCATTGTCTAAGACATAGCTCCTTGACCTGCTTATCAGTGATTCAGCTCTGGTAATCCCTGAACAGAAACAATGGATCTCAATTAAGTCTAATTAGCTCTGTCTTTAAACAGTGGAGAGGGGAAGGTCAAATAGTATCTAGGACTCTTTGGGCAGAGGCCACTCCACCAGGTAGGAACACCTGTGCCCACCCCAACTCGCCTTCACTGGGATGTGGCATCCTTACACCCTGCTTAGCAAGTAAGGTTCAGATTAGGGTGACCCCCACAGTCAAGGATGGCTAAGTACAGTTCTGCTGCCCTTTACTCGTACAATATGGATAACAACATTTCATAACCCCTGCACTCAATACTGAAGTTCTTTGTAGCCCACCACCAGCCAAAAGTGATCATTTTGGCAAAGAAGCTGCATCATGCTATGTATCTAGGCAGAGTAGGGTATGTCAATGCAAACACGGTCTGTTCCTGAAGTCTTTCCCCCTGCTAGATATGGTGGAGCTCATGCAGACCCTGCTTACACATCTCTTAAATTATAAGTAGGGCTCGGTGTTTGTCATGGAGGTCGCGGAAGTCACGGAGTCCGTGACTTCCTGCAACCTCTGTGACTTCTGCAGTGGCCAGTGTGGTTGACCCCAGGGCTGCCCAAGCAGCAGCCGATGTGGCTGGCCCTGGGGACTGCCTGAGCAGCGGTCCTGGGGTGGCTGGTGAAAACACTCCTTGAAAGTGATGATGGGGAAGGGAATCCATTTCATCTGACTTACACCTACCAAGGCTGGAAAAAGTGCCCTTTGAAGTTTAGGAAAGGCTTTAGGCACTTTTTTTCCTTCTTCTTCCAAAAGTAGCTATTGATTTCAGTGCCACAAGTTTTGGGTGCCCAACATGAAAAGATCTGAGACTCAGTGGGTGAGTGCTCTGCACTTTCTGAAAATCAAGCCACTTTTAAGATGTCTAGTGTTGGACACCCATAACCACTAGTTGCATTTGAAAATCTGTGTCTTGGACTCAGCTCAGTATGCAAAAGGAAATCAAAGCTGCTGCAGCATGGGATACAGAACTTGAAATTGGAAAATATAGTAGTGGATATGTAATAGCCATTATAGAGACAAAGTGAGTGTGGCAATATCTCTTTTATTGGACATACTTCTGTTGGTGACAGAGATAAGCTTTCAAACTACACACCTGAAGAAGAGCTCTGTCTAGCTCAAAAGTGTTTCTCTTTCACTACCTGAAGTTGGTCCAATAAAAGATATTACCTCACCCACCTTGTCTCTCTAATGGCCTGGGACCAACACGGCTACAACAACACAGCTACAACAACACTATTAGCCATTACGTCAGTCCTCTTTCTGGTTAATGAGGGCTTTTGTTACCTTCACACATGGCCTCAGGAATAATATACACTGACATCCTCTTGAGAATTAGGAGAAGGAAAAGAAACTGCCTTTAAGAGCTAACTGGATTGATACATAGAATTGTAGTAATGTAGGACTAGAAGGAACCTTGAGAGGTCATCTACTCGAGTCTCCAGCACCGAGGCAGAACTAGGTACTATCTAGACCATCCTTGGCTGGTGTTTGTCCGACTGTTCTTAAAAACCTCTGGTGACAGAGATTCCACAACCTCCCTGGGTAATTTGTTCCAGTGCTTAACTACCCTGACAGTTAGGTTAGACATTAGGAAAAGCTTCCTAACTCTTCCGTGCTGCAGTTTAAGCCCATTGCTTCTTGTCCTGTCCTTAGCAGATAAGGAGAACAATTTATCACCATCCTGTTTATCGCAACCTTTTACATACTTGAAAACTGATATCATGTCCCCCATCAATGGTCTCTAGTCTAGATTTTACAAATGCATTTTTTTTTCAATTTTTCCTTGTATATTTTCTAGACCTTTAATAATTTTCGTTGCTCTCATCTGGTCCTTCGTTGCTTTTTCCAATTTGTCCACAGCTTTCCTGAAGTGTGGTGCCCAGAACTGGACACAGTACTCCAGCTAAGGCCTTATTAGTGCTGAGCAGAGTGGAAGAATTACTTCTCATGTCTTGGTTAGCACGCTTCTGCTAATATATCCCAGAATGATGTTTGCTTTTTTTTTTTTTTTGGCAACAGTATTACTTTGTTGACTCATATTTAGTTAGTGATCCACTGTTAACCTCGAGATCCTTTTCCGCAATATTCCTTCCTAGGCAGCCATTTCCCACTTCGTATTTGTGCATTTGATTAGTCCTTCCTAACTGTAGTACTTTGCATTTGGCCTTATTGAATTGCATCCTATTTATTTCAGACCATTTCTCCAGTTTGTCAAGATCATTTTTAATCATGTCCTCCAAATCGCTTGCAACCCCTCCTAACTTGGTATACTCCACAAACTTTATAAGTGTACTCTCTATGCTGTCATTCAAATAATTTATGAAGATATTGAATAGAACCGGATGAGGATTGGTCCCTGTGGGACACAACTCAATATGCCCTTCCAGCTTGACTGTGAACCACTGATAACCATTTTCCAACCGGTTGCACCCACTTTATAGTAGGTTTGTCTAGGCTATATTACCCTAGGCTATTTATGTGAAGGTCATGTGACACAGTATCAAAAGCTTTACTAAAGTCAAGCTACATCACTTCTGCTGCTTTCCCACAAAGGCTTGTTACCCCATCAAAGAAGGATATTAGGTTGGTTTGACATGGTCTGTTCTTGACAAATCCGACCTGACTGTTACTTACCACCTTATTGTCTTCTAGGTGCTTACAAATTGATTGTTTGATTATTTGTTCTGTTATCTTTCTGGGTAATGAAGTTAAGATGACAGGTCTATAATTCCTTTGGTTGTCCTTATTCCCCCTTTTATAGACAGGTACTATATTTTCCCTTTCCAGTCCTCTGGGATCTATCCTGTTCTCCATTAGTTCTCAAAGATAATCGCTAGTTCCTTAAGTATTCTAGGATGTACTTTGTCAGGCTGAAGACATCTAGTTTGTTTAAGTAATTCTTAACTTATTCTTTCCCTTTAGTAGCCTCCGATCCTACTCCATTTACCCTGATGTTCTCTAAGTTAGTCGTCCGATCACTGCTAACTCTTTTTTTGGTGAAAACTGAAACAAAAAAGGCATTTAACACTTCAGCCATTGCCACGTTTTCTGTTGTTGTCATTTCCTCCTCATTGAATAACAGGCTTATCCTGTCCTTGGTCTTCCTGTTGCTTCTAATTTATTTGTAAAGTGTTTTCTTGTTACCATTCGTGTTCCTAGCTAATTTTATCTTGTTTTGTGCATTGGCCTTTCTAGTTTTGTCCCTACGTACTTGTGGTGGTGGTGTTTTTAATATTCATCATTCATAATTTGACCTAGTTTCCACTTTTTTAATGACTTTTTTTCGAGTTTCTGGGCCTTGAAGAGCTCCTGGTTAAGCGAGCGTGGTCTCTTAGATAGGAAGTATGGTTTTGTATACATTGGGATAGTTTGCTCTTGTGCCATTAATCTTTCTTAAAAAACCTGTCAACTCTCCTGAATTCTTTTTTTCCCTTAGACTTGCTTCCTATGGGATCTCACCAGCCAGTTCTCTGAGTTTGCTGAAGTTTGCTTTCTTGAAGTCCATGGTCTTATTCTACTGTTTTCCCTCCTACCATTCCTTAGAATCAGGACTCATCATTTCATGATTACTTTCACCCAAACTGCCTTCCACCTTCAAATTCTGAACCAGTTCCTCCCTATTTGTCAAAAGCAAATTTAGAACAGCCTCTCTCCTAGATGCTTTGTCCACCTTCTGTGATAAAAAGTTGTCTCCAGTGCTTTCCAAGAACTTGTTGGATAATCTGTGCCCTGCTGTATTATTTTCCCAACAGATGTTTGGGTAGTTGAAGTCCCGCCTCACCACCAACTCCTGTGTTTTGGATGATTTTGTTAGTTGTTTTAAAAAAGCTTCATCCGTCTCTTCTTCCTTGTTAAGTATCCTGTAGTAAATCCCTACATGACATCACCCACACTTCAAATTCTGAGCTATTGTACAGTGTAGTGTTGTACAAACATCAACAAACTCTGAGCTATTGTGTGCTCTTCTTTAACCTTCGTAATGAAATCTCTTAGACTGTTCTAGTGAGGCTTTTCATAACCTGCTTCTAGACAAAAAATGTTTAATCAAACGATTTAAGAAAATGCAACTATAATTTGTATTTAAATTGGGGAACCAATGCTGGCTGACTGTCTTGAAGGGAGGAAGATAAAAAGATACTTAAGAGTAGAGAGACAATTTTTACCTTTCTATGTGGAAATGGTGGAACAAGAACTGGATGCAATATTCCAGTTTCAGTGTCCACGTCTGAAAAAGAATGTTGAAAAATTGGAGACGGTGCAGTGAAGAGCCACAAAAATGATTTAAAGGCTAGAAAATGCCTTGCAGCGAGAGATCAGTCTGTGAGCTCAATCTTTTCAAAAAGGAGTTTGAGAGGTGACTGGATTCCTGTGCATAAGTACCTTTTTAATCTAACAGAAACAAGTATAATAAGAACGAATAGCTGGAGGTTGAAGCAGATTTTTACTTGTGGGGGTGATTAACAACTTCAAATCAAGACTTGATACCTTTCTGGAAGATGTGCTTTAGTTAACTACTAAGTATTGGTCTCAATATGGGGTTATTGGGTGAAATTCTTTGGCCTGTGTTATACAAGAGTCAGAGTAGGTGATCTAATGATCCCTTCTGGTATTAAAATCTATGAACATATGAACAAAACAGCTGTGATGTGTATCCAAGGTCCTTGTTTTCACAAAACAGAAACATAACCGGTTTCTTCTCACAGGTGGAGAACAAGTGTCCATGTTACCAGTGGTAAGCCGTCAGACGTTATATGTATCAAGGCGTGGTTGCCACCTGTTTTTATACCCTGTTTCCCCGAAAATAAGACATCCTCCGAAAATAAGGCCTACTTACAGTTTTGCCTCTCGTTGTAATATAAGGCATCCCCCCGATAATAAGACCTCCCCGATAATAAGGCATCCACCGATAATAAGGCATTTTTCATTTCTGAAAAATAAGACATCCCCTGAAAATAAGACCTAGCGCATCTTTGGGAGCAAAAATTAATATAAGACACTGTCTTATTTTCGGGGAAACAGGGTAGATGGTAATTGAAATTTAATAGGAATTCTCTTAACTGGCCATGCTGACAAATGTGGTGTTAATAACTTACACACAATCAGGTCTCTATTTATTCTACTGAGCAATGTCATTCATCCCTTTCTGACTTAATTTGGAGGTGCTCTTTCCATTTAACCACCATAGATAGATCTTTTACTAACTTAAAGTTCCTCTAGCTCCACCTGGAATTTCTGGATGTTTCTTCTATACTATGTGCTTAACATTTTTTTTATATGATGATGATCAGGTGATAGGCAGGTTGGGGAATCCTAGCACTTCCCCATCAATTTCTTTCTCCATGTAAGCATTAGGGTGGGGTTTTCAAAAGTGCCTAAGTGACTTAGAGGTACAAGTCTTATTGACTTTCCAAGTCATCTAGGCACTCTTAAACTCAGAATCCAGATTAGGAGTAGGAGTTTGATCAGTCTAGCCATATTTAACTCAGAATACATCTGTGGAGATACATTTTTTTCCTCCTTGAGATTATATGACATCAGTATTGGGAGGATGAGAAACCAGTAATTTAGTTTAAGAAGAACATTCATCTTGAGGGTATTTTTATTAGTTATGCTAAAAGCTGCTAAATATTTCATACATATCAGACCTTTTCAGATTTTTTTTCTACCGGGAAATGGGTAATTTAGCTCATACTCATTAGCTTTTTTTTTTTTTTTTTTTTTTTTTTTAAGTAGAAGGTGACTGCAGAATGCAATTAACTGGATGTGCAAGAATAGGATAAAAATGATATAAAATTGCTTCTTCATGCACTGAAATCTGAAAATTCACTTTACCTTAGAAAAGCCTAAAGCTCCTAAAAGCTGTGGTGGAAGAAATTGGTTTTATCAGGAAAGAATAATTGTGGGTGAGGAGTGGAAAATGTAATAAGACTAATTGTGCTCTTTAGCCGGGAGAGTTGTGTGGTTCCCCCTGGAAATCCCAAACCTTACTTTTCAAACATGTGGGCTTTTTTTCTTCTTCCTGTTAAATGTCTCAAACTCTTCTGGGGAAGGTCACTGCTTGCTCAGCCTTCAGATCTCTCAAGACCCATCTCTGGTGCAATGTCTGTAAGAAATCGGTCAGCTAATAATGGTTTGAAGGGCCAATGGGGATATTTGGAACTTCTTACACTTATAATTATGAGAACTACAATGTGCATAAAAACTATGTATTTATTTGATTGCATCTCTTACCTCCCTCTTTTTGTTTTAGAGTATAAGCTATTTGGGGAGGAGTTTGCATTCATGCCTGTACCATACCTTCATAATGGAGCCGTGAGCCTGTATATGGCCTCTGGGTGCCACCAAAATAGTCTGGGAGCATGTGTAATTCCGTGGGCAAGTTAATGACAGAAAGGTGTCATTTGATTTGTAAAAATCTACAGAATCCTAATTTCAGTGGTGTCACCCTCTGCGGTGTGGCGAGGTGGGGCGGGGGAAGGAGAGGAGGGGACTCACTACTCCCAGTTCCAGGTCCTCTGGTTGGTGGAAATTTTCTTAATATAGTGAGGTCGGAAATGGGTCAAGTTAGATATCATTAGAAAGCCATTTCTCCCATGAATACAAAGGTACCAAACGTGACAAACCTCAAACAATTCTGTAGATATACAAGTCGAGAAAATGTTTAAAAATCAACATTTTTGGAACGTATACTTTAAACGCTGGCTTGTCAGACATGCTGCCTTCACAAAATTGAATGGTGGCCCTCAACTGACAGTATGGTGTTATCATTTAATGCTCGAAATATATCTGCCTAATTTTTTTTTAATGTTACAGATTATATAAATGGAAGGAGTGCTTCCAGTTGATTTGTATTATCGGGGGGGAGAAGAAGCGGTTCAGTGGTATTGATTATCAGCTTTGTTTATTTTGCTGAAAAAATTGTAATGAGGCACTGGTTAAGACATCAGCATCTAATCAAAAATTACTGGAATCCCATCTTCAGATGGTATGAACATCGTTCCATAACATAAACTATATAACCTAATTAATTACAATCCCAAAGCAGGAGCAGCTGAAGGTCCCTAAAAGTGGGGGGACCACCAGTGCCAGAACTGAGGCCCTGCCTTTCCTGTACCGCCCCTTCCCTTCTCGCTCCTCTCTGCCCCCTCCCTCTCATTGCTCACCCTTATGATGGGCCCATGGCCCCCTGACACACCCCACGCACCTACCCACCCACCTACCTACCTACCTCTGTCCCAAAGTAATTTATTACAAAATCCATGTTTTTAATTTGGTCTTGATCATTTTTTTGGTATCAATGGGGAGATGAAGAGTAGACTAGTAGCTGAATCTTTGGAGAATACCACTGCGAAGGACCTGGTTAAACACAGTGCTCAGTGGCACCTTACATGCTACAAGAAGTGCATCCTTAAACTGAATTTGGCAAGGTTGGAAAGGAAGTACAGAGAGCATCAGGAAAATGTTGAAGATGCCAGGACAAGTGCCAACTGTGGGCAAGAATTGCCTTGTGCTAAGACGCATGGCACACATTTCAAGATGAATACCTGCTTCTTCTGCAGTAAGATGGAAGCCCAAACACACCCATTTAAGCACAGTTTCAACATGAGACAGGTGAGAAACTGTATGAAGTAGTCACTCTTGGTGAGAACATTGCATGGAAAGTAAACTGGGTGCATTGACCCAAAAGATGCCCACACATTGACTTTGCATATCACATTGAGTGCTGCATTAAGAATATACATAATGTAAGTAAAAGGGAATTGAAACAAATACTGTTTTTTTTACTCCTGCAAACTGTGCAACTCAGCTGGAGTTCATAAATTGCTTCACAGAAGCTTTAATGGTCAGAAGGTGGTGGGAATAGCTGATGCAGAGGCTAAATATAGAGAAATATGTGCTTTAAATGGAACTGAAGAGGACCAAATGCTTAGCAGAAAGGCTTTTAGAACATGTATTGAAGATGAACTGTGGATATGGATGTTGTTTTTAGCAATCCATAGAAGTGAATCACAGCACATGTTCTTAAAAGCTGCAAGAGACGTGCCGCTATCAAAAGTGGAAGAAAGTACTGATGTCAACAGTAACATGAAGACTTCGTTTTGCGGAGGCCTTTTAGTGTGGCAGCCATAGATGTTATGGCTGAGGCGCAAGCTCTTGACAACCCAGAAACTGTTAACACCTGCTGAGATTCGGCTGAACACTTCAGATGAGGCTACAAAGAAAATACTAAACCTATGACTAAATCCACCTTGCATTTGATTTATATGCAGAGGAATCAATTAAAAGTATTAATAGAAAGAAGAGACTCTGGTTTTGGTCCAATATAAATTCATTGACTCTATGAATATCTCCAGTGTCACAATGAAGAAGCTACTGTCTCATATTTACATGAAGGAGAGGTAACAGCATACATTGCAGGGAAAATGCTCCAGCATGCGAAGAATAGCTTGAAGAATTTTGTCGTTTAATGGTGTAATGAAGCTGCTGCCTCACACTGTTCAGTGAAATTTCTTCTTAGCTTCCGTGAGGAGGCTGCCACTAAAACTATCTTGCATGCTATCAGTGCCACAGAGAGAGGTGCTACTAAACTCTGTAGATTTTTTTGCATGAGACAGATGTTCTAATACTCTCTCTGAAAGTACTGCTGAAGCCGAAGATGTCAGCTGCCAGCATTGGCAGAGCAAAGGCAGAAGTTGATGACTTAGGGAGGCCTGCATTCAAAAATTATATATATTTAAAAATTGGCTAACCAGAAAATTGCATTTAAGAAAAAAAAGACTTGTTTATTGAGGTAAGAATTAAAAATCATACGGTTGCCGATTTACTTTTTTCCATTTAAGGTAGGTAAAGAGGCCTCTGCAACGCTGAGTCTATTTATAAATAATATTAAATGTTGAATGGCTTGGCATTGTATGCCTTTGCCTTTGCTCTCACTTTTCTTCCAAAATGCCTGCAACTGAAATTATAAGCATGCAAAAACAAAACAACTGGCCACATTCTTAAATTCATTTCATGGGGCACCATACGTCTCTGCACCAAACACCATAAAAGGGAAGGACACAATTCTCCCTGGGTAGAAAGATTTTATTCTCTTTTAAATGGTTTAAACCACTGTTTGGTATTTGAGTTGCAAATGTGTTACTTTTTGCTTTTATTGTCTGCTCCTTGATCTTTTGATTTAAAGAACTGTGTGTGGGATGTGTTGACTGAAAGCTCTATATTGTGAGGTTTAAAGTTTGTAAGGACTTCAAGACATGTGGATGAAAGTCACTTAAGAGCAAATGACATCATGTTTAGAAGAAGACTTGGACCAGCTGAACTGTTAACCTTGTTGATCCTGCTCTATATGTGAGAAGCTTTATCTTCTTACCCAACATCTTTGGGCTTTTTTCAGTGCTTAATTTTTGCCGAAGCTGAGCCCCAACCCCTCCAGGCTGGGCAGTTCATAGCCCCAGCACTAGGGTTGCCAACTTTCTAACTGCTGAAAATGGGACACCCTTCTCCCGAAGTCCCACCCCTTGCTCGCTTCTCCCTGCTGTTGTTTTGCTCCTCCTGCCACCTGCAGAGCCGGGCTGGGAGGAGCTGACATGGCATCTGCCTGCTCAGTTGGGGCATGGAGGGGGAGGGAGGGGTGCGTGGTGTTTGGTCCCTGGAGCAAGGGGCCAGGGTGGAGAAGTTGGGGCAGGTGGGGTCTGACAGGATTCTCTCCCCTCCCCTCCCCACCCCCCAACCTATCTGCTGGAGAGGCTGGAGCTGGCCGAGAGCCAGCCAGTCTCTTCCCTCCATGAGCAGCTGAGCAGAGAGTTGCTCCAGCTGCTGCGCTTCCCGCCCTGCGGTGGTGGAGGCCGGTTACTGTGGGTAACCGGACTTTTAGTGGCCAGTTAGCACTGCTGACCAGACACTGCCAGGTTCCCTTTTCGACCGAACTTTCCAATCGAAAACCGGACACCTGGCAACCCTATGCCGGCACCTCTGCGCTTACTGCATCAGTTATGAATGTAAAAAAATTGCTTGAGCCCTGGCACCTCTTTCATTACAAATTAAGCACTGGCTTTTTTGTTACCTTCTTGAATTATTGGCAAGGAATTTAACCTTTCTTCATTTGGTCAGTATTGGACTGAATGCATTTTTAGTGCTAAAGACCATATAACGCTTTAATACCTCTACTATGCACAGACAAGTGTAAGATTATGCACCGCTCTGGGACGGCTAAAAGGGAGCTTACTCTTTTTGGGCCTTATGAAGGGGAGGGGGGATGAGGAGAGCATACCAAGCTGTTGGCTACTTTTGTTACCCTGGTTACAAGGTGGCTGAATTACAGTACTTGGACTCCAGATACTATTCTCCAGACACCATGAGATTGTAAAAATTCTAAGGTTGACAATAATTCCGGCTTAAATACATGTGTGTTTTTCTAACTACTCTGAATTATTAACTTACTACAGAGAGGTTTATTCTTGTAATATCCTCTCTGAATACAGAGAAGTAACATTATTTCAGGAGCTTCACTGGCATCCAGGAGGAAAATACAGTTTCTAATGTATTCTGGAGTTGTATAGGAAAGCAAAACTTTTGAATGTATTGGTGGTATTTTCTATACATGTATAAGACCTGTCAACTAAGGGAAATTGTTGGGACTCTTCTGTTTTATCAAAGGTCACAGGACAATAGAAGTGAAGAATATAGAATACCATGAAACAGCATGGAAGATCTGTATTATCTACAATGCTGTTCTTTTGACAGTCATTTTGTAATGGGGGCTGAATTGAGGGGATATACTGTATGTTGCTGCTGGTTGAGAAATGGAGTGCATACTATTCTCTCTCCCCTCCCCAATGCCCCCTAAAAAAACCAAAGAAATCTGGATTTGATAAAATTGTTGTTTGTAGGAACAGTTATGCTGTCAGTCAGCTCACCCTGGCCTTTTTAAAGGTTTAGATAACTGGGAAAGAACCTACTGTATTTGCTAAACATATGTTGGGAGCAAAACTGTTTTCCATAATGTTGTAATGCTACTGAAGTTTAAATTTAAAATTAAACTGTTCTTGGCAACTGGTTAACAACATTATAATGACTTCAAGAAACTTGCTGATGTGCCCTAAATTTAGTTACCTGTTTATATCTGGGCTTCAAGTTTGGAAACCACTGTCTGCCATTAAGTAGTGTAGGATATAAGCTAGGACTTACAGTGCTTTGGCCTAGGCTTCTGGTATGAGCATGTAGCTTATGGTGTGATTAATTTTGTTTAAAAACATAAGAACGGCCGTACTGGGTCAGATCAAAGGTCCATTTAGCCCAGTATCCTGTCTACCGACAGTGGTCAATGCCAGGTGCCCCATAGGGAGTGAACCTAACAGGTAATGATCAAGTGATCTCTCTCCTGCCATCCATCTCCACCCTCTGACAAACAGAGTCTTAGAGCAGGGGTTGGCAAAGTTCGGCACGCGGCTCGCCAGGGTAAGCATCCTAGTGGGCCGGGCCAGTTTATTTACCTACTGACGTGGCAGCTTCGGCCGATCGCGGCCCCCACTCGCCACGGTTCGCCGTCCCGGGTCAATGGGGGCGGCGGGAAGTGGCGCAGGCTGAGGGATGTGCTGGCCATGGCTTCCCACCGCCCCCATTGGCCCGGGACGGTGAACCGCGGCGAGTGGGGGCCGCGATTGACCGAACCTGCTGTGTCAGTAGGTAAATACACTGGCCCGGCCCGCTAGGGTGCTTACCCTGGCGAGCCGCGTGCCGAACGTGC
The DNA here is from genome assembly GCF_011386835.1 of Chrysemys picta bellii. NCBI lineage: Eukaryota > Metazoa > Chordata > Testudines > Emydidae > Chrysemys > Chrysemys picta. The sequence continues at coordinate 232,855,425 of NC_088791.1, forward strand.
CGACCCCTGGTCTAGAGGAACACCATTCCTTACCCATCGTGGCTAATAGCCATTAATGGACTTAACCTCCATGAATTTATCCAGTTCTCTTTTAAACGCTGTTATAGTCTTAGCCTTCACAACCTCTTGTTCTTAAAATGTGTACACAGTGTACTGTGACTAGTTAGCTTTCCTATTGCCTTCCATATTCAGTTACTTCATTTAAAGACTATATTTTGCAATGTTAGAAACTGAAAGCCAAATTGACTTTTGAGTGTAAAGAGACTGCTCCTGTGAGTAAGGACATCAGTTTTAGGTCCTTAATGCTCAACTCTGCACTTTCTTAATAGTTTACCATAAATTGGTATTTGTACGCTGTTCAAAAATAAATTAAAGCAAAATGAAGGATGAAGAGTTGTACAGATGGCTTTTCTGAGTCACTGTAGCCTAAAAGTAGATAACTAATCAAAAGGGGAGCACAGTATGAGACTATGACTTCACTAGAAACGCTGCAGCGCTTCTGTGTAGACACTACAGTGACAGGAGCGGTTGTCCGGTCGCTGTATAGTAGAACGTTGGCGTTACAAACACCAGACTTATGAACTGACCAGCCAACCACACACCTCATTTTGAACCGGAAGTACGCAAGCAGGCAGCAGCAGAGACACCCCCCCCCCAATTTTTTTTGAATATAGTACTGTTAAATGTAAACTACTTAAAAAAATAAATAAAGGAAAGCAGCAGTTTTTTCTTCTTCATAGCAAAGTTTCAAAGCTGTATTAAGTCAGTGTTCAGTTGTAAACTTTGGAAGAACAACCATAACGTTTTGTTCAGAGTTACCAACACTTTAGAGTTTTGGACAACCTCCATTCCCAAGGTGCTCATAACTCTGAGGTTCTACTGTAGTTAAGCCACCTCCCTGAGAGGAGGTAGTGAAGTTGACGAAATAATTCTTCCGTCATCTTAGTGCTGTCTACTCTGGGGGTTTGGTCGGTTTAACGGTTTTGCTCACAGGTGTAGATATTTCAGTCCTCTGAGTGACCTAGTTGGATTGACCCAACTTTTTGGTGCAGATCTGGCCTGACTCAAGTCTTACCTTAAAGGAAAAAAATCCAGGAATATTTTTGAAGTACTCAGGTGTTATCTCAGACTGAGTGCATAAAAACAAATCAGGAGACTTGATAAATTAAACCAGAATCTGTGTCTCATCCTACCTTTATACTTCTGGCCCTTATCTTTGTATCTGAGCACTTTACAGCATTATTGAAGTAACCCTCACAACATTTCTGTGAAATAGGGAAATATTGTCTGCATGTTCCAGAGAAGGAGGTGAGGTGTCCAAGATCAGACAGGAAGTCTGTGGCAGAGTTGGAAGTAGAACCCAGGTCTCTTGCGTCAGTTCTGTGCGTTCAACCACAAGAGATTATGGAAGTGGCTACTTATATATATGTGCACCTTCTCTGCAATAGTGCAGCCAAAGTTGTGTGTGTGCATGAATTCCCTTTCCCTTGTAGTCATGATATAATGCCTTGTACATATGCAGTTTGATTACTCTTACCTTAACAGACATACCTAATCATAACTATAACCTGTCCCTGGTAATAAAATCAACTGATTCTCTGGCAGTCTGTGTGCCATAGGTGGACTACCTGCTGCATGAAAAAGTATTTTGCAGTCAAACCTCACAGACGCACATTGCAGGTTACTGAATTTTGAAGTCTAGCAAATTTTGTATCCTTAATTAAAGCTAACATTTATAGAACTTGAGTCCTAGAAAATGTGCTATAGCAAACTTTGGAAGACCTCAGCTATTAAATTGCTGCTGAGAAGCAGGGAGGGCATATGGAGCATGGTGTGTGCATTAAATGAGGTGTGTGCCCTGTAGAGGTTCTACAGTATTTGTACATTTGTTAGCTACAGTGAATGATGATTTGTTCTGTGAATACTAAACAGCATGAAAAGGAAGGTTTTGTTAATTTTCAATCTCTTTCATAGCAAATTCCCCACTTAATTTTCCCCTTCAATCTGAGTCCTAACTACCTGAGAAGAAGATGGGCAAAACTGAATGCAGTGCTCTAAATGAGTCACTCTTCATATGTCATTATAATTTGTTCTGTATTTTAGGGCACTCAGTCATCCTTCTAGCATTTAGCTGCTGCACTCTTCATATAATTTTTCCCTGACTTCAACATGATGATTCCTTAGGATCTTCTGAAAAAAGATGATTTGTGTATGAGATGAGAAATCAAGAGTTCGGTTTGTCATTACTCTCTTATTATGTTACAAATTCCCAAATTAAATTTAATCTATAAATCCATTTGCGGTTTCTTGGAATAATCTCTGGATTTCTAACCAAAATAACTTGGTCCTCATCAAACTTTACCAATGGTACTTAGATACTATGATGATGGGCACAGAAGAAAACAATATTGTGTATATAGTGTCCACTTACATATTTATTAATAATTAAAAGACTAACACTGCCCCCACAACAGATCCATTAGGAAACTCAGGAGATCATGGAAACTTCTTAACTGGAGGTTTTCAAAAGGAGGCTGGATGGCCATCTGTCTTGGATGGTTTAGACACAACAAATCCTGCATCTTGGCAGAAGGTTAGACTAGATGACCCTTGTGGTCCCTTCTAACCCTCTGATTCTAACTATTGACCTCTCATTACTCTAAGGAGCTTTCAATTTCTTTTCACCTAGTCAGTTTATAATTCATAACAAGATTTTATTTTATTTAACCTAATAAGACTTCATTAAAAACTTCATAAAATCCAAGGAAAGTGTCTCTCTGTATACATTTTAAAAGGGTTAAAGGCATAGCACATTTTTTCCTATCGAGTTATACCAACCAAAGTGCTACGTTAGTTGCTGTTGATATGCCTACTGCTGAGGAGAGGCTGACTGGGTCTCTAGTTCCCTTGGCAATTCCTTTTAAAACAGGCATCACAGTAACAATTTTCCATTCTCTAGGAGCTGTTTTCCATTCCACATACAGTGTGTGTCATTGTCGGGAATAACAACACAACACACATCGTTTCAAAGTAAAAGAAGCTGATGCCACACAGTGTACTGTTTGGGGCATTTCAGCATAACAAGAATTTCAGTTTGCTTCTATCATTCCTTCGTTCTGCAGGTCCTTAATATTCAGATACCTTCAATGGCCCTTCGGGATCTCCTGCTCCTGCACAGCATGCACTTGGCTGGTGATATTGCGCCCACAATAGACTAGTGGTGAGGCTTGCAAACTTCCTTATCAGGGTTAATTCTTCCCTGTCACATTTCAGAGCAAGTGTGTATGTTCCCTTCAGTGGTCCCCCAAGAGCACCCACTCTCAGGCTTCCAACTCCTTAGGTCATCACCTCTCGCAACTGTCAGTCTGACAAACTCAATCGCCCCCCCCCCACTTCTTTAAAAGTTTCTCATATCCTTATTTTATACCTTGATGGCTGTAAAATAAGAGCCTTGCATGGTGTCAAGTATCCGGGGGTAGCCGTGTTAGTCTGTATCCACAAAAACAATAAGGAGTCCGGTGGCACCTTAAAGACAAACGGATTTATTTGGGCATAAGCTTTCGTGGGTAAAAAACCCACTTCTTCAGATGCATCTGAAGAAGTGGGTTTTTTACCCACGAAAGCTTATGCCCAAATAAATCTTAGTCTTTAAGGTGCCACCGGACTCCTTATTGTTTTTGCAAAATAAGACTATTTAAAGGAAAATCTTCTATATTGGGGAGGAAAGGAAGTTACCTTATCCCTATAAACCAGCTCCAGCATATTTCATTGGCAGATGTGATGTCACGTGCAGAGTGAATCCTGACTCTGGGATGGCTCACCAGCTGGGTTGGAGGTCATGGTTGGTTCTGTACTTTGTGGACCTGTTGGCATGGAGAAGGGTAACTCTGAAATTGCTGTTATTAAAATGCTCCCTTAAATATTCGCCTGGAGCATTCAGTTTATATTACTAAAGGGGTAAGGGTGTGTGTGTGTGTGTGTGTGTGTGTGTGTGTGTGTGTGAAAGAGAGATTGTATGAAACAAGTAGTCTCTATTGGCCGTCTACTGAGCCATTACCATTTGGCAGTTTCCAGTAGGCTGTTGGAAATGGGATTAGAGAACAGAGTTAATAACTTTCTGGACTAAGTTCAATGAAGATGTTTTATGTATGTGAGGCAGGATGGTGGAAAGCTGGAAGGTTTTTGTGAAAGAAGTGTTGTTGGGAAATGGGTGATGGAAGCTGGCATAATTGGCATAGTAAAAGCAATACAGTCAGATACCAGAGAAGATAAGTAGGGAGGGGAAGAACTGTGAAGGACCTTAGGTGGGAACGAAAAGATTGAATTGGTTGTGGTTTAGAGTTAGTCAGTGGAGGGAATTTGAGAGAGAGGGTGATGTGGTCACAATGCTAGGTCAGGAAGATGAGCTTAGCAACTTTTTTTTTTTTTTTTAAATGGACGCAAGGAAGAAAGTGAGCGTCAGGAAGACTAGATAGGAGAAGCTGCGTTAGTCTTTAGATAAAGGTATGCATAACTTCACCTGGGAGATGGGTTTGTGATTCCTTTGCCTTGTTTATATCAGGCAAATGTGTGTTGCAGTCTTCCAGCAATAGTGGAACTGCACCAACACTGGGAAAGGTGTAAGCACTAGTGTATGTGGGGGTTCAGAATCTCTTGCCAGCATGTCTTGAACAACCGCTCATGAGGAGCGACAGGAATAGGGAGCCAGAGGTGTCTCTGGCATGAGAACCTTTATAGTTCTACAGTGGAGGTTCTGCAAGTTGTTCAGCAGTATTTGGGTGTTCTTGCAATATGTTAAAAGTGAAAAAGCATAAGTGGGTTTTGTGCCCCTTTGCTGATCTGTGATTGTATAAATAAGGTCTGAAAGGTGGTCAAACATGTTAACAATTTTAGAAGGTCAGATCTTGTCGACCCTGGAGGACTAGGATGACAGGAGAAGTGATTTGATCATCAAGCACTGTGGAATTGAAACAGGAGTGAGGGGGAAGTGGTTTTTATTCAGACTGTTCAAAATGTTTCATGGTTATGATAATAATACTCACTTAACTTAAACTGAGGAGAAAGGACATCTTTAAAATTAAACACTTCCACTTCTTCAATTAAGATCAGAGGCCTGTTCTACACTAAAAGATGAAGTCAACATAAGACACTTTGCATTGACCTGGATGTGCATGTGTCTGCACTTATCGGTCTCCCGCTGATGGTAGCACCTTGGTACAGAGACGCAGTAATACTACTTCCCTAAGCAGTGTAGAGCCGTAGTCAAAGCATGGAGGTCAATGCAGTGCAAATAAATATAGACACTGCATTACCTATGTTGACCCTAACAGTCCTCCAGCAGCTGTCCCACAATGGGAGACACTGGCTGCTTTGGTCACAACTGTGTACTCCACTGCAAAGAGGTTGCAGAGGCTGGAAGTCACTACCACTGCCCCTTTTTAAAACCCAGCACATTTCTGAAATGCCTTTTCCTGATTGCCCAGCTTGGTGAGCACACCTAGCAGCTCTCCCTTGTTGTGTGCCACTGCCCAGCTGACCGTGCTGGCTACACGCTCCAGACACACTCCTGCCTGGAGCAGACCGGAGGTATAAGATCTCTTGGGCCAGAGAGAAGAAGAGGCTTTCCAGCACAGCTAGGGAATGGCTGTAGAAACGTGGACATCTACGAGCAGATCGCACGGGGTGTACAGAAGAAGGGATACAACAGGGATCAGCAACAGTGCTGCATGAAAGTGAAGGAGTTGGGGCAGGTGGACCAGAAGGCCGGGAGGCCAACTCTTGATCCGGTGTTGAGCCATAGACCTGCCACTTTTACAACTTGACAGAGTCCCCACCGCCATCCCGCAGACTGCTGTGGATACTTAGACACAGACCCCTGCCATGAACAGCAAGGATGAGGTAGTGGAAGAGGAGGAGGAGGGGTCCAGCTGGGCAATGAGCCAGGACCTGTTTTGAGACTCCATTGCAGTCCAGTCAGTCCCGGAAGTTGAGCATGGGTGATCCTCATGTGGGGGAAGGAATCTTGGGTACGGGTGTAAATGTATTTCCCATTACAGTGATGTACTGATGATGCCCCCAACTTAACAGAACACAGCTATTGACTTTTCATTAATTTACTTGTGCTAGAAGAGGTAGCAGTTCAACGAAGAGGTAGACTTGTTATCTGCTTTTCATTCCCCTGTAGAGTTGGCAGAGGGGGCCATGCAAAGCCATTTGTTTGTTTGTCTGCACAGAGCTGTTTCTTAAATCCTCCTGAGAGATCTCGGGGCACTCTGCAATCCTCTCCTGAAGGTTTCTAGGGAGGACTGCCATATATTTTCCTTCACAGTAGGACACTTTCCCATGCCATTTGGCGATAAGTTTGGCAAGCACCAGTGTAGTACTTAGGCTAGCAGCATACAGGTCCAGGCAGCTTTGGGATGCCAGCAGCAGCTGTGTTGTCTGTGCCTTTGGTATCCTCGGGAGTGAGATATTAGCTAAAATCATTACCCCCTGCGGAAAATGGTGCCAGTATTCAGTGCCATTGTCCTGTCCTCATAGTTTCATTCAACTGAGCAATTCCTTCTTCATTTCTGACAGGTTTCAGAGTAGCAGCCGTGTTAGTCTGTATCCGCAAAAAGAAGAACAGGAGTACTTGTGGCACCTTAGAGACTAACACATTTATTAGAGCATAAGCTTTCGTGGACTACAGCCCACTTCTTCGGATGCTTATCCTTGGTGGGCTGTATTCACTATGGCTGATGCTGGTGAGTGGTGCCCTGCACAAGTGCTCTGAGGCAGAAGTGTTAAGTTTTACACAAGACATGCTTACTTTGTGGAGCTAGGGAAGGGAAGTCTGAATCTTAACTTTCATTTTCTGTGGTGACTGTACTGACAATGGTACCTCTGAGTGTTTTATCGCTATCTGCTGTCATTGTGGCTTTGAGGGGTTCCCCTTTCATACCCCTGAACGCCTGAGCCAGATAAGGAGGAGAAAGAAGAGGACTCAGGATGACATGTGCAGCAGGATTCTGCAAGCCAGACCTGCATCAGATCGTGAGCAGAGGATGAATATTGTTGGCTGTATGGAGAAGAAAGAAGTGGACAGGAGGAGGCCCAGCAGGTAAAGGGGAGAGAGATGTACTAGGGACATAATGGGGCGTCTTTGGCAGCAAACACAGATACTGGAGACTCTGGTGGACCTATAGGGTCAACAGTCATGGGGGCACCTCCCTTTGCAGGCCATGGAGAACTCCATTTCAGCGCCTACCTACAGATCCCCTCAATATTCCACATGGCCTCAGGGGCCACCTACCTACCCCTGCCTCTCAGGGGGTGCTAGACCTTTGGGGGCCCTAAGCAGGAATATTTTGGGGAGCCTCCCCACACACAACAAAGTAAATACTAAAAAAGCAAATAGGGAGCCTGTTTGAGCTGCTCAGGGCCCTAATAAATTGCTTAGTTTGCTTATGCTCTGCTACCACTCCACAGCTTCATACAGTGACATGCGAGAGCCACAGTTGCTGTATGTGTAGCCAAAATGGACATGAATGTTCTTTTGCCCCGTTAACTTCTGTTCCATTAATTTAAGTTTTTAATGTGTTAACTTGTAACTTGCACACAATGTTTTTTGCACTGGTTTTGTTACTCAATAAAATTTTGTTGTGGGGAAAGCAGTTAAACTTTATTCGTTCCCAACATATCATGCAATATGTAATGTAGAATGCCTGACGGGACTGAAAGCATCTAATTATTTGTTATGTACATTGTGACATAACTCACAGGAACTGTGACAAACAGTGTCATAATCATAAATGTACATCAAGCACCACAAAATTAATAGCTGCAGTGACTGTGTTAAATTCATAAATGTGTGCCAAGCACTGCTCAATTCCTAGCAGGCCCCCAAACTGCAGGACCAGGTTGAGCATCATCCACCACAATGCATTACTGTGGCTTTCTGTTAAAGTACTCTTTCAAGGCCTCCCTGAGTTACAGACCTTCACTTTGAGCTCTTTTAATAGCCCTTGTGTGGCTGTTCAAACTCAGCAGACAGCTGCTCCACCTCTACCCCGGTGGCTACTTTTCCTCTTTTGCCTCACAGATATTATGCAGGACACCGCAGGCAGCTGCAACCATTGGGTTATTTTTCTCACGGAGGTCCAATCTTGTGAGTAAACAATGCCAGCATCCCTTCAATCTGTCATAAGTGTATTCAACTGTCATTGTGCACCTCCTGAGCTAGTAGCTGAATCTTTCCTTTGCTGCTGTCGAGGTGACTTCAGGAGCCAAGAGAGTAAGAGGTAGGCTGGGTCCCCCAGGATCACTATTTGCATTTCAACATTCCCAGTGGTAATCTGCCAGTCAGGAAAGAGAGTCTCTGCTTGTTGCTTTCTGAACAGTCCTATGTACTTAAAGATGTGAGTGTCATGCACCTTTCTTGACCAGCCCACACTGATGGTGAAGCATACGTGGTGATCCACCAGCACTTGCATAACAATAGAAAAATAACCCTTTCTGTTGGCACCTTAGAGACTAACAAATTTATTTGAGCATAAGCTTTCGTGGGCTACAGCCCACTTCTTCAGATGCATAGAATGTACTCCTGTTCATTTTGCGGATACAGACTAACATGGCTGCTACTCTGAAACCTTTCTGTTGGTGTACTCCGTGGCAAGGTGGTCTGGTGCCACAACAGGGATATATGTGATGTTTATCGCTCCACTGCAGATCCGGAACCCCACTGCTGCAAATCCATCCACTATGTCCTACATATTCTCAAGAGTCACAGTCCTGCATAGCAAGAGATGATTAATGGCCCTGTACACAGGCATGACAATGGCCCCCACAGTGGATTTTCCAACTCCAAAATGGTTTTCCACTGACCAGTAGAAATCTGAATTGCAAGTTTCCACAGTGCAATCACTACTCACTTCTCCACTGTCAGTGTAGCTCTCATTCTGGTGTCCCGGTGCTGGAGGGATGGGGTGAGAGCTCACAGATCCAGAAATATGGCTTTTTGCATCCAAAAGTTCTGCAGCCACTGCTCATCATCTCAAACCTGCATTACAGTGTGATCCCACCAGTCAGTGCTCATTTCTCAAGCCCAGAAGTGGCTCTTCACTGTCTACAGCTGCCCAGAGAACACCACCAGCAATCTTGAATTGGTTTTCACTATGTCCCACAGCAGTCTTCCCTCCAGGAAATTGTCATTTCCCCTGCTGCTGTGCAAATACCAGAGAATCTTGTATCCTGTGCTTGCAATGCTCATGACAGTAGCACAGTAACTCCTCACTTAATCATCCTGGTTAATGTTGTTTCATTGTTATGTTGTTGATCAATTAGCGAACGCGCTCGTTTAAAGTTGTGCAATGCTCCTTTACAAAGTTGTTTGGCAGCTGCCTGCTTTGTCCACTTGATTGCAGAAAGAACAGCCCATTGCAGCTAGCTGGTGGGGGCTTGGAACCAGGGTGGACCGGCAGCCCCCCTATCAACTCCCTGCTCCCCTAAGTTCCCTGTGCGGCACACGCGCAGCAGGCTATCAATTGTCCGGCAGTTCAGCTGTCCTTCCCCCACTGCCATGTGCTGCTCCTGCCTTGTGCCTTGGAGCTGCTCCCGGGAGACTCCTGCTTGCTGTGCGGGGGTGGAGGAGTAGGGGGAAGGGGAAGAGGGGTGCTAATGTCAGGGTGTCCCCCTCACCCTGCTCCTGTACCTCATTGGGCCATCTCCACAGAGCTGGGGGGATGGGACACGACAGGACTCAGGACAGAGGGAGCTTGCTGGCAGCAGCTGCTGTCTCAACTTGCTGATCTACTTAAAAAGGCAATGCACTTAAGAGTGGGTCAGCTTACTTAAAGGGGCAATGCATCACACACACACACTCTCTCTCTCTCTATGTCTATGTCTATGTCTTTATCTGCCATGCTTGTCTTCCCTCCCTCTATTTGTGCTGCCTTGTAGAGTGTGAGGCTACATTAACAACCATGTGTTAACCCTTGAGAGCTCAGCTGACCGATAGTTCATCATTTAGCAGTAAGGCATTCTCTGGGAAATATCCCACCCTCTTACTTCACCACCTCAACCAAGCTTCACAATCATCATTGCTGTGTACAGTATTAAATTGTTTAACACACATACACACACACACACACACACACACACACACACACACACACACACACACACACACACACACACACATATATACACACACACACACACACACACTATATAGTCTTTTGTTTGGTGAAAAAAATTTCCCCGGAACCTAAGACCCTCCTCCACCCCCCCACCCCCCCGTTTACATTAATTCTTATAGGGAAATTGGATTCGCTTAACATCGTTTTGTTTAAAGTAGCATTTTTCAGCAACATAACTACAACATTAAGTGAGGAGTTACTTTATGTAGTTGTCCAGTTTCCATGCTTCTGTCAGAGATGGTGGACGGGTTCATAGGATTTTTAAAAAAGATGTGAAAAATTATGCAATATGAATGGTATTATGGGATGGAGAAAGCTGCATGCTGGGAAGTTGACCCTTTGCTCCCATTCACACCTGTGCAACTTGTTTCTGCCTTACCATGCATTGCCAAAACTTCCCAAAAGAGAGTGTACTGGATGGAGGCAAGTTACATGGTGAGATACCTACCCATGGTGCACCACAGTGTGCATTGACTCACTCACTCCTGGTGAGTACCTGGATTGGAAATGTAAGAAGCTAACTATGCATCCGCAGAAGTGATGTATTAACTGTAGTGGTTTTATGCCAATGTAACTTGTGTCAGCCAAAGTTTGTGTGGACAGTATTTCTGGCCATGTCTACATTTCTGATACCTGCAACACACCTTCCAACAGGACCAATGTAACCTTAGCGTATCCCAATACTGAAAAGCAAGGGACTCCCTGATATCTGGTAGCATTTCAGCCGGCCTGATCAGTTCAGTGTACTCCAATTCATTAATATCATAAACTGTATCTAATATGTCATGTAAGGTATCCTTGGAAAACTAACACACTGATTATTAATATTCTTGCATGGTGTATAGGTACGATCAATGCCCAAAGGACCATACAATGTGAAGGATGTGTTTGTTTCCTCACTCCACAGACTTGTCTGGTAAACAGGTTTCCCAAAAACACAGGACAAGCCGATGCCTCCAGCCAGCTGTAATCAGAGTTGATTGGCAATCAGATGTTAAGTCGCTGTTCGTTTGCATCAGAGGTGGCAAGAACAGATCAATTTGCATTTTAGCAAACACCAGCAGCGTTGCCAACTCCACGTAGCAGGAAGTCACCAGATGAACCCTGAAAAGTCACTAGATGTAGCTGTTTAAGCACTCAAAAGGAGTCAAAAATGTCACCGAACAAAATTTCCAGAGAATTCAACAGAGAATTACACAGACACACAGGCGAGTATAGTCACAAAATCATTCACAAGCAGCTCAATAGTGATAATAAAATCTATTCCATGCTCTTCTTACTACATTTTGTTGCACACCAGAAGCAACTACAACCGTACACTGTCATCATCAGGGGGGCGCCCTCTGCTCATTGGGAGGGAAACTGCAGCCCTTTGCTTATTGGGAAGGGGGCTCTGTACATTGCAGCCCAGGTTGGCCGGGGTTAGTTAATTTCAGCTGAGCCTCCCTTTCTTGCCAGCCTGGATTTGAGCCACCAGGTGAGTGAAGGGGAGAGCCCAGAGCCAGAGCGAAGAGGGCATTCACCTGACCTGAGCTCAGCACTTCAGGGAGCCAAAAAAGTAGATTTAAAAACAAAAATCTGCTACCTGGATTCCTCCCCCCGCATTTCCAGAGTTCCATTTCTGAAAACAGCTGGGCAGCTCACCCCAGGCCAAGCCAGGGGAAGGAGTAAAGGGGAACTGAAATCAAGCTAGCTCCACCTTTGATCCTGTAGTAAGAGCTTCATTCCTGGAGGCACAGTGCCCCCCTCCCATCCCATTGGGACACATGGCCTTGTCTCGTCCCACCCCACCTTCCATCCGTGTGGCTCTCCTCGCTGGCAAACCGCCCTGCCCTGCCCCGCCCACCCGCCTCATTAGCCATCTTTCCCTGCATCACAGGGTGTGCTACGTACTACAGAGCAGCAAGAAAACACATTTGGGTAAAAACAAGCCCTGGCTAATGTGCTGCTCTCTCCAAGTGTGCCTGGCTTTAGCAAAGTATTCAATTAGGCGCCACAGATTTCTTTTCCTCGCCTGCAGGTTATAGTGATCTCAGCCCAAGAAGCCGTGGAATGTGATTCCTTCTGAGGACATGCTCAATTGAGACGTAATGACGACTTGTGCAGCAGAATGTAGTAAGAAGAGCATGGAATGGATTTTATTAACACTATTGAGCTGCTTGTGAATGATTTTGTGACTATAGATATTGGTGACTTCTTTCTCTGAATGTCACTGTAATTGACAGTGAAAGTTGCTAGATTTGTCACTGGTCAGTTTGATACGTACTTTCTTGCTAAGGAAACCAAAAAGTCACTAAATCTAGTGACATAGTCACTAAGTTGGCAATGCTGAAAACCAGCATGGGGCTTCCTTCACCACCAGACTCCATGTCTCCTTCCTCACAGCTTAAAGAAACTTTATTTTGGAGGATAACCTTCAGAAGAATCCATTTCAGAGGTTTCACTGGACTATACAAGAGAAGGACAAAGAACCCCAAGTTATCTTTCTCCTAAGAAAACGAGAACCGAACACTCTAGGCTTTGTGGGAGATCCTAACCAAAGGGGTGGTCAGCCATCTTGCTGGAAGGAAGTGTGGCAAGAATCTTATCTTGAACCAAGATTGTAGTTTTGTTATGCCTTACTCACTAGGCAGTGTATTTTTACTTTATTACTTCTACTTGGCATCACTTAAAAGTTTAATAACTTGTTTTTACTTTTAATCTAAAGCAACCCAGTACTGTGTTTGAACTGAAGTGATTGTTTACTTCAGTTACACTGATACACTGTTCATTTTGTTTCTTTAAAAGAGCAAATGAACTTTATTATTCCTCTGAATGATCCAAGAAAGGGCTGGACACTGCCAAGCACATGGTTTTGGGAAAATTTGGGACTGGGGGTTGTTGGGGTCATCTTGTAATCAAAGCTGGTGGAAACCAGGCAGTGACTGCAGCGGGAGGCAAACTACTGATGCCAGAGTACTGGATCAGGGTTGCACAACATACACACAAAGAGTGCATGCTCATTGTTTACTGTGAGCATCCCAAGCAAGGGGCTGCAGCAGCAGAGCATTTAAAGCACTTAGGGTTACAGGGCAAGTGGTGACACAACCACTCATTGGTTTGTATTGCACCCTAGAATTTGAGCACTAAATTTGACTTTTGACTCCCAAAACATTTCATAAATCATAAAGGGGCATCAACCCAATTTTGTTTTTCTTTGCTGGTCACCTTCAAATTATAGTAGTTGTTGAGCCTAAAAAAATTTATCCTTGCTCTACCTTAATCATGGAAGAAAGTCATTCACGAGATAGGGTAAAAAAGCAAGAACTCAACAGAAAGGAAGAAATACTTAATTCAAAGCAGAAGGGTCCTACAATTTACTGTAATACAGTGTTTTTAAATAATGGCAGTCCAAAAATTATCAAATGATTTCATAGTAAAAATTCAGGACTCTATATATTTTTAAACTTCCTAAGTTCAAATCATTATTTTGATTTCCGTTTATTTAAAATGAGCACGTTTTTTGGACAAGCACTCTATTGGGCAGCAAATTTCTGAAATGTTTCTTGAAAGCTTGGATTTCCCTTGATTGTAGTGCTATCACTGCTTTTGTGAGAGCCAAAGGAAGAAAGCTTGTATTCATAAGAACAACAACATCTGTGAAGTATGAAGAGCAAGTTGGAATGATGAACTCCAATGCGGATGAGTGAATGGATTGTTCAGTACATTTGTTTAGTTGGCAGTATCTTGTGATGTGTTTGTGCTGGCTTAGGGGTAGTGTGTATCAGTTTTATTGAGAGCATAAAGAGTTCTGGGAAAGTGTTCCGGTGCTGGATTTTTGTCAAATGAATAATAATAAATCTAGCCATAAATGATTTCAGTTGGTATCAGAAGAGCCATGTGAAGCAGAGTTTTAACAAATGCTTAGAGGGACATATGTAGACTCTGAAGGGGGCTGTACCTTCCTGTCTTACGTTACATGGTTTGTAGTTGTTGTTGTTTGTTGTTTTTCTTTTTTTTTTTTTTTTTTTTTACTGTAAATGGGCACTTCAACATTGAAACCATAGTGTGGATTTATAAGAGAGTAATCTAGGCAGTCAGACTTAATTTCCCATGGAATTGTTTTCACATTGTGGTATTCTCTTCCCCACCCCATCCCTCTCAATTGGTAGCGGGGAAGGGTGTTGATAATACACACATAACTCTATATGCAGTGGAGATGTCAGTGTTCAGAATGTCCTTGTTAATTTCTCTCATTTGTTCCCCTTTCCTGTCTTCCTTTCTTTTTAGAGAAGTAGCCATCCATCCCTCCCCCCACACTTCTGTAACGGAGAGAATGGCTTGTCCAAGATAGCAGTGCTAGTGGCAGAATGAGTATTTGAGCTGAGAAGTTCTTGGTTTCCAGGCTCTGGTTATGCTGCCTTTCTAATGCCAGTTACATTAACGGTGCCTTTATGTTCAATGAAAAATGTTAGCAGTGTCCTAACCATGGGGTGGCATAGCTCAATCTATGTATAAACAGAAGTTCTAATCCTCCATACTCTAGAGCAGGGGTGGCCTCCTGAGAAGGAGCCAGAATTTACCAATGTACATTGCCGAAGAGCCACAGTAATACGTCAGCAGCTCCCCCCTGGCTTCCAGTGCCTCCCGCCCACCGGCAGCCCTGCTGATCAGCGCCTCCCACTCCCTCCCCCACACCTCGCAATCAGCTGTTTCATGGCATGCAGGAGGTCCTCTGGGGGAGAAGCGAGGGTATTGCAGGCTCAGAGGACGGGGTGGGAAGGGGTGGAGTCGGGGCAGGGCCTGTAGCAGAGCCAGGGGTTAAGCAGTGAGCACCCCCCAGCACATTGGAAAGTTGGCACCTGTAGCTCCAGCCCCAGAGTCGGTGCCTATACAAGGAGCTGCATATTAACTTCTAAAGAGCCGCAGGTTGGCCACCCCTGCTCTAGAATGAACTTGCTCTAGTCCTTTACTTATGGTAGAGGAAATGTGGTGACTGAATGAAAACCTGATTTCTTCCTTATACCCTTTGTCATACTCTATATTTTCTTGAAGATTCAACTCAGCCTTCCAGAGATCTTTACCTATGTGATTCCCTACCATGTTTATGACTTGTATCCTCTTTCCTTAACTTACTTTCTTAGAATCTAAACAATATTAAGAATTAATTTTGTCATACTTCACTTGGAAATACATTGTAATTGGACAGTGTCCCACTGATGACAGAAAATGGGGCTCAGATACTTAACAGCAATGATTATAACACTCTCCCTTCCTTAGCATAGACTAATTTATATGGCCTTTCTATTCCCCTATTGCTCGTTAGGCTACCCAATGCCCAAATTTTATTTTCTTGTCCAGGATTGGTGAGGTGTCATGGGATAAACTATCTTTTATCTTCTGTTGTAGTATTACTCTCATTTTTGTCTTTTTTTTCCCATCTTTCTTTCTTCCTCCCCAAAAGAGCTTCTAAATTAGGTATTAGTAGTTCTAGGGTCCAATGCTAGCCACACTTCTCTCATCAAATGCAAATAGTGCTATGAGCATTTCCTCATGGGAAAGTGTATCATGCTGTCCTAGGACAATTTAAAAAAGGAAAAATTTTGCAATTTTGGATCAGGATTACATGCCCTGCTGCAGCCTGAAATGATCCCTGAACCTTACGTTCACAAGTAAAAAATAGTACCACAATGTTATGCATTTAAATTCCACTTTGTGTTGCATCTTTGTCATATATGCTTACCCTGTCGTTGTGGTCAGTAACAAGTTAAAAACCTTACACAGTATACTGATAAAGCAGTTTAGTGGCTCTATCCTCTGTGTTATTAGTCGCTTGTAATTACAGTGATGTCTAGGAAGAAACACTAAGTCTCTGGACAGCTACTGCCCTACAACATAACGTGACCATTCCAGATATTTTTGTACTAGCGCAAATAGATATATCTCTCATAAGCCACTGAGATCTTATTCAGTCTTGACAGAGAAATGTTAAACAAGTATCAATACTTTGAAAAGGTAAAATGTAAGAACTTGCTAAGTTTATGGGACAGTCATTTTGTTCTTTGTACAGCACCTAGCACAATGGGGTCTTGGTCTGTGACTAGACTCTAGGCATTTACTGTAATTCAAGTAAAGAATAATATATTCTTGGCAAGAAAAGTGGCAAACTCCAGGACTTTGTTAAAAGAAAAATTGTGCTATGTCATACTCCTTCAGGAACAATCTAGTAGTATATTATATTAAAAAAATCCTTATTTTAAAAGAACATTAAGGTTGCAAAGTCAAGGATTTGTGTTAGTTAACCTTGATTCTGACATTTTTTGTGCAACCTTAATTTTGCCCCTTTCTGCATATGCATTATGATAGTCATTGTCATTTTAATTATATGATGACAAACTTAACCCCCCCCCCAACAGGATTCCTACCCATTCAGTGCATAGGATGGACAGTGCTCCAATGAATAGCTATTCCATATTTTATTTTATCCTAGTTCAATGTGTGGCTTCATGCCTTATTTACTGTCACTATTCACACCATGCTCTGAGGACAGAATTATTAATTTCCTCATGGGCTCTTCTGTGAAGCTCATCACTACAATATCTGAGTCTTTCACAAACAGTAATTAATCTTAACAGTATCCCTGCAAAGGGGTGGTGTTACCATTTTAAGGTGAGGAAGTAAAGCTCAGAGATATTAAGATTAAAAAGTATCTATGAATTTTGGGTGCCTAATTTGAGACATCAAGAATTTAATAATTTAGAGTACTGGGCATTCTACATTATACAACTCCCATTGACTTTCGTTGCCACTAGAACAGTGGTTCTCAACCTTTCCAGATTACTGTACCCCTTTCAGGAGTCTGATTTGTCTTGTATACCCCAAGTTTCACCTCACTTAAAAACTACTTGCTTACAACATCAGACATAAAAATACAAGAATGTCACAGCACACTATTACTGAAAAATTGCTTATTTTTATACTTAGGGTAAAAATCAAAGTAAATCAACTGGAATATAAATATTGCACTTGCATTATATTATATAGAGCAGTATAAACAAGTCATTGTCTATATGAAATTTTAGTTTGTACTGATTTTGCTAGTGCTTTTTATGTAGCCTGTTCTTAACTAGGCAAATATCTAGATGAGTTGATGAACCCCCTGGAAGACCTCTGCATATCCCCAAGGGTACGCATACCCCTGGTTGAAAACCACTGGATTAGAACACATGCCTTATAGTGATAGATTGAAGGAGCGCACTCTGTTAATGTTAACAGAATGAAAATTAAGGGGTGCCTTGATACGAGTCTAGAAATACCTACATGGGAAACAAAAATCTGATAATAGAGGGCTCTTCAAATTAACAAAAAAAGTTATAACACGATCCAATGGCTGGAAGTTGAAGCTGTGAAAATTCAGACTAGAAACAAGGTACAAATTTTTAACAGTAAGGGTAATTAATCATTGGAACAACTTAACAAGGTTTGTGATAGATTCTGCATCCCCAGACATTTTTAGTTCAAGAGTGGATTTGTTTCTAAAAGACATGCTCTAGTTCAAACAGGAATTCATTCTGGGGAGTCCTTTGGCCTGTACTACATAGGTGGTGGTCAAACTAGATGATCACAATGGTCCCTTCTGGCTTTATAATCTATGCATCGCCTAGGCATGTGTGAACTGGAGTTTTTCAGAGGTTTGTAATTTGGGCAGATTTTCACAGGGATGGGAAAAGGCACATCCCTGACACATTTCAAGTCCCTGTTACAGAGCATGTGGACACCTGAGCTTTTCATATAAAGGTTGCCAGAATATTTTAACCTGGACAAAACAAAATATTTTTCTCTAGTCTTGTTTTAGGAAATGGCTGAATCTTATGGCTGAAAATTTTCAAAAATTTTTCATCCTGAAGCAGGCATGGAAAAACTCACCCCCAAATGCCAGACTTCATAAAAAACTGAAAACAGGGTCATTATAATAAGAAGCGCGCACGCACACGCACATGCATGCATGTTCAGTGGAATATAAAAATAAAGCCTAGATATTAAATAGTAAAATAATTTCTTTCAACTTTGGGAATAGCTATTTTTTTACATGATGGATTAAATTCTAGATGTGTACCTAACATAGTATAAAAATGGTATGATTCTAATGTCTTAGTATTTGAGAGAGAGTATGTGATCATGTAAAAACACTGACTTGTAATGCACATACAAAAGAGGACACAGTTAAGGTTGCACAAGCAACCTGAACGTGGTAATTTTCAAACTTTTGAGTGCTTCACTGTGCATCCTTAATGTTTTTAATGTAGCTTTTATAGGCGAATAAGTTATACAGATTTTAAAACGGTATTGCTGATAAATTTTAACTCTCCATTTGTAAATGTAAGGGAGGTCATGAAAATGTTTTATCTTCAGATAAGGAGTTAGCATCCTGAAAAGATGGAGCAACGCTGTTCTAAACGATGTGGTGTGGAAGGCATCACTTAAATCTCCTGGAGCTTTTTCAAAATTCTCAAGTGTGAATTTTCATAGTAAGTGGCTTTTCAAGTCTTCACAGGCTTCTTTGCAAATAACTTTCAGCCCAATTTAACTTACTTTTTAAAAACTTCTACAGATTTCACCCAATCCTAGGTCTGACCCAAAGCTATAAGAATTCATCTTTTGTTTACTATTTGGTTTCAGTTGGCCCGTCTAGTACTTAAGGACTAAAATTTAGTCTGCCTTAAAGCTTTTTGTAATGTGACAAGTGGGAAAACCCCACACAGGTCCTGCAGGGCAGGAATGGATCCTGGAGACCACTGGCAGTTGGCCTCACCCTACAATGCATGCTGGAAATGCCACATCTGGAGAGAATAAAAAATGATGAAGCAGGCTTCAGATCTTGGTTCGGAGCTAGGATTTAACTAGGAATATTAGGGGAAGCCAAGCATGTGCTTGGACTGGATGTTGTGTTGCCTTATCATTTGTAATTTAATAAAGTCACGAAGGGGATGAGATGTGACTCTACAAGAAGCATAGAGGAGCTATGTCTTAGGGCAGGTGAGAACCATCTGTTCACCCTGGGGAATTGTCCAGTGTTAAATAATACTGAATGGCTCAACCCAAACTGCAGGTCAGATCTTTGGGAGAATTCAGATCCAAGTACTGTGGGTCAGACCCATTGTGCTTTCAGTAAAGCAAGTCTTTGGAGGTTTTTTTTTTTTTTTTTTCCTTAAATCGTGAACACATTTGTCAAAATATTTGGTGTTTGATTCAAACACCAGAACAAGTCTATTTCTGTGATGGTTCCACCTATATACACACACAAGAAGACCTTCACCTCCCTCAAACAGCTACATTGTAACATATTTTGCAGCAAGTTCTACTTTAAAATGAAATTAGAAGACTTCAAGGACTAGTTGGACATTTGGAAAGCAATTTTTTAAGCTTTGTTCTAGAACACCATCACTAGCACATGACTTAAGAATAAAAACTCATTGTAATGACTCACACATTCCCTGAGGATAACTGTCTCTTGGTGAGCAGTGTTGACAGATTTAGGTTATCTCCGCATGCGATGCAGTGTGATACAACCTGATAGCTATAAGACACCATAATTGTGTTTTATATTCTTGTATCAGATAACTGCTTAGAACAGACTTTTAAAAAGAAATGTTCTTACAGTAAGGATTTTCTATGACTAAGGCTGATATTGGCAGATGTAGGTTAGAGAAAATGGCTAAACATATTGTATATGAAAATTAAGTTTAACTCTAGTATGCCTATTGCACTGTCAATAGTTTTGTTAGAATTTTTGATGCAAAGAACACTTCTGCTTTTTGGTATTTTCCCTTCTTTAAGCTGGCTAAAAATGTGTGCACGTGGATGTTTAGTTTGGAAAACCTAAACGAACAGGTAAAACAAGAAGATTGTGTTGAAAGTGGTGCTTTGGCAGTAATGCAGTCTTGTTGTATCAAACCACAAAGTTGAAAAGGGTATTCAAATAAGCAAAACAGCTTGATTATACAATAAGAGTGACAGGGATTGGCTTCACAGTCTAATAATGCTCTGCTGAACAGAAGATGTAGGTTTGAGTGAGTCCCAGTTTATTGTTCCTTGGGTTAGCAGGAAGTGGGAGTGTTTCATGTTCCTGGTTGATGACTTGCACATCCCCCGTAGTTTTCTAAGGCCTTGTGTACACACAAGTTGCATAAGTACAGTTTTACATTGTATAGTTAAACCAATGTAACAGAACTGATAAGTAGTCACACTGTTGTGCTTTCGCTGGTGCAAGCCAAGTCACAAGAAATGGCGGTGAGATTTTTTTTGAGGCAATCTTGATTAGTGTTTAAGAGCTAGTGCTAGAAGAGAAGTGTCTGTGTGAAGCAAGACGTTGAGGCTGTGGCAGTGTAAATATGGAGTTGCTTTTGGCCCTAGCAACATACTCCATGTCCATTACTTGGGGGGGGGAGGAGAAAAACTCTCTTCCTAGCTGTTTGTCCCTTACCTCTGGGAATTAGTTCCAGCTTGTTTGGCAAAACTGGTGAACATTTTCACATAGAAACCTACCAATTCACTTTTTACAATGTTTGCATCCTTTAAATCTTACTTGCTTGGTACAAGGGAAAAAGCATGAGATTAAGTAAATGCGTAGACAGTTATACACACTTAAAATATCAGGCAGGGACAGAAATGGCCAGGGGGTAGATTTACGATGCTTCCACCCCAAGAAATGGGAGAGGGATGTGTAACAGTTCCTGCACCTCAGTATTCCCACGCCATGGTCCAGTCAACACCCAGGGCAAGCTGAGTCACTGAGATGTTGGCAGCTGCAGTGGGTATCAGCTGCCAGATCTTTTTGCTGAGCAGGAGCAGATATCCGTGATACAGATATGACTGAGTCTGTTGATTTTACTTGGCCTCACCTGGCGCTGTAGGGCTGTGTGGGGATTCTAGATAACGGGGAGCTCTGGATGCTACTCGCTAGAGACAGTGTTCTCTGGCCTTGCGACTGGCTGTGGGACTGTAAGCACCATCTCCCCCTGGAGTTCATGCGACTTCATCAGAAACTTTGAAATTCCATAAAATTGCTCTTCTATTTCAAACTTCAACAAAAATCATTTTACAGTAATATTTTTCCTAGCTCTCGTTAATACGCTATTTTAACCAAAGCAATCACTTAAAATATCTGCTATAAATAAGGCACAAAAAAAGGTAGCCTTCTGAGCCAGACTGCTGACCTTGCTTTTGTCCTACTAGATCCCTTTGTGTACTGCTAGACAAAAGAAATGCTTCTTGGTTTTCTTTTCTTTGTTTTGCAATTAAAGTGTGTGAGTGAGAGAGATGAGACCGGTACATGATAGACACACATAGTGCCAGCGTGTTCTACAGCTATTTGTTAAACAGCAGTAGAATATTAGAGATCAAGAATTCTGTGTTCTGTTCAGGTGTCTGGGAGGAGAAAGGACGCCAGAGTGCAACTATTTAGCACATTCTGTCTGAAAAGCTAAGTGGAATACACTTGGGTCTGCCATATTAGAGACCTAAATTCTATTCCCAGCTCTGCATGAAGAGACCTTGTGTAATCTCTCTGTTAACTTTGGGATGGACTAATAAATAATTACCTACCTTCTAGGGTTGGGGTGTGAGGCCTTGGTTAGTAATAAGAGCTCTGTGGAGCACCTAAATGTAAATGGCAGCAGCCAAGGTGAGATTAGAATTCCATGATCTCCTGGTTCTTGGATCAGTGCACCTTCCCCCTAGGCTACAAGGTGGTTTGATGGGGAGTCTCCCTCTTTCCCCTCCCCTTTGCTCCAGAACAGGGAGCTTGATTCAGCTAGAAAATGGAACATCTTGCAAAATCTGCTAAACTTGAGAGCTCTGACTGTAGGATTCCTGGGGTTAGTTGATGACAAAGGGTTACTTGCTTGGAGCAGGAAAGGTCAAGGAGAAAAAAAGACTGGGGAAGAGATGGGGAACTGGGGATTCTGTCTTGAAGACAATTGAAAATCCATTTTCTGTTTAAGTCTTAATCAGACTTCAGTTCACTTCTGCCTTGTTCCAGCTTCTTTCCATCTTTTGCTCTCTTTCCAATTACTCTGTGGTCAAGACACTTAATAGCACTATGCAAAGCCTAGACCTTCCCCCTCATTTTTACTGGGCTCACAGAAGGGTTTATTGGTTTAGAGTGAATGGATTTGGGGTATTTTATTTAACATATAAGACTCTAAAAAGTGATAGAAGCTTATCAAATGAATGCAGGCCTGGACTTGGAGATATAAATATAATTTTTTTAAAGCTTGAAGGTGAGCAGAATCCTTATCTCTAGTAAACAGCTCTGCCTGTAACTATTGTGGATCCTCTGAAGCCAAAACCGTGGAGAGATGAATATTTTTCTATGTGTAGAGCCCTTGGAATAAGAATTACAATAATGTTAGCTGGTAAGAGAAGAGATGGCTTCTCCTTATTGAATCTCATTGTTTAGTTTAGTTTATTTAATTTCAGGCTAACATTCAGGTATTACGCTACTGTTGTTACTACAAAGCCTTCATTGAAGTTTTATGGCTTATGTTTTGTTTTGCTTATGAAAAAGTGAAAGAAAAAAACTTAAATCATTTCTATTTCTTTTAAAGTAAACTTTTCTCTTGCTAGTATCTGAGGGGCCACATGGTATTACTGTGAAGCTTTCTATGAAAGAACCAAGTTGCGTCCCTCCGATTCTGGCTCTGGGGTGGGGCCAGAAATGAGGAGTTGTGGGAGGGGACTCCAGGCTGGGGCAGGGGGTTAGGGTGTGTGTGTGTGTGTGAGAGGGCTCTGGCTGGGGGTGGGGACTCTGGGTTCGGGATGCAGGAGGGTGCTCTGGGGTGGGACTGAGGGGTTTGGAGGGCGGGAGGGGGATCGGGGTGGGGCAGGGAGTTGGGGCATGGGAGGGGGTTAGGGGTGCAGGCTCTGGGGGGGGGTGTTTACCTCAAGCAGCTCCTAGAAGCAGCATTATGTCCCCCCTCCGGATCCAACGTGGAGATGCAGCCAGGTGGCTCTGCGCGCTGCTGCATCCATAGGCATCATCCCGGCAGCTCCCATTGGACATGGTTCCATCCAGTGGGAGCTGTGGGGGCAGCACTTGGGGCGGGGGCAGTGTGTGGAGCCCCCTGGCTGCCCATATTCATAGGATCAGCATAGGGAACGTGCTGCTGCTTCCGGGAGCCGTGCGGAGTAGGGCGAGCCCTGGACCCCACAGCCCGGTGGCAGCGTGAGGGCTGGATTAAAGCATCTGGAGGGCCGGATGCGGCCCCCGGGCCGTAGTTTGTCCACCCCTGCTCTGGGTATTTTTTTTTTTTTTTAAATAAATGGAGATATCGTATCTCCTAGAACTGGAAGGGACCTTGAAAGGTCATAGAGTCCAGCGCCCTGCCTTCACTAGCAGGACCAAGTACTGATTTTGCCCCAGATACGTAAGTGGCCCCCTCAAGGATTGAACTCACAACCCTGGGTTTAGCAGGCAAATGCTCAAACCACTGAGCTATCCCTCCCCCCTCCGCTGGAGCTAGTGTGCTAAAATTAGCAGTGTGGACATTGTGGCCTGGGCGGCAGCTCAGGCTAGACACCCAGGCTTGGACCCAGAGGCTTGGGTTCTTCTGAGCTTTGGTGGCCAGCCCAAGTGCTGCAATGTCTGCACTGCTATTTTTAGTGCATCAGCTCGAGTGGAGCTAGTGCATGTCCGTCTACTTGGACTGGGAGGCACGCTTTCTGCTGCAGTGTAGACATACCCACACGTCACAGTCCTTCCATGCTTAGGGCTTCATCTGTCAGAAGGAATAGCTCAGCTTATCAGACTGCAGAGACTTCTTGCATGGTTTTTATTAAAAAAAAAAATCTCCATAAGTGGGGCTTAATTCTGTTTCATTGATCACATAACTTTTAAATATCTCCTCAGAATTGTAGAACTCAATAGCTAGGTCTGTTTGAAATTTAAAGTAACAGTGTAGTATGAAATAGCTTTAAAAGTTTTTTAAAGTTTTATATTTATCTATTATGGGAAGCAATTTCAACCTGCAAAACGTTTATTTTAAACCAATGTGGTCTTTAACTTTGGGGAAATAGAGAAGACTAATTTTAGCCTTGAAAAGCATCACAAGAGCAATCAACTCTGTTTCCGAAGTACTTGCAATCAAACCTCTCTGATGCTGGTACATTAAAGCTAGTGATGTTCACTCAATAGCATACACATTAGCTGATTAGATATGATTAAGTATATAATATATATTATCTCTAGAACAGTATGAGTAATGAAGGATTGGAGCTTTCTATTATATAACCCAGTTTCCAAGGATGGTCTTGTGGTTAAGGTACAAGACTGGGATTTAGGAGATCTGGGCTCAGTTCACAGATCTCTTCCACAGACATCCTAGATTACCTGGGGCAAGACACTTAATCTCTCTATGCCTCAGTTTCCCTTCTGTGAAATGGAGATAATACTTCCTGTCTATGTCTCTTGTCTGTTTGGATCCCAATTCTGTTTTGTGATTGCATGAATCAAAATGGAGAATTGGGCCAAAGATTGTAAAATCTTTAGGGCAGGGATTATCTGAACATAAATCTTGACAGTGGCTTGTATAATGGGGCACTGATCTCAGCTGGAACCTAAAGCACTTCTCTAGTACAAATAATAACAAAACTTCTGATGTATTATGAAGTCTGAAACTTGAAAAATATTTTCAGCTGGGTGCGATTGGTCTATTGTAATTATATTGCCCTTGACTTGAGTAGCAAGCAAAAGATTAATTTTAGTTTTTAAATCTTTTGTGAGGTATTAAATTGAAATCCTAAATGAACTAATGCATTTCATGTTTTGTAAACTCAAAATAGTAACAGATGATACACTGATCTTTCAAATTAAGAACAAGAAGAGCGAGTTCTTTGTCAAGGGCTTCGAGTTTCTCGGATCGAAGGAGCAATAGAGAACTGCAGAGTATTACTGTTCATGACACAAGGCTTAGTTTGTTTTCATAAGCAGACAAGAATTTCATAACATTATAATACTGATCCATTCAAATGAATGGAATGGTATTGCTGTTTCCTTGAATTAAAGAACGGTAACATATGTGTTTCTGATACACTAACTGTCACACATAAATAGCAAGGAAATAAAGTCAATGCTGCTCCTGATAATACCTACCAGCTGGGAGCATGGAAACCTAAACCTGTGTCCCAACTTCTGTATCCACCCTCACTGCCTCATAATCTAGCTAGTTAGGAAAGCACTTAAGAATGGCAATAGCTTTTCTTGGAACAAATGCTGAATGATAATTTGGATCTGCTATTTTATTTCTATTATGTGCCAAATAGAGCTGATAAATTTAGCAGAAAAGGGATGAAATCCAAGCCTAAGAATTCTACTGAATCATCCCCCTTGAGTGACCTCTCAGTACATTCAAAACGAAGGAAGAGACTTGCATACTGAAGGGATAAAACTTCACAGTTGCTGAATTCAGTATTTAATTGGGAACAAGGGAACTAGCTTATTTTTAGCAGAGCGATTTTGTGTTGTAAAGCTCTAGGTTTGCATAAAAGATTAGTGTCTTCAAACATTTTTTGTAAGCAGTTAGTTTTGACTACTTCTACTTGGTTGATTATTACTTTTCAATCAGATCTTAAACATGGCATATTTATTTTTTGGACCTATTCTTGTGTATGGGAATGGCTGGAGGAAAAGCATAGTTGTCAGATAAAACGTTACCAGATTCTGACGTTAATTTTCTAATTACTTTTCAAGCTGTGGCTTACATGTTCTCAACCGGAGCTAATGAACTGTCAAAACTTGCTAGTAGGAAATTCTTCTAAATCTAAAATATCTCTCAATAATAAATAATGGAATGGATGGCCCATGGGAGACTTTCCAAAACTAGTTAGGTTCAGCAGGTTCTTTTCTGCACTAATCCCACAGGGATCTTTGTTTTTGACTGTGTCCCATGCAGGTGCCTGTAATGTTTTCCTATATACAGAGAGCTACTCTCCCTCCTCCCCGCTGAGATAATTGTCTCTAGAGTTAACTAAATACACCACATTTATATATTTCCATTGTTGAGATGCACCAAATGTTCACAACCTGTAACATTATTTATTCTATAGTTTGGCCATTTTGCTCACTCTTGGAAGAAAAGGCTCTGTTCTATCTTATTAATCCCTCTCCAGATTTGTTGTACATGGTTGCTCTATTCTATTGAACCTTCCTCTTTTTGACTTTTTTTTTCTCCTCTGTGCTAAATAAACTTCTGTGACATTCTCCAGATTTTGTTACTGTCTAGTGTTAGTCTTTGAAAAGCTAGACAGTATTGAATGTGGCCCTCAGGGGCCCTAAAAAGAATAATATTCAAAGTGTGGTTGTACTAAGGTTGGGTAAAACAGCATTATTCTCTACTCTTATAATAGACTCATAGACTCATAGACTTTAAGGTCAGAAGGGACCATTATGATCATCTAGTCTGACCTCCCGCATGATGCGGGCCACAAAGCCGTCCCAGCCCCTTTCCCTTGACTCTGCTGTTGAAGTCCCCAAATCCTGTGGTTTAGAGACTTCAAGTAGCAGAGAATCCTCCAGCTAGTGACCCCCGCCCCATGCTGCGGAGGAAGGCGAAAAACCTCCAGGGCCTCTGCCAATCTACCCTGGAGGAAAATTCCTTCCCGACCCCAAATATGGCGATCAGTAGAACCCCGAGCATGTAGGCAAGATTCTCCAGCCAGACCCTCATTGGCCATTGATACTATTTACCAGCGATGGCACACTGTTCATTTGACTAGAATCATTTTATCCCATTAAACCATTCCCTCCATAAACTTGTCTAGCTTAATCTTAAAACCAGACAGGTCCTTCGCCCCCACCGTTTCCCTCAGAAGGCTGTTCCAATATTTCACCCCTCTGACGGTCAGAAACCTTCGTCTAATTTCAAGCCTAAACTTCCCCACGGCCAGTTTATATCCATTCGTTCTCGTGTCCACATTAGTACTGAGCTGAAATAATTCCTCTCCCTCCCTGGTATTAATTCCTCTGATATATTTAAAGAGAGCAATCATATCCCCCCTCAGCCTTCGTTTGGTTAGGCTAAACAACCCGAGCTCCTCGAGTCTCCTTTCATACGACAGGTTTTCCATTCCTCTGATAATCCTAGTGGCCCTTCTCTGTACCCGTTCCAGTTTGAGTTCATCTTTTTTAAACATCGGAGACCAGAACTGCACACAGTACTCCAAATGAAGTCTCACCAGTGCCTTGTACAACGGAAGCAGCACCTCCTTATCCCTACTAGATATACCTCTCCTAATGCATCCCAAGACCACATTGGCTTTTTTCACCACACGTCACATTGTCGACTCATAGTCATCCTGCGGTCTACCAGGACTCAGAGGTCTTTCTCCTCCTCTGTTACTTCTAACTGATGTGTCCCCAGCTTGTAACTAAAATTGTTGTTAGTCATCCCTAAATGCATCACCTTACACTTTTCACTATTAAATTTCATCCTATTTCTGTTACTCCAATTTACAAGGTCATTCAAGTCTCCCTGCAGAATATCCCGATCCTCCTCCGAATTGGCAATACCTCCCAACTTTGTGTCATCCGCAAACTTTATCAGCCCACTCCTACAATTGGTTCCGAGGTCAGTAATAAATAGATTAAATAAAATCGGTCCCAAAACCGAACCTTGAGGAACTCCACTGGTGACCTCCCTCCAACCTGACAGTTTACCTTTCAATACGACCCGCTGCAGTCTCCCCATTAACCAGTTCCTTATCCACCTCTGGATTTTCATATCGATCCCCATCTTTTCCAATTTAACCAATAATTGCTCGTGCGGTACAGTATCAAACGCTTTACTGAAATCAAGGTATATTAGGTCCACCGCATTTCCCTTATCTAATAAGTCTGGGCCAAATCCTGCACTCCTCACTCATACAAAAACTTCCATGAATTTTAATGAGAACTAATAAAGGTAGAAGGAGTTAGTCCAATACCACCTTTTGTCCCAGGATCTGAGTGCTTTAAAAGTGAAGTATTATCTCAATTTTACCAGTGGGGAAAGTGAGGTAGATTCGCCTAAGATTACACAGGAAGTCTGTGTGGCAGAGCTGAAATTAGAACCCAGATCCCTTAGTTCCCACTCATGTTAGTTAATGATGACAACCATTCTTCTTCAAATGGGTAAACCAATACAGAGGTTAAAGTGACACTGTCAACTTCAAAGTTAGTAAACTTCAGAAAGCAATTTAAAGTAGTTTCAGGTACTACCTTTGCCCCTGAATTTTCCTGCTAAACTTTTGTCTTCAGAATCCTGTTCCTATTTTTGCTTACCCTTTTCTTGTGTGGAGGATTCTTATGAACAGGGAGAATTTGCTATACAGGGGAACCATTGAGTAAACACAAACTGCTTTACAAAGTATACAGACACAAAAAGTAGGCATTTCTCAAATCTGTTTCACTTACAGAAATCTTCGGTGTTACTTGTAACAAAAATAAATAATAATATTTTCTGACCAAACATTCTGATTTTCCCACTTTCTCTGCCCTCTGTAAGTTGACGGTGTCTCTAAGTGAGGTCATTTGTCCAAGTTCTTCTGGTGAGTCAGTAGTAACCAGTTCAGGAGCCCTGACTCACAGTTCCGTGCTTGTACCAGTACACCACATGTACACCGTATGGGATGGCAGTTGTCTCTTGTATTGTAAGTCTTCAACTTCCTATACGCTATAGCAGTGGTTTTCAAACTTTTTAGGCTGCGTACCCCTTTCCAAATAATGTAGTCTACTGAGTTCCCCAATCTGAATAGGTGACATGCAGCGGGTGTATGAGGGGTCACTTGCCCCCCCAGATTTCTGCGGTCCATTTAGCAAGAGCTTCTGGAGGTTTTCAAACTGTAGGATACGCCCCCTGTAGGGGGGTGCGGAGGAACATTCGGGGGGGAGGTGGCAACATCCAGTGGCTCAGGCCAGCCCTATGCAGCAGGGCTCGGGGAGGGAGTACCACCTGCAACCCCTGACTCACCTCAGCGGGCCTTCCAGCAAGCCTGGGTGTGGAGGGGTGGAAGCAAAAACAGTAACTCCAAACGGGGGCTCAGCTCACACCTCTGAGTGTTCCTCCACGCCCACCAGTTTGAAAACCACTTTAATAAATAAAATGCGCTGTCTGCCATTACAGGATTTTTCTCATGTACCCCCTGACGAGAGTTCGCGTACCCCTATGGTACACATACCCCAGTTTGAAAACCACTGCACTGTAGCATATATATATATATAAAAATTTTCTGCTTTAATTTTTTTTCTAAATAGCAGAGTCCAGTTGTATAACTACTGGCTATCATTTTTACCCCATAGGTATTACTATACTTTGGTGGCTAGTATCCCTTTATCTGCTCATCTCTCTACATTTGCCATAATGGGTATGCAATTTTGATCTTTTTCTGGTGTTTTTACTGTTGTTTTTTTTTCTGATGCTTTATAACTGTGGTAGTCAGTCACACTAGAATGAACAATGTTCTCCAGATTGCTGACTATTAAAATAAAAAGTGCAAATTCCAGGGCTGATTTTTGCTGGGTGTTTGATCACACCCTTTCACCCACCATTTTTCTATTGGTCCGAATGAAAATGCACTCTTTTTGACTACTTTCTGCTTGTATCTGTCAAGCATCTTTTAAACTACATTGTAGTATGAAACTAATCTACTGTAAACAATAGTTCATATGTAATATAAAATGGAAAATATTATACTGCCTTTGTAGAATACTATACAACATACGATGGTAAGTCAGGATATATTTTGTACTATGCTGTTTATAGTCTTGGGGTATCTTTTTTTTTTTTTTTAATTTCTCAAGTTTTTTTATAAAATTGCTTCAAAAGTCCTGCTGAAATCAAGATAATTTTTGTCCACTGCGTCCCCCTAATCTGTTACGTCTTAAAAAAACAAAAATTCTCTGGGTCAATATTTGAATGGTGAAGAGATTCTTCCTAGATCCTGCAAAAAAGAAGGTTTTGGTATACTCGATCTTATTTTCTTTCATTCAGCATTGGCTAGAAGAGATGGGAAGGAAATGGTGTGGCATAACCTCATGGATGTCCCCAAATTTAAGATTTGAGCTGGCTTGTCTGGTATATTTTATGAACCCATAATCCCATGAAATCTAATTACTGCACACCGGATTCCTTCGTGTTTACACAAATCCTCTTGTTATTTCTTAAAAGAAGTTATGTGGTTATTACAGTACAGCTGGGTATAAGTCTGAGTCTCAAGTTTTAAAGACTGGTAGTGTATTTGCCTTTCTTCAATTGCGTCACACCTCATCTGTTCCCGAAGACTTATCAGAAATGATTACTACCTTTTCAGCAGTTTTCTTCCTCATTTCTTGTCAAGCTCTTTGCTGTAGCTTGTCCAGTCCTGCTGACTTGCAGGTATTTCTTTAATAGCTAGTCCTTTGCAACCATTAATATGATTCACAGTTCAGAATCATCCCAGTTACCATTTTAAAGTTTTATTCCTTATTTTCACACACTCTTCATTTTTGAAGTCTTAACTCTCTTGTGCCTCATCTCTGCTGTCTATAATGAAGAGAACAAGAGTAATTTAAGAGCTTATGGTGGACTGTAGGGAATGCCTTTCAAAGTGTGTGTGAAGAAATGGGAGGAAAGTATGTGATAATTACAACAAACTTTACTTTATCATTAATATTTTCTGGCACTTAGTTTACACATATACCAAAGGTTTACTGCGTAGTATTATCTAGATTGAATGACATGTGCAGAGTGTTCAAAGTGCACATTAATTTTTGTTGTTGTTTTGCAAATATATGTACCAGGCCAAAGACCTCTTCCTCAGAAAATGGTTGTAAAGAAAGATGTGCTACAGTTGCACTTCTCAGTCTCCTATTGGCGTCTTGTACATACAATGTTGAGGTGCCTTTTTGTTCTAATTTTCAATTGTATGTTTCCATATGTGAGGAATAAGGCTAAGATTTTTGTCATGGATATTTTTAGTGAAAGTCACACACTGGTCATGAGCAGTAAAGAGAAATTCACGGAAGCCCTTGACCTGTCCATGACTTTTACTAAAAATATCCGTAATAAAATGGGAAGGGGTTGGGGCAGCTGCAGGGGGGCTGGGAGCTCCTGGGCCCCTGCCACCTATGGGGGCTCAGAACTCCAGAGTCCCCCTGTCCCTTGTGGGGCCAGGGAGCTGCAAGGATCCCTCTGCCCACAGCCGGGGAACTGCCAGGGATCCCTCTACCCCCATCCCGGCAGCCAGGGAGCTTGGAGGCTGCCCATCGTGGCTTGGGGGCCTGCTGCCTCAGGCAGCGGGCATACCTCACAGCTCCCTGCCACTGCGACAGGTGATGGGACCCTGCAGCTCCCAGCCGCCGGGGTTGAAGTCACAGACATCTTTGAAAGTCACGGATTCTGTGACCTCCATGAAAAAATTGTAGCCTATGGGGGAGCCAGTGTAAAAGCTATCAGAGAATTAAGTTGAACATTGCTACACTGGAACTCTGGAAAGCATCTTGCACCTAGTAAATTCTAAAACTCTTTTTTCAGAAATTAGGTTTGACTCTTATAATAACAAGTTATCATTTTAGCACTGCGTAGGAAAAATAAGAAGTATAGCAAGAGACCACCCTGGCTTAACCAGGAGATCTTCAATGATCTAAAAATAAGAGTCCTACAAAAAGTGGAAACTAGGTCAAATTATAAAGGATGAATATAAACAAATACTAAAAGTATGTAGGGACAAAACTAAAAAGGCCAAGGCACAAAAGGAGATCAAACTAGCTAGAGACATAAAGGGTAATAAGAAAACATTTTACAAATACATTAGAAGCAAGAGGAAGACCAAGGACAGGGTAAGTCCGTTACTGAAGGGGTGGAGGGATAATAACAGAAATGACAGAGGTGCTTAATGATTTATTTGTTTCGGTTTTCACCAAGAAGGTTGGTGGTGATTAGACAGCTAATGTAGTGAATGCCAATGAAAATGAGGTAGGATCAGAAGAGGCTAAAATAGGGGAAAAAACAAGTTAAAAATTACTTGGACAAATTAGATGTCTTCAAGTCACCAGGGCCTGATGAAATGCATCCTAGAATACTCAAGGAGCTGACTGAGGAGATATCTGAGACATTAGCGATTATCTTTGAAAAGTCACGGAAGATGGGAGAGTTTCCAGAAGACTGGAAAATGGCAAATATAGTGCCCATCTATAAAAAGGGAAATAAGGACAACCCAGGGAATTACAGACCACTCAGCTTAACTTCTGTACCCAGAAAGATAATGGCGCAAATAATTAAGCAGTCAGTTTGCAAACATCTAGAAGATAAGGTGATAAGTAACAGTCAGCATGGATTTGTCAAGAACAAATCATGTCAAATCAACCTGATAGCTTTCTTTGACAGGGTAACAAACCTTGTGGATGGCGGGGAAGCAGTAGACAGGGTATATCTTGACTTTAGTAAAGCTTTTGATACTATTTCGCATGACCTTCTCATAAACAAACTTGGGAAATGCAACCTAGATGGAGCTACTATAAGGTGGGCACAAAACTGGTTGGAAAACCATTCCCAGAGAGTAGTGGTTCACAGTCATGCTGGAAGGGCATAATGAGTGGGGTCCCGCACGGATCAGTTCTGGGTCCGATTCTCCTCAATATCTTCCTCAATGATTTAGATAATGGCATAGAGAGTACACTTATAAAGTTTGCGGATGATACCAAGCTGGGAGGGGTTGCAAGTCCTTTGGAGGATAGGATTAAAATTCAAAATGATCTGGACAAACTGGAGAAATGGCCTGAAGTAAATAGGATGAAATTCAATAAGGACAAATGGCTGATTAAAGAGTCACTGGCACTGCCTTTTTGGCAGGTTAGACCTCAATGAGGAAAATATTTCCATTATAATAGCAGCCTTCTGTGTTCTGCATAACATTTGTGAACTAAGGGGGAGACGTTTCCGCAGGGGTGGAACATGGAGGTGGATTGGCTGGGCTGCTGCTTTTGAGCAGCCAGATACTAGAGTTGTGGGAGGGCAATGAATGCGGGTGGGGGGTATTCAAATCAGGGAGGCTCTGAAGGAGCATTTTGACAACGAGCTCCAGTAATGTCTGTCCCAGGTATTGTTCTCTTGTGCTGCAGTAATGATTGCTGTGTATATGTTTAATTTTATAATGCAAATGCACCAATTGCCACTGTATATGTATAGGAATTACTGTTTGTAGGAGAGCGGGGAGCTCTCCATGCTGAGCAAACAGGAAGAGGAATTTCAAAAATTCCTGGGACTGTAAAGGGGGAGGAACGCATGCCTGTATACCTGGCTGCAGGGCAGCAGAGTTCAAACTGGTGACCAGAGCAGTCACGATGGGCATTGTGGGACACTTCCTGGAGGCCACTTAGGGTGACATAAGCAATGCAGTGTCCACACTGACACTGCATTGCTCTAACTTCGTCGCCATAAGCTCTACACCTCTCGTCGAGGTGGTTTTGATATGTTGGTGTAGCAGCAGAGTTAAATCGGCAGGAGGGGCATTGCAGTGTGTACGCCTCCACACTTAGATTGATATAAGCTGCCTTATGTCGACTTAACAGTGTAGTATAGACAAGAGCTCAGTTTGCTGTGTCTGGTAACACAAACATGTCCTCTGGCCAATTAGTCTTTTCAGAGTCTTGGGTCAAACCATTTCCCCTGAGTTCAATACAAGAAATGTTTTAGCTTCTTTCCAGCAGTTTTACAGAAGATATTCCTCTTGCAATGGTGCCTTATTTGACCCCTGAGGTTAGGAGCACTGGAAGGGTAGGTCTACACTGCACAATTAACTCAGGCACTGGTTTTAACCCAAACCCTCTTACCATCCACACAGAATACCCTCTGACCCAGCTGTAGAGGTGCTTTAAGCCTGAGCTAGTTTACTCTGCTGGGCTCAGCTTGAACTCAGGCTGGAATCCTCCCACTCTGCAGTGAGAATGCAGGCTAAATTACTCGAGTGCTGATAGTCCTCCAGTGCCTTTCCACAATTTCCCCCCCCATCCCCTCCCTTGAAGGACAGACAAGTTCTCCTGAGCATCTTAGCACAAAGGATGAGCATCTTGCCCCCAAACATGTACGGGTGAATGAGGATAATGTGGGCAGGGCTTTGCTCACACCCCAAGCTCGGGTGACCTGGGTGCCAATCACCTGAGTGAATTGTGCAGTGTAAACATAGCCAAAAATACAATACTGTACTTGAGATCCTAGCCTAGAGGCTCCTGGCTCTTTTTATGAGGTAAAATCTCCTCCTAAAGACCTCCAGACAAGTATTTTCTGTATTGATTCTGGTTCTTAATTAACTCTCCACCGAAGAGTCCTCATAATGAGGAAACAGAATCACTACGTATTCTGCAATTTGCTACATAGACTTTTTATTTTTAGAATCCTTAAGGCTTTATCTAACAGTAATGGAATCAAAGCTCTAGTGGATTTATGCTTAGTGATAACATGCCAGCAATTAATGCTGAAGTAAACCAGGATTACTCAACTTTCCCATCAAGCAATGCTAAATCTGGCTTCTTTTTCTGTCACACTTCTTCTGGAATTGGGTTAAGCCATATATTGAGAGAGACTGTCTAATAGATGAATTTGTATTCCTTGTGATGTATAAACTTCAGCGTGCGGCTTGCAAATCCAGCCTTTCTGATGTTGTAAATCAAAATGATCAGTCTACCTTAAACTAAGTATCTCTATAGTTTTGTATTCATGCAGCCCTATCACAAGCAAGTAAACTTAATGTCATGTGGCATCTTTTCAGAGTTGATTCATTTGTCATATGTCTGAAGGGAGATGTGAAAGCAACCCAAAGGTCTCTAAGCCAGACCAAGGCATGTAGAAGGTTGAATACGTAGCAGAAAATAAAATACTTCTACATTTTACACCAGAGGATCTCAAAATGCTGGATAAGTGTTAATGAATTCATCCTTTCTGCACCTGACTTTCCCGATTTGGTAAAATACATCTACTTCGCAGATGTAAGAAGAGTTAAATAACTTTCCCAAGGTCATATTAAAACTGTGTGGCAGAGCCTAGAATAGAGCCCAGTTCTGTGCTTTGGTAACAAGCCCATCCATCTCCTGAACTGATACGGCAAAGCACATGTATCTTTTAGAGCAATGTCTGTCTGACGAAAATGCCCATTTTTTTTGTAAGCAAAAAGTTTCACATAAATGTGTTGATTTTGACAAAATGTTGTCTTTGTGGGAGAGAGGGACAGGAGACAAACATTTTGATGGGGTTGAAACATTTTGTTTCAACATTTTCCAAAGTGAAACATCTGGATATTTTTGTTTCAAAATAACTTTTCATTTTGAAATTTTATCTCAAAAAACATTTTGATATGGCAAAACTAAAACAAAACACTTTAATCTAAAATGGATTTTGTGGGGTTTTTTAAATTTCATTTAATGGGAAATTTGGAAAAAATATTTTTTCATTCTATTTTGGAACTGAACAAAGTTTGACATTGCAGAATTTCTTATGAAAAAATCTGGTTCCTGCCTAGCTCTAGTAATATCCACCTCTTGTATAATTATATTAAGGGGATGGAATTTCCCTGGCTTCCCACTATTCAAATAAAATGTTCCTTACTAGCTTCTTTTGTTGCCTCTCAGGGCTTTGAAGGCTGCCATTTCAAAGATAAACTATAACCTTGTCCACATTGTGTGGGGTTGTCTGTTTTTTTGCAGTGATGCAGGTATATAGGTATTTAATGTAAGTTTTTATTTACAAAACCTGTGTCTTGGGTCCAAACTATTTCTAAATATCTCTTTGCAAGACAAGATCAGATTCCCCCCCCCCCTTTTAGCCGGTCTGTTAAACCCCCAGTAGATTAATCACTTATACTAATAATTTTGATGTGGCTAGCCATAGATCTTGTGAAATGATAAGAGAGGCCCTATCCAAGTCCCTTCCTCATTTATACCCGTTTCCACGTAGGCAAGGTCTACACTACCACTTACTTTGGTATAATTTATGTCGCTGTGGGGTGTGAATAAGTCATGCCCCTGAGCAGCGTAAATTACACAAATCTAAGTTCTGGTGTGAACAGAGCTTCTCCTGCCAAGATAGCTACCGCCTCTCGCAGAGGTGGTTTTATTATGCCAGTGGGAGAGCTGTCTCCCATCAGCATAGAGCATCTTCACCAGACGCACTACGGCGGCGCAGCTGCATTGGTGCTGCTATACTGATGTAGTGCTTCTAGTGTAGACTAGCCCTTACTTATGACACTCTCCTCAATCTGCACCCTGTCTCTCTGCAGTCTCCCTCTGTCATTCTGTGTTGCTTCTGCTCATTGGCGGCAAGTTCCATACCCACGTGGTGCTCGGGCACCAGCAATATTCAGAACCCAGGGGCCCAGCTCCACCAATATTTGGGGCTGGGTGTCCCCCCACCCCCAACCCCACCTGCCGCCCCCCCCGCGTGCCTTCCCCGAGTGTCCCGTGGCCCCAACTTGCTGCCCCCCTGCCTTCCCGGCCTGGAGCAGAACGTCTCTGTCTTTGTCTCCTCCATGCTGCTTCCCTGCAGCAACTGCTGCCGCGGGGTCCTAGCCCCCCTTTTCCACTGCCAGGGCAGACTGACCCTGAGCCTGTCCTTCCCCCTCAAACCTTTCCCTTTCCCGACAGGACCCTCCAGCAGCACAAGGCCTCTCCCCCCCCTCCCGTCACTGCTCCTGCCCCATGCTGGGCAAGGAGGCAGCCCCATCCCTCACCCCTGGTGAGGCTACAGTCAGGGGCAACAACAGGGGAGGAGGCGCACGCAGCATCCCACGGCACCCACCACAGGGGAGGCGAGGGAGATTCCTGGACCTGAGAGGGGCCCTAGGAGCACATGCAGTGACAGTGTGCTGCTGGGGGGGGGGCAGGAAAGGGAGGCTCCTCCCCCAGAGCTTGCTGCTGCTGGCAGGGAAAGGGCTGGGGGGAGTCCTCCTCTCTGGCCCCTGTCCCAGAGCAGCCTGCCTGCACCCCAAACTCATGCCCTGCCCCACCCCAGAGCCCACACCCCCCAGTCAGAGCTTTCACCCCCCACCACACCCTCAACCCTCTACCCTAGTCCTGAGCCCTTCCAGCACCCCAAACACCTTATCCCCAGTCCCAGCCAGAGCCCTCATCCCCCCCACACCCTGACCCTCTGCCCGAGCCCTGAGCCCCTCCCACACTCCAAACCCCTCATCTGCAGCCACAGCCCTCAACCCTGCACCCCATCCCTCTGCACCCCTCCCATCCCCAAACTCCCTCCCAGAGCCTGCACCCCAATCCCCTGCCCCAGCCTAGGGCCTGCACCCCAGACCTCCTCCCTCACCCAAACTCCCTCCCAGAGCCTTGGGCAGGTGGGGGGTGGAGTTTGGGCAGGGGCGGGTTCTGGGCACCACCAAAATTTCTACAAAAATGCCACCACTACTTCTGCTGACCACCCACCCTTCAGGTAATGGAAACCCAGAGATAAGAAATGAAGAGCAACTTTTTAAGTGGGGGTGGACATTTGGAGAACTTGGTTTCTGATGTTGCCTACTGTTGCCAGACTCAGTGCTGTGAGGAGGGTGGGTCCAGATGTGGCTATGTTGTGTGAATCCCTGTTCAGCTGCAGCTGAGCATTGGTGTTCCATTAGTACAGAAAAAATACATGCATGTTATAAGGTACTTTCCAGGTGGCTGCTTTAATTATTGCATTGATTTTTTTATTTATATCTATATAATGATTAAACAAAGTATGTTTAATTTTTAAAAGATGCATATTGGTTATAAATATCTCACCTAAAACTTTTAAATGAACTGCCTTAGTTTGATTACAGGAAAAAAGTAGATTGGATCCAATTCTATAAGAAGATTATGTACAACACTACAATAGGACTGACTAATGCAATAGCAAGGGGGATTTCCAACTTTTATGTGTAGCGAGTTAAGCAGATGATGGTAGTTTCCAGGTCTAGCTAAAAGAGGGAAACTTCACTGCTACATCTCAGACAAAAATCAAATACAAACAATCTTCCAAGTTGAAGTCTCAGTCTAGCTGTAGCCAAAGTCCTCTTCTTTGCTGAGGTTCTTTCCTTTCATTACCTGTGTAAAATTGCATCTATTAACTTTTAGTAAACAATAAGTGAGACTGCAGTTCATTTCCGCTATCTTGATCTAGAACGATTATTTATCCATGTTGAAAATCATCCTCTCAGAAAATGAAATAAAACAACACATTCCATCAACACAGTTTTCTGCAAGTGTGAGGAGAGACAACTGTGTAAAGCGATGAGAATTTGCACCATTAAGCTTGGCCAAATTTCCCTTACCTGAACTGTCGTATAGGGTGCTATATGTTGACTGACTGTAGCCATCCGCCCCACATTTCTCTTGTGTCCTCTGTGTAGTTTGTAAAATGCTTTGGGATCATTGGGGATTAAAAGTTCTATATAAATGTGAAATATAATTGCCTGAATGTTTGGTGTTGATAAGAAATCAGTCTCATGAATTTTTGTGACCTTTTGGGGATTTTTCAATAACAGTTAATTGCTGCTAGATCATAAGACCAGTTTGCTTTGCTTGTACGATAGCAATTTTTCAATATAAATTCTTCTCTTTTCTGGATGCAGGCAAAAGAAGCCTGGGAAATACAATTAACAACCTTTATCAATGCTTTTCAGTTTCTCAGTTGCCAGCACTTTCTGTTGATTATGAAAACAGTGGGATGTGAGGCTGACTATGCTGTTCATGTGTGACTCTGTGTATGCAGGCGTTTGAGACTTATTCCAGTGATCTTGTATGCTATTGGTTACTAAATGAAATCTGGCATTTCTACTATGTATTTAAGAGGACAAGGTTCTTTCCTTTTTGACCTTTTTAAAGATTGATGCCGTAAAAATAAAAAGCTTCTCTGTTATCTCATCCTTCCTTTGGCTGTTATTTTTTATTTACTTCAGTTGGCTGCAGTCTAGGGGAAACAAACTTCTGTGGGGCAGGGAAAAGGAGGATCGGGCCCACAGTGAGCAAAGATGACCTGAGGTTGCCATTCAGTTTCTTACTACTTCTGACCAAAGCACCCCTTTTATCAATAAATTCTATCTTCATCTTCACCTTGCAATTGGCACCCGGAACAGTGGCTAGACACAAGTGATATTCGAAATAACCACCTTACCCAAAGGCGTGGCAACTTGTTCATTTTCCCGTGACAAGAATAGTGGTGACTTTATATTTTTAGCTTGGTTTTGCTGACCACAGTTCATACTGAGATCGTTCCTGTGGATTCTCAGTGCTGGATTAAAATCTCATTCTTTTAGAGCATAATAGATAGTGGATAGGGACGGAGCACAATCACAATCCCATTCTGTGATTATCCAACCTCATTGCATGAGCCTTCCCTTAAATTTATATTTTGAGAGGGTACAAATCATTCCTGCTTTGTACTATTATATATCTTTCTCTAGTAATAGTTTTTGTTTTCTTTGGGCTATCTGAGTAATTTGTCTTCCTCTAAAGCTTTAGAGCAGTTTTCACGTTCCCTTCCACGTATTGTATGAGCAATGCACCATCTTACTGTGTTTATTTTCACCTTTGTGAAAGATGGAGACGTGTTCTTAACTGAAATGGAAATCCTTTGCAGCAAATGGCCTTGCTGAAGTGCAGCTGGCTCCTGGTGCATATTGTCTGGATGATTGGTTGCTAAATTTGCAATGCACTGAATGTCTCCCTCTTTTTTCTCTCTCTGATGCTGGTTGCAGAATTATAGCAGTGATGCTTTCATGTTACTCTATAAAAATGTATCTATTTTGCCATAGTATGTTTCAATTAAATAACTTGCAAACTATTTTAAAACTGGTATTTGTTAGCATTGGTATCTCTGTGGGATGTTGCCAATGTAAAGTGATTTATTTTCTGTATTTTACAATTATATGGCTTTCAGCACAATTCTGAATAATTCCCCATGATAGAGGAGTACATGGAAAGAAATAATTTTGCTATTCAGTTAAATTGAAACCAGCATCTTTAATCCTGACCTGCTTTGAGCATTCCTAGTTTAGAAACAGCAATAACAGTCGGTCACTACAAAATATGTGCATGGTATGTGTGTAGCCACGAGGTACCCTTGCCCTGAGTGATACTTGAATCTAGAAACTCTCAGCTTATGCCAGAGTCATGTTATTACAGACTCTTAAAAACATTTTATCTTTCAGGACTCATTGTTGGAGTGATCTTGAGATACGGTTCTCCCTCCAGCAGTGGCCATGACAAGCCATTCAGCTGCTCGCAGGAGGACAGACCATTTACAACGCTGTTGGTCAATGTCAGTGGAAAGTTTTTTGAGTACACCCTTAAAGGAGAAATAAGCCCTGGAAAAATACACAACGTGGAACAGAATGACATGTTGCGAAAGGTAAGGATAGTTGAGATTTTGTGAATGACTGCTGCATAGGTGACATTTCCTGTTTCACGCTGCTCCTTTTACCCACATTTCCCTTCTTCTCCTCCAAACTGAGTGTATGGTATGATATTAAGTATTGTATTTCCAGATGTAATAGAACTAAATTATTTAAACTCATTCAAAAGTGTCCTCTGTATAGCATTCATTGGCAAAATTGTATCTTCTTTGTATCATAGTGTTCACATGTCCTTTCATAACAGTTCAAGAATTAATGTATGCTCAGTATAACCAAAGCCATTTCTGTATAATTAGCTAACATTTATGGAGCAACGTCAAGACACTAATTGCTACTGAGATCCAACTCAGTCCTATAGTACAGGGAGTTTTCTACACTTAGCATCTTTGATTTTTCTTCTCTATTTTTTTTTAGTTCTATTATGTTCAAGGAAAAACTAGTTTCATTTCTCCCCCTTTCCATCAAATGTAAAATATCTGAAACTGGGAGTTTACATATAAACCCTAAGTTAGACACAACAGTTTTCTAATAGTACTGATCACTGACTTTTTACAATCGCTGGTGTATCTTTAATTTTAAATTCTTTTGCTGCCTTGAACAGTTTGGCCTGGCTTTCATTGGGACTTGACACTTACAACTTCCACTGAAGAAAAGTGTGTGTGTGTGTGTGTGTGTGTGTGTGTGTGTACGTGCACGCCTGTGGTTTGGGTGACTTACTCATATGGTAACTATATGCAAAAGGTGTAAATAGAGTTGGCGCTACAAATAAGAACCAGAAATCTGCAGAAACATCATGGTTGATACCATGATAAGGGGCTTTATGCAGCACCTTTTGAATCTAAATTTCTGTGTTTCTGGTTCATTTAAGGAGGGGGCCACCAGTTGGGACTGTTAAACTTTAGAAGAACCCTGAATATATTGTTATACCAAAGTTCTTCAAATACAGTGGTCTCTATTAAAATCTTCATTTCTTTGCCTTTGCACATATATAATGTTACTTCATGGGTAGTAAAGAAAATACCTAGCAAATTGTTTAACATTAACTACTTCCAATGGTAAAATTGTAAGGATTTTATTGGCAACTGCTGTCTGTGTACTCTGTTCTTTTTTTGGTTTTAAATAGGCTTTTACATTTTTTTTAAGGTAACATTTGACCCAGAAGTTTTCTTCAACATTCTGTTGCCTCCTATTATTTTCCATGCTGGGTACAGCTTGAAGAAGGTAAGCGTAAGCACTTCCTGAGAATGTAACCATGACACTTTCGGCCTAATGCTGCATCACTAACCTCTAGAGTACAATCTCCATTAGTGCCGCAGTCCTGAGCACAAGTGTCTCTTTTGTGGTGTCTCTTGCAAAGCTAGAAAGTCTCGTCCATTGTTTCTAAACAGTTGGCTAGTTTTAAGAGAAAGTTATATTATTTTACTACCAAATATATAGAATGCTGTTTTAATTACGTGTTTTCTTACATTATTTACCCCTCAACATTGCTATTGAATAAGCAAGATAAACTTAAACAATATATTCCAGTGAATTGTCTGGTTTTCCTCTGCATTGTATGCATTCAGTGAGTTACTTTTAGAGAGATGGGCCCAAACTTAAACTGCGATCTGAACACCTCTGAATATTGGAGGATGGGAATTCAGGACTGCACTTTGTGACTTGGGGTCATCACCTACAGTTACTTTCCTTTTAAACTCTTGGCCCTCTGTTACATTAGTCACACAAGCATCTGGTTATAAAGCTGTGTCTCAACAAGCCCCACAAGGTTTTAAACGTGATTCAGGTGGGACTTATATTAAATGTTTAAATATTACAGAAGATTTACGTAGTAAGATTGGAAATATTATTTCCTCCCAGAGTGGAAGGCTGTTTCCTTATATTGCTGTAGGGCTGTCCTATACATTTTGTTGATGTCTGAGTTTTCACATAGCTGAGCTTTAATATATATATTTTTTCTCATACAGAGACACTTTTTCAGGAATCTGGGGTCTATCCTGGCTTATGCCTTTTTAGGAACTGCGGTCTCTTGTTTTATTATCGGGTGAGTGAGTTTTGTGAGATTGTGCAACTTTTATGTACTAGTTTCAAGTTGATGAAATAAATGCCATATCTCCCTAAACTTCTGATTTCTAGTGATTAGAACAGTAACTGCAAATTTTCAATTAGGGTTTTATTGGTGTGCCCTTTGGGCAAAATTGAGCCTCTAAAATGATGCTAGAATTTCGTTGACTTCAAATAGGGTTTTGCTTTCTTACAGAGCAGTCAGAAACAGACCACGAAGTTTGTCCAAACAATTCAGTTCTGTGGTGGTCACTGCTATTGTCCAACCTAACAGTCCTAGAGATCCAAGGTTCTGTTGGTTCAATTAATCAGTTATGAAAACAAAACTTTACAAAATACTTGATTCTACATGAATTGGCCTCTATTTCTAATGAAGATACATTAATCCAGAGAATAGAGGCAACTGCTAACCAAGAATCTTGACTATCAGTTTTTAGAAGCATCCTCTTTCACCTATTTAAAAATAAGACACATAAGCAAAATGATTTTGATTGTGAATACTTACTCTGTTCACAATGTTGCATCTTTTCAGCATGTGGACTTTTGTAAGAGCTTTAATGTGTGTATATATACTCAGTAGCTGCTTTATTGCATCTGCTACCTTGAGGGAATTTCACTTCAGAGGAAAAAATAATTTAATAGCTGTTACACTACAAAGTTCCTTCCCTAAGTACTACACAATGCATTAGGGGAAATTGTTGGATTGTGTTTTTTGATCATGAGGACAAACTACATGTCTGACTTCCTGGGTGCTAAATGACCTGTGTTGGGTCATATCACGCTCTGGACTCAGATGATGAGGAAACAACTGTTGAGAGATTAGAGTTCCACTCTCACTGTTCGATACTGAACTCTGGGCCTTGACTTCACTAGAAAATTAGGTCAGTTTAATTATGTCAGTCAGCGGTGTGAAAAATCCACACCCCTGAGAGGAGGTGTTAAGCTGACCTGAATCCCTGTGTGGACAGCGCTAGATTGACAGAAGAATTCTTCCATCAACCTAGTTACTGCTTCTCAACGAGGTGTATTACTAGATCAGTTTTCAGAGTAGCAGCCGTGTTAGTCTGTATCCGCAAAAAGAACAGGAGTACTTTTGGCACCTTAGAGACTAACAAATTTATTAGAGCATAAGCTTTTGTGGACTACAGCCCACTTCTTCGGATGCATAGCATATGCATATGCATCCGAAGAAGTGGGCTGTAGTCCACGAAAGCTTATGCTCTAATAAATTTGTTAGTCTCTAAGGTGCCACAAGTACTCCTGTTCTTTTTACTAGATCAGTGGTTTTCAAACTGCGGTTCGCGACCCAGAACTGGGTCACAGAATGTAAGGCACTGGGTCGCAGCAGTTCTGGTCAGCACTGCCGACGAGGCCGTTAAAAGTCCCATTGGCGGTGCTGCCTGGTTAAGGCAGGCTAGTTCCTATCTGTTCCAACATCTCGCTATGCCCCGGAAGCGGCCAGCAGCAGGTCTGGCTCTTAGGCGGGGGTGCCACGGGGCTCCATGTGCTCCCAAGC
The DNA here is from genome assembly GCF_011386835.1 of Chrysemys picta bellii. Classification (NCBI taxonomy): domain Eukaryota; kingdom Metazoa; phylum Chordata; order Testudines; family Emydidae; genus Chrysemys; species Chrysemys picta. Next base: position 232,899,543 of record NC_088791.1, read on the forward strand.
ACTGGATCCGCACTCCCATTGGCCGCTTCCCAGCCAATGGGAGCTGGGTGCAGGGACAGTGCCTGCAGGTGAGAGCCGCGCAAAGCCGTTTGTGCGTAGCCGCCTAGGAGCTGGACCTGCTGCTGGCCGCTTCTGGGGCACAGTGCAGTCCACGGTGCCAGGACAGGGAGGAAGCCTGCCTTAGCAGCCCTGCTGCACCACTGATCGGGAGCTGCCGGAGGTAAGCCCGTGCCCCAATCTCCTGCCCTGAACCCTCACCAAACCTGAAGCCCCTTCCTGCACCCCAAACTCCTCATCCCCAGCCCCACCCCAGAGCCTGCACCCCTAACCCAGAGCCCCCTCCCAATCCCTGAACCCCTCATTCCTGGCCCCACCCTGCAGCCCTCACCCCCGCACCCCAACCCTCTGCACCAGCCCTGAGCCCCTCCCATACCCCAAACCCCTCATCACCAACTCCCTTGGGTTGTGGGCATCAACAATTTTCTTCAACTGGGTTGCCAGAAAAAAAGTTTGAAAACCACTGACCTAGGCCGATGGAAAAACACCTCCCATTAGTGTGGACACTACCTACACCAAAGCTGTAGCATTTCAAGTGTAGATATCCCCCCCCCTAGTGTGGCAAGGCCTACCTGAGCAGTGATGAGAGGATTTTATCTTTCCTATACTCTTCAGAGCCTCACAAAGGAGACACCACCCTTCCTGTTTTGATAAACACCGCTTTGTCCTCTTTTACTGCAGGAATCTCATGTATGGTGTTGTAAAACTAATGAAGTTGGTGGGACAACTCTCTGATAAATTTTACTATACAGACTGTCTCCTCTTCGGAGCTGTCATATCTGCTACTGATCCAGGTACTGCAGTTACTTAAATTATTCCATTGATAACACATTGAGGATGTATAGCTGACAATTCTAACATTTTTTTTTCTTTTCACTTATCTTACAATGGTAACTCTGTGTGTATGTACTGTATGATGTATATATTGGGCATCAGGACAGTTGATATCTGGCAAAGACTGTGCTGGTATCTGGCGAGACAACCCATTTAGAAACAAAATGTACTGGTTGGCTCTGCTGATATGTTTTCCTTAATAGAGTTTCATGAATATAAACTTTAATTCAGTTGAATGAATGTAATTTTTTCATTTTCTGGAGAGCCTGGCTATCCCTTTATAGATTCACTGCTTGAAATGTAGTATTACTTTTTATAAAATAGGCGCAATCTGTTTTGAAATTTTAAGGTTTTTTATTTTAATATATTGTAGTATTTTAAGTATAAGGACACTTTTTTTTATATAGCCAACTGTTTAACCTTTTTTGAAATGGTGTCTTCAAATTTCAAAGTGCTACAGACCCATAAAGTTGTCTGTTTTGGAAATGAACATCTCTGGAGAACTGTTGTGCATGTGTCTGTCTGAAGTACTAACCAGGATGTCATGCATCCGAAGAAGTGGGTATTCACCCACGAAAGCTCATGCTCCTATACGTCTGTTAGTTTATAAGGTGCCACCGGACTCTTTGCTGCTTTTACAGATCCAGACTAACACGGCTACCCCTTTGATACTTGAAACCAGGAACTATATTTTAAAACGTTTTTTTACATATTCAGTATCTGTTTCTGGGAAAATGGGAAGTGGCAGCCAGCAGTTGAGATGGACTACTGGTAGTTGGATTCACTTCTGCTTCCTTTTTTATGGATACTGGCATATGATGAGTGAAAATAAGGTACACATGGGATGAGTCTCCAGGAGCTTCTTCCCCAATATCAGACCGAAGTTATTGTTTGAAAGGATTGCTTTGAATAATTACTAGTCTAGTCTTGTCTTGTCTTGTCCCTCTCAACTTCTGTTTGCAAATACGTTTATAACATAGAGTGTACTTTTTGGACAAGGTACTTACGAATGGTTTTATGTGGGGTTTTGTTGTTGTTGTTGTTCTTCTTCTTTGTTTTAGTTTTTTTTTTTTTTTAAAGAACTGAAATACTAAAGATTTGTGTGAAAAGACTGTAAACGTCTTCTATTGTTTGTTACCAGTCCACAACTTTTTTCTGGCTATTTGATTGTGAAACTTGGACGTATTGTTTAAAAAATAGTAGGATTCTTGCAGAGTGGAACTGTTGTCTATTTATGTCCAATGGTTGGGAGGACTTCCTAGAGAAATTTCTTGTGTGTGAGAGACACAGCAAGTGAGCCAGACCCATTTTGGAACAAGACTGCCCTAAAACTGTCATTCCACCTCCAACAGTTAATTTACCTGTACAGTATGACCCTTAATTAAATATGTCTAAAGTCTTCCCATTTTGGTTTGAAATTGTTCCACAGTCTATGGTTTCTGCTTCTTTAGACAAATTGGAAAATGTCTGCTCCTTCCAGCTTACAAGCACTCACAATAAACTAACGTACATGTTCTTTCTTATTTTTATAGTTACCGTGCTGGCAATATTTAATGAGCTGCATGCTGATGTCGATCTCTATGCCCTTCTGTTTGGAGAGAGTGTTCTAAATGATGCTGTTGCCATTATCTTGTCTTCGTAAGTAACAATTCAGGCTTCCACTATGTGAAATTTTCTATTTCTTCTTGTGGTTTAAGTGGTAGCTATGAATCATATTGTTTTTCTAAAAACTTAATCTCCACATTTCTTTTTCTAAATGGATTCTGCCTTGTGAACTGAACTGATAAATGTTGCTAACGTTTTTGTCTATGCTACAGAGGTGTGTAATGAATCAGTCAGAAGAGAATTGGCATTTAGAATCCGAATCTAGCAGAATACAATATCCCTTTGCTTAATGATCTGGCATAAAAGATTTTGTTGCCATCACTAATTCCTCCATTGTCATCTGACTCTTTTTTTTTTCTCCCTAGATCAATAGTTGCCTACCAGCCAACAGGTGAAAACACCCATGCATTTGATGCTGCAGCATTTTTCAAATCAGTTGGAGTTTTCCTTGGAATATTCAGTGGCTCTTTCATGATGGGAGCAGTGACAGGGGTTGTTACAGCTCTGATATCCTTTCTTGTGTTTAACTCTTCCAAAGTGCAGGTGTGTTAGCATTAAACAAAGCCCTGATCCTGAATGCTGACTCCAGCAGGTTTCAATCATTATTAGTCAACACATTGCTGAACACAACTTGCCGTAGTCTACATTGACTGACTGTAAAATCATGATCAGTATTATGTCATTTTAGGCCTTGTCTCTGCTAGGAAGGGTTTGCTGATGTAGCTATAACAGCAAAACAGGTGGAGACACAGCTTGTAAAGAACTCTTGCTCGTGTAGGTTATACCAGTTCCCCAAACAAAATAAGCTATGTTGACAAAAGGACATTATTATTGGCATAACTGCATCTACATTGGGACTTTTGCTAGCATAGCTGTGTGGGTCTGGAGGGTAACTGTTTTTTTTTTTCGTGCTCCTAAACTATACAGTTCTGCCAGCAACATTTTTAAGTATAGATCAGGCCTTAGTTACCCATACAGCAAGGGGAATAGCTGTATAACCACCTGTGACGGCCCCTTTGAGGCCCTCTGGAGAGCCCTGTGGTCTTACCACATCCCGCCCCAGAAAAAGGCAGTAGGGTGGAGTCCGCCAAGTGGCCTAAAGAGGCCGCAGGGGAGGTAGCCAGTCAGGGCTCAGCAGGTTAGTATAAAAAGAGCTGGAGGGCCAGAGTGAGTTCAGTTCCTTGCTGGAGCTGGAGGAGCGTGGATGGTGTGCCTGGCTGGCTGATGAGGCTACGTGACCTTGGATAGAGCAGTGCTGGCAGAGACCGGGGGGAGCAAGAAAGAGCTCCTGGCTGGCTGCTGGGACTCAACCAGGACGAGGCCCTGAGGTAAGGGTGAAGAATGTGCTGGGCCTGTGGGGAAGTGGCCCAGGAAATCATAGCAGCGACTCAGCATAGATAAAGGGACAGAGTGGATGGCTGCTATTATAGGGTCCCTAGGCTGGGACCCAGAGTAGTGGGTGGGCCTGGGTCCCCCCCCATTGGCAACTGGGGAAGTGACCTGGACTTTGATATGCCTCAGAAGGGGAACTGAACCCTTTTAGTAGCCCAGGAGGAGAGCGGGGGACAGAAAGGACTAGAGAGGATATGGACATTGCCTTCAGGGAAATCGTCTTGGAATACAGCTCGATACCAGGGTCAAGGCCATTTAAAGACTACGGGACTAATTAAGGGCCTTAGCCCAAAGACGACTACAGGGAGAGAAAGGGCTTGCATATGCACTCTGCCAAGGGGAAGCTCCTGAGAGGCCTACCACCCCTCTACACCACCTTCATGCTGGTATAACTCTTTCCACACTAAGGATTTTACTGGTATAACAATATCGGTAAAAATTATACGTTGCTAAGTGACATAGCTACACTAGTGAGACTTACATATAGATTGTAATTGTAGTGGAGACCTACCCTTAAAAAGAAGCAGTTTTAACACTTGGAAGGCAACTAGGTGGTTCATATTCACTGTTCCAATGCCTTAACCACTTGAGCCATTAATAACCCTTTCAGACACTATTGGGCTCTTGCTATGGGCCTTATGTTTAATCTTTCTGCAGGAGTCTCATCTCAGATATTTTTCAAATAAAACTCGATTCTGTCTTATCAGTATTGATATAATACAACCCACTTCACGTGATTTTTTTCCATTATTTTCAAGCCTATGTCTCAATTCTACTATTGGATCTGCAGTGGAGTGTTGTATACAGGTACAATGATCAGTCTCTGTGGATCTGGTTGCAGGAGTGGGGCATTGGACCTAAAGCTTGACCGGAGTAAGAGGTCATGATGCTTCATTAAACTCTCAGCCTTTTCTTCTAGATATGCTGGTGTACTCTTACTCAAACACAGTCTCTTACTTTGATGCATGTGTGCATCAGAAAACTAACTTCAAAGGAGTGGAAGGTGATAAATATTTTTAAAATCATAAATCCATGACATTTCATGTTGGACAACATTTCTCCAAAAGTGTGTCTCATTACATGTTTCCATAGTCCAGGCTATCTGACTGCTCTCCCTGCCCCCACCCCGCTCATGTCCTGCATAATGAAAATGCTTAAGGCATTAAGAGAGAGAGGGTGCCGTGGTACTTTTTACAATCTGAATTTTTGGACTTCTCAGGTTTGAGTGACCATTAACATGATATTAATATAGTTCTTCTCAAACTGGGCTCTGGTCTGCCAATGGTCCATATGGAGCTGGTTGGTCACATGTTGCTGCTATTTCAATTTATATTCAACTACCAAATTGTATTTAAAATACAGCTAAAATATATAAATAGTTGTAACATGACACATCCATTTTAGCATTTGCTCTAGCTGACACCGGGATATTACTTGCTGATGAATGGGAGGCAGACTGGCCAGTCAGGGAATGGAAAGGGAGGTTGTTCACAAGATAACATCTGTTAAGAAAAAACATGAGACTTTGCTTTACCATACATGCACTGGAATCCTCAGTTAGGATATGAAACTTTAAACTCTTTCTTTTAAAAGTGAGATTCACGTCAAAAAATAATTTAATTGTATCCAAGTATAATACTGAAAATAAAGGTTTTAATTAGCTATAAAAGAACAGTAACACGTTACTGTTAAGTCACACACAAGCTTCATAAACTTCTGCTTCTGACTGATTTTCCACAGTACTGACACAGCTGTAGTTCTTAGAGCACTTTGCTTGCCTCTGCATCTCTTTGTCATTGAGGGTTGATTAAATAAATAGGGGAAGTTTAGTCATGCATTACCCATTTTAAAATTGTTTTGATTGTTTCTAATAGTTATGCAAATAACTTGCTTTTGATCTTTTGGTTTTTGGTAAAATATCCAGGGACTGATAGCTGGTCAGTATTGCCACACTCAACTATATGTGATTTAAAAAAAAAAAATTTTTTTTAAGAGTACTGTACATACTATTTCCTTGCAAGTGCAGAGTCTGCCTGCTTATTGTGCATACAAGCACAGTACAGTGCCCTCTCTACAATATTGTGGGCTTTGATGAGGGAAAGGAATAATATGAAGAATAAGGTAGTAGCCAAAATACCAGCTGGTGTAATGTCACTTACCCTTTGGTGTAATGTCACCATCGTTGAATGGCCTTCATCATCTCAGGTTGGTCTTATCTAACTCTAACTCCAGCCAAATTATGCTGCAGACTCCATCCTTGCCTCATCCTCAAAGATGTGCAAGGTGGCCAGGTTACTGTTGCAAAAGAAACCTTAAACTTCCTCATTCTTGAGTGTCTGATACTTCAGCCTTGATATAGATGAGTTGATGGATTTAATGTTGAAATTGTCTTGGGCCTGGTCCACACTAACCCCCCACTTTGAACTAAGGTACGCAAATTCAGGTATGTTAATAACATAGCTGAATTCGAAGTACCTCAGTTCGAACTTACCGCGGGTCCAGACGCGGCAGGCAGGCTCCCCCGTCGATGCCGCGTACTCCTCTTGCCGAGCTGGAGTACAGGTGTCGACGGCGAGCACTTCCGGTATAGATTGCTTACGGCCGGACCAGGAAGTAAGTGTAGACCTGCCCTTGGTTTGTATTGACACTTCAAACTAATGCAAACAAAAAGGCTTTTTATAAACATTAGGTGTAACTGTACTAACATTCAGCCAAAATCACCAGGTATTTGTTGATCCCTTAACAAAGTATTTATGTGACTAAGTTTACCAAACTGCATTGCTTCCCCCTGCTGGAGACAGCTCTCTTCTTCCTGATGTCCTGGAGCACTTTCTTGTTAGCTGAAGCTTGTGGGTTTACAGGTGAGATGTTTTGGAGTCAAGGACAAAGAGATCAAACTTCTGTCCATCTCCTTTGTTCACTTGCTGAATTAAATCTGTTTTAACAGCACTTCATATAGGATGAATGTTTTTAGTGCTAAAATGTTTTCACTTTCCTTACTGGTAAAACTACACTGGAAAACAACCCCTGGAAAATGTGGGCTTTTCTTATTACCTGTCAAAGTCTGTGCATGTTAGAACTTGGCTCTAAGCAAGAAAAGTTAATCTTGATTGTTAATTTTGTGTTGACCGTAATATCCACACTGATTACCCAGGGAGCTGGCTTTCTGTTTTTAGTTGCTACTTCAGACTGTAGCTTTAAAGCTAAATAATTCTATTTGCACCTCATTGTCACCACTGTATTACGTAACTTGAGATGTCCTAGCTTCAGATACAGCTTGGTAATAGTTTCCCCAAATCCCCAGCTAAACATAATATACAGAACTCTACATCAAATCTTCTCTCCTGGACTTAAATCAAGGGCCGCTCTCCTCTCCTAATGAATCTTCTCAGAGAAGATATCTAGTCTACTGCACTGAGTTACCTAAACCTAGGTATTGAAGTGATTTCTGCTTTCTGTTACCAGCAGTGTGTCCAAGCTATGTTGCTCATTTATTTTGTTGAAGACCATTTGGAGAGCTCTAAAATTTGATAGTCTTAAAGAAATGGTTGGTTAACAAAAACATCATATAAACATCCCTTTACTGTGAGGAATAAATCCTCCAGAACTAAAGAACAATGTGTTAAACCACAAGTATAAGCAAAGGTGGCAGGGCAAGCGACTGTCTTTTTGTTCTATGTTGGTACAGCACCTAGCACAGTGGGATCCTGGTCCATGACTAGAGCTCCTCGGTGCAATGGTCATACAAATAATAAACAAGGCAATCAGGAGAATCAAGGAATTATGTTTATACTGGATTTAAGATGGTAAGCAAAGAACTTTATCATCCAGCTCTGTTTGTGTCTGTGACTCTATTGGCAGGTGTGGTGGCAGTTCTCTTTTGTGGAATTACACAGGCTCATTATACATACAACAATTTGTCAGTCGAGTCAAGGAGCCGAACTAAGCAGGTGAGACCCTATTCTTCACTTCCCATGTGGTGTAGTATTGGTTGGTTGTTTTTGTTTGTTTGTTTTTTATAAAAAATAAGACTGTCAGTTTTACTATGTAATTCTTCAATGTGAATGTTTTTCTCCCCAGCTCTTTGAGGTACTGCACTTCCTGGCTGAGAACTTCATATTTTCATACATGGGTTTAGCCCTTTTTACTTTCCAGAAACACATATTCAGCCCAATTTTCATCATTGGAGCTTTTGTATCCTTTCTTGCTTTTCATCTAACAAGTTATTTATTTTAGATACGTGAAAACTTGCCATGCCTTTTTGCCTTCCCTCAGCCACTCATGCATCTCAAAGAAATGATGTTTTTTGATTTGTGTTTCCCTGCAATATGCTGCTGATGCAAGAATCTTTTGAAAACAATCGTCATCTGCCCTTTCAGAGCTAAGGACCTTATGGTATGCAAACCCCAGGGCTCTCATGTACCTGAACAGCTTCTAAGAGCTGTGTATCATTGGTTTATGTGCTCAACAGCAAATATGCTGGAGACAGCTACACTCCCTGCAGTTATAACAGAACTTAAAGCTTCAAATATTCAGGGTGGAAAAGGTGTTTCAGAATTAGGAGAAGAATACCCTATGTTGTCTGCTCAAATCAGCGTACACAAATCAAGGCGCTATCTTGCATTAGTTAGGCCATGTCTACACTACACAATTAAGTTGACCTATGTTAGGCTGACTTACAGCCACAGCAATAATTACTGCGTTTTTTTCATGTCCGTCAGTGGTGCGTGTCCTCACCAAGAGCGCTTGCACCAACTTAAGAGGGGCAGCGTATGGGCTGAGAGCCCAGGCTCTCAGCTCGGCACCAAGCTCCCAGCTGGAGCCCGGCTGCCGCCCGTGCTCCCAGCTCCCCACGGAGCTCCCAGGTGGAGCCTATACAGATACTGCATCGCCCAACCTACATCAGTCTAAGCCTTGCCCCTCTTGTCAAGGTGGGTTTACTAGGTCGGCGTAGCAGACGAATTACAGCAACAGGCAGAACACTGTAGTGTGTACGCTTACATAGTTAGATTGACGTAAGCTGCCTTACATGGACTTACTTTGTAGTGGAGACATGCCCTTAGACACTCCTTTGCACATACCTGGAAAATGGATTAGCTGAGGGTAAATAACTGAGAACCTACCATGCCAGAGTCCATATAAGAGAGTACTAGCTTTCTGTGAACAGCGATGGCTCAGTAAAACAAGATGAAGTTAGGGTTCTAGGTTTTTGTGGTGTTGGGTTTTTAGCCCAGAACACATCTAGCCTTAATCACCTCTGGTAAAATAGAAATGGCTCAGTAAAGTTGAACTTCTCCAGGTTTTAAAACACAAGGAAGTATGTTGTATTGCCTGCCAGCAACTCTCTCTCTCTCTCAGACCAATGGTCCATCTAGCCCAGCAACCTGTCCTCTGACAGTGGCCAGTGCCAGGTGCTTCAGAGGAAATAAAGAAAACAGGCAGTCATCAAGTGATCAATCCCCTGTCGCCCATTCCCAGCTTCTGGCAAACAGGCTAGGGACATCATCCTTGCTAATAGCGATTGATGGACCTATCCTCCATGAACTTATCTAGTTCTTTTTTGAACCCTGTTATAGTCTTGGCCTTCACAACATCCTTTGGCAAAGAGTTCCACAGCTTGACAGTGTGTTGTGTGAAGAAATACTTCCTTTTGTTTGTTTAAAACCTGCTGCCTATTAATTTAATTGGGTGACACCTAGTTCTTATGAGAAGGGGTAAATAACACTTTCTTCACACTAGTCGTGATTTTATAGACTTCTGTCATAACCCCACCCCCCAGTCTTCTCTTTTCCAAGCTGAAAAGTCCCAGTCTTATTAATCTCGCCTCATACAGAAGCTGTTCCATGCCCCTAAGCATTTTTGTTGCCATTTTCTGAACCTTTTCCAATTCAAATATATCTTTTTTTGAGATGGGGCAACCACATCTGCACACAGTATTCAAGATGTGGATGTACTATGGGTTTATATAGAGGCAATATGATATTTTCTGTCTTCTTATCTATCCATTTCCTAATGATTCCCAACATTCTATTCGCTTTTTTGACTGCCCTGCACATTGAGTGGATGTTTTCAGAAAACTATTCACAATGACTCCAAGATCTCTTTCTTGCGTGGTAACAGCTAATTTAGACCCCATCATTTTATATGTATAGTTGGGATTATGTTTTCCAATGTGCATTATTTTGCATTTATCAACATTGAATTTCATATGCCATTTTGTTGCCCAGTCACCCAGTTTTGAGAGATCCTTTGGTAGCTCTTCACAGTCTGCCTGGGACTTAACTATCTTAAGTAGTTTTGTATCATCTGCACATCGAAACACATCTGGGATGGGCTAGGTAAGAATATTGTTTATAAGGAGGTTGTTTTATCTCACGCCCCAACTGAACAATGTGTATGGATTTTTGCAGCCTTCATTATGATAAAATATAAACCTGCCCAAGGGAATTACATAGTTAAACGTGATGGCAAGATTCACGGAAGGTGTCCCCTTCCCAGTGTGCCTAGTCTCCTGAGTTTTGGATGGATGGGTTTGATTTTTTTTTCTCTCAAAAGATGCCTTCCACTAGTGTATTTTAATCTCATATTCTCCTTCCTCTGCTGTTCTCTCACCCTGCCTAATATGCAGCCTTTTCAAATTCCACATACTATAGCAAAGTACTGCATATAAAGTGGTTCCCTGTTGTGTGAGCTAAACATATGGGCAACCAATGAGGTTTTTGTACCATATTGTGTACCATATTGTATTTTAAAAGTGCTTTGGAGGAGGGTGTATCTTCCTTCTTCTCATCCATCCCTCTCCCCTCAACAGACTGATTCAGAACAAATAAATGGGGCTGGGGAATCCTCATCGGTTCCTGATAGTTTTCTGAGCTGTATTAAAAAGCAGAGTTTAAGTTCTTGTGCTGAGGTCTGTTAGTTGTTAATATTTGAAGGTGTTTGTCTGCATCCTTCATTTTTTTTTTTTATATTTCAATATATATATCAAATAGTCTTGATTTATATATTCAGTATCAAACTTATATACTGCAATAAGGTATAAAGTAATCAGCCTAATGAGTAAGAAGACCTTTTTACTGTCAGTGTACATTTCTAAGTCACTTATAGGAGGAAAAATAACGTACCTTTTGCTCCAGTGAGTAGGTTGTGTTAAGTTTCCAGTAGCATGATGATGGAGCGGATGTCAGCGACTGTGTATTTATCTTAAGACCAGTGGATCCTTAACCCCCAGCTGTGATCAGATTGCAATCTTTCTGGGCAGAGCTGCACACATCTACCCTCTCTCTTTCTTCTTGAATCTGGGCAGAAGGCACAAGATCAGTTGGAACTTTCAGCACATGATGATGTTTTCAGGTAAAAGTGTTTGGTGAAGCAATAATTGTTTTACATAAATCTAAATAATCCTCTCGTGAAAATCCTCTGATGTGCAATTTCTAATCGGGAGAAGGGTAGTGTGGTGTGTGTGTGTGTTTTAATTAAAAAAAATAATAATGCTGTAGCAATTGACTTAGCATAGCATCTTTATACAGAGTCTGTCTCCTATTCAACTTCATTTCTCTACAGACCGATCAGAATCTGTCATGATTCTGACAGTAGTGACAGTCTCTGGCCTCTGGCAGCTGGATGATCCTTGCATGGTTATGACTAAGATTGGTCAAAATGTTTGTTTTGAAATTTTGCAAATAGAAATTTTGCAATATTCTCTGCCCCCCTCCCCCAATTTACCTTTAGGGAATGACAGGACCGGAACCAATGCTGTCAGAAATATAAGTGTGGAAAAACCACCTAGAGCTAGAGTTAAAGAAAAGGAGAGGGGAGTATTTGTATTTGCTTTCTCTGGCACACAAGTGAGCTGCAAATGTTCATGCTTCCTTGCTAGTAAAAACAAATTACTGAGTGTTTTTACTGTTACAAGTAAGTCCGTGGCTGCCTGTCTGGGTAGGCCTTGCTGCTGGAATTCTGAACCCCCCTGGGATGTGTGTTGTGCTTAGAAGCATGTTATTACCCAGAATTCTCCAAGCTCTCAGCTCTTTTATAGCAACACTGGTATTAGAGCGGTGGGAGCAAATTGAAAGGTTTGCATGCTCTTTCTGGATGCAGGGAGCGTCTTAATTTCTAAAAAGTATTTTTACTTCAGTCAGCAGGCAACGTCTTTCCACAAGCTTTTCTGGAAATATTTGTCCCTATTATTTATACAGTTACCTTTGGACTCATAACCATGTTAATGAAAATGCTGTGGCAGAGAAAGAAGCTGTCAGGTACCTTGTTACTGCTTCCTCATTTTCAGGGCAGATATGCTCCGCCCTGAGGCATGGCATAGGTTAGAGCAGTCTAAGAGCTGCTCTAACTTATGCCTGCTGACTCTGGTTTGTACGGAACCATAGCCAGCTGAGCATAGCTGGAGCACAGAACACTCTAACCATGTCCCCTCCCTATCACAACGTAGCCCCTGTGCCTGAGGTGAGTGGGAGTTTGTGCAGGGCATTGCAGTGCTGACATGGCACATCTTAATGGGCCAGATCAGGTGGTGTTTTCATGGTGTTTGGTTATTTTAAGTAGCTGATACAGTGGGGAGTCCCTTCTTTTGGCTCCTACACACTATCTTGGGGATTTGTTTTTAGACTGGATGAATGTTTAAGGAAGTGCTGTGAAAACTGTCACTGGTACTTAAGAAGTTCACCTAGTTCATTCCTTTCTTTCTGTGCAGGTCTTAGAGGAGCCATGGCATTTGCTCTGGCCATACGAGACACTGCTACTTACTCCCATCAAATGATGTTCTCAACAACCCTTCTTATTGTCTTTTTCACTGTCTGGATTATTGGTGGAGGCACAACACCCATGCTGTCATGGCTGAACATTAGGTCAGTACACATCCAAACACTGGGCAATGTTATAGTCTTTAAAAAAGAAAAAAACACTGTACTCTGCTAGTCGCTGATACACTAAAACCACCTGTGTGATGCTTGTTAGGCATCTCTAGATTTTAAGGGGTACAGATGTATTGGTAAGGACACTAAATAAGAAGTTACTTTCGTTAACACTATGAGTGTATAGTACAGTAGGATCCCTATTAACCAAAACACCTGGAGGCCTGAGCTCCTTAGCAGGATACAAGTAACATCTATTGACTTGAATGGAAATTGCTCACATCCTACAAGGAGACAATAGGGCCCCTGTATCCCCAACTTCTAAATCAATGAACTAACACCAGTCCCCATCTATTGGCCCCTGATAATAGTCCTGATCCCATTGAATTCAGTGTGAGACTTTCCATGGTTTCAGTGGGAGCTGGATCTAAACAGGCTGTTATCCAAACAAATCTGGTATTTCCTGGACTGTTAGAACAATCAGGATCTTACTGTACTGCTTGAGGACATGGCCAACATAAAGATTATGGTTATGGTATGTAATCATAACAACGTAGTCAAACTGCCAATATACAGATGCTCTTAGGTTATAGGCATATACACCTCTACCCCGATATAATGCGACCCGATATAATGCGGTAAAGCAGTACTCCGGGGGGGCGGGGCTGCGCACTCTGGCGGATCAAAGCAAGTTCAATATAACGCGGTTTCACCTATAATGCGGTAAGATTTTTTTGGCTCCCGAGGACAGCGTTATATCGGGGTAGAGGTGTAAGTTTTTGAAGCTACTTATCATGGGAAGCAAATCCCTAGTAGAGAATCATGAATCCATCAACAGTTATTTAGCAGGTATGCTCCTGCTATATTAGGGTTTTGGTGTACTGTACACATGCTGTGTGGCCCTTACAACATACTGATTGCCTTCAATACTAAGTGTGTTCACCAGAATTTGCAATATCTAAGGTCCTGTAGTAGGGTATAGGTAAGCTCCAGGGAAAACTGCAGATGCTGAGGTAAGTCTCTATTTATCTTTGCTAAAATTAGCAGGTTAGGGACCACCTCTGTAGTTGGACAAAGAGAGGAAATTGCCAGCTGATATGTATTTCCTTGGTTCAGTTAAGAAATGACTCGGAGTGGGTGGGATTTCCAAAAGCACTTGGAATTGGCCTAACTGCTCCCATTGAAATCAGTGGAAGTTGAACCATTGCAGTCAATGGGCGCAGAAACAGGCCAGCGCTGAGCACTTCTGGGAATCCCACACACTGACTTGTTTTCTTCTAGAATTTTCTAGGCAAATTCTCAGAAGAAAGACTAGCTATGGCTAGCAAAGACGCTCAGGCATTACTCACCCCCAACTCCTTAGATTCTCACCTCGCCGTGATGACCTTGGGGTCATTCCAGATGGCTGATGGTTAAACTCAAACAGCTGGGTACATTCTTGAGTGTTTGGGTTGGGTTTAGTTGGGAAAGCTGGAAATATTACTCCTATCACAGGCCTGTCGTTATTTTTTGCAATTTGAGGATGAGGTGTACCTCTCCTCTTGCAGTGACGAATCTTTTTTTGATGGTCCAGCCTAGGAACCTGAGGTGACATGAGCATTTCTGGAGGCATTTGAGGGAGGACATTGTTTTTTCTGACAGATTGTTTTGTTGATGATAGGGCCACTTCAATAGTTTTGCTCCATCAGTAGGTGATACCATGTTCTTTTCTTATGCTCTTCATGAAAGTACCGCTCCCCAAAATCAATAATTCAGGCCATGAAGCAGCACAGGTGAAAACACTAGTTGACCAGTGCTGCGATACCACTCCTGGAATGGCTCCCAAAGGACAACTGTAATGTCACAGCAGGGCAGATTTTAATACCTATAGATATTAAATTGTGTGTTGGAGGCATAACAGAACCACCTGATTGGAAGTGAAAAGAAATCACTACCTTTTTGGCTTGGTTGAACAGAACAAAATGGTTAACCTCTCATCTATATAATTATATAGATCTGTTCGTAGCATTCTGATTAGGGAAATGCAGTATTTGACTGACCCCTGTACAGTGTTCATTGAAATTGGGGCAGTTTGTCTTCCCAGAGGCCACATAAAATTAAACTTACTTAAACCAAGAGATGGCAGCCATGTGCAGCTGAATAAGAGTTAGAAACTCAAACACTGGTTAGTGGTCATTTGTCATGATACAGTGCCAGCCACTGAGAAGTAAAATGCCCCCTTTGTTATAGGAGGGTAGCAGAGGGATAGAGATTACAGCTTCCTAGTGAAATTCAGAAGAGTTTAACATGCTAGTTCTTATCCTTTTGGGTAGGGTGTGAGGCATCAGAAGATGCAGTATAAAAGATAGAACTAAAGGAAGTCTGTATCTCAAACAGAAGCAATAGCATGGAATATAGGGCTCAGCTGAGGTGCAGTATGGAATTCAAGGTATTCACTGTTTCTTTAAATGGATGATGCCTGGACCCCTGGCACTTATGCCCTTTAAATTAGATTGCAGTAAATAAAGCGTGAGAGGTTGAGAGTTAAGAAGTTTTTTATTATACAGGATACTTTAACAGAAAAGAGATTAAAAGTTAACATTTGCTTTTTGTTCATTTACTAGATTAAGTTGGAGACGGGGCAATGATGCAGTTCATGAACTGGACCTATAATTCAGAAGTTGCAGACAACCATAAAAAAGGCCACTTGTACCCTGTGAAATTCAGAGTGGTTTTAACCTTAAACTTCAATTTAATTCTTGAGCCATTAGTATAACAAGTTTATAAAAGAAAAAACCAAAAGTCCAGCTAAAACTAGTAACATTCTTCCACGCTTGCCTTGTTTGGGAAGTTGTGTCCATTTTAGATTCAGCCATTGGAAACTAAACATGTTAAAAATTTAAACATCAGTAATAATAATTTTTCATTCCCATCATGCCAGATGCTTGAGTTTCTTGGATCTCATAGATGTCTTTGGAAGATTACATTTAAGTCCTTGAATGGTAAATGGCTATGTTCTTGGAGGAGTGAGTTTGTTTTTGTTTGGAAAATACAGTTTAGCTTGAATAATCTAGCTGTGGGGAAGTTTAAAAATCCAGTGGTGGTTAAAGCCAAGAAACATTTTTCCTGCCTAAAGCTGCTAACAAACTTCAGAGAGATCTGACAGGCCAGTAAATCAGAAGCATTGTCAAAGTTCCTCTCTAAAGAGAGGCTGACAAGGTTTCACTTGTACTTCTCACAGGGAAAGGGAACTCTTGCATTTATATCTCAAAATAAGGGTCTGTCATTGTTCATTAGGAATGGGTGACCCGTTGGGGCAGTGCTTCCTTTTTCCAGTTTAGTACTGACTGTTGCCAGTGAAGCAAAATACTGACTAATGTCCTCCCCCTTTTTGTTCAGAATTTGTTGTTTGAAATTAATTCATTTCAAAACATGAATTTTAATTAGTAAACAAACTTTTTTCTGAATTGTAGGAACTGTAAAGTAGCTTGTGAGAGAGAATATAATTAAGCACTGTTCTTGCTGGGGGAAGAGGTTTTGATTTCCAATACTAACTTTTCTGTTTTTTTGGTACTTAAATGATGCATAGTGACATGGTTACTATTGAAATAGCAGGATTTGTAATCGAAGTCCTGTTGTCCAGCTTATTCAGATACAAAGACTTATTGAATGTTTTAACTATATGGAAGTAAAATTGCACAATGTACGACTGAGCTTAAAAATTTAAGCAATGAGAAATTGAGTGATGTGCAGTAAATGAGGCATGGGGCCAGATACTGACCCCTGAGAATAAAACAAAATATTTAATAGCTAACTCATTCAGTGAGCACCATCCAGTGCACTGAATTAGCAGGTGTCCTATGGAGAAAATGTGCAGATTGTAATTCAGCTTTTAATTACATGATCACAAGGGTCTGAATTAAGATTGCACAGGCAGAACTTACATCATACTGACACCCACATGGGTCATCAGCTGGGTTGAAACCTATTTAGCCCCCTTCCTAAGCCCTGGCTCCTCATCCCAGTCTTCTCTTCCTCCAGGTTCTCTGTCCAAGTCCCAGCTTCCTCCCCAGGCTCCACATCTGACCTCTACCTCCCCCACTCCCAATCTCCTTGCCCAACCGGTCTCCCTCCCCTCCCCCACAATTTTGAGTGTGAGCTCAGTCTCCCCATCCCTACCCTCCCTGGCTCCCTGTCTCCTTGACCAATAGGACCCAATCACCCCGTCACCCCATTCTGGCCTTAGTCCCTTCTGTCAGACTGCTTCATCCTCTGCTCTGCCTGGAGAGACGGGCTTCCTGCTCTCATTTCCTGTGCTGGTGCCACTGTGGCCTCCAGTACTGGGAAAGAGCAGTTAATCCTGCTCTGTCCCTGCATCCCAGGACCAGAGCGTGCTCAGAGCATATGGACTCTTCTTGGAGTTTGGCCACTAAATTTTCCTGAAGTGTCTACTGAGCATGTGCAAAGTGGAATTTTTAGGGGCTTGTAATGTGGTTAAATTAGGGTGGGTTATTGCGGGGGATGCCAAAAGGCACATCCCTGACACCAGGGTGCCCTCCTGCCAGATTTGAAGTCCCTGTTCCAAAGTATGGAGGCACTAGAGCTTCTCAACAGAATGGTTGGATGGATATTTTAACCTCAGTAAAAATGTATTTTTCCCTAAATTTATTCTGAGGAAAAAGCTGAACAGGTTTTGCTGTAATTTTCCAAAAATATCTTCCATGGACATACACCATGGAAAATATCTGCCTGTTAGTTTGGCAGTTATAAGCAACTGAAAAGAGAATCTTAGAATGGAGAGACTCAGGCAACCTTAACTGTAGGTGTCACTACCTGCAGGTAACCTTAATTCTGGAATGTGCTAATTTTAGAATGCTCAACTTTGCAACCTTTAATGTGTTTTTTTAAAATATATTTTTGTGTGTATATGAATTGGCCATATCTTATGTACATATGCACACAATCTCTCTCTCTCTCTCTCTCCAATCTATATCTATATTATAGCTCAGGGGTCGGCAACCTTTCAGAAGTGGTGTGCCGAGTCTTCATTTATTAACTCTAATAATAAACTCATGGGTCTAATAAATGCTAGTAATACATTTTAACGTTTTTAGAAGGTCTCTTTCTATAAGTCTATAATATATAACTAAACTATTGTTGTATGTAAAGTAAATAAGGGTTTTAAAATGTTTAAGAAGCTTCATTTAAAATTAAATTAAAATGCAGAGCCCCCCCCCGGACCGGTGGCCAAGACCCGGACAGTGTGAGTGCCACTGAAAATCAGCTTGCGTGCCTACCACTGTTATAGTTATATCTTCTATGTATATGTGGAGCCAATCATAGCAACATAGGGCTGGAAGAGGGCATCTAGTCCAGCCCCTGCACTGAAGCAGGAGAAAGTAAACCTAGACCATCTCTGACAGGTGTTTGTCCAGTCTTTTCTTAAAAACCTCCATTGAGGGGGATTCCACAACCTCCCTTGGAAGCCTGTCCCAGAACTTAACTACCCTTTTAGCTGAAAAGTTTTTGCTAATATCTAACTTAAACCTCCCTTGCTGCAGATTAAGCCAGTTACTACTTGTCCTACCTTTAGTGGACGTGGAGAACAATTGATCACAGTCCTCTTGATAACAGCCATTAGCATATTTGAAGATTTTTATTAAGTCCCTCTGTCTTCTTTTCTCAAGATTTAAAATGCCCAGTTTTTTTAATCTTTCCTTGTAGATCAGGTTTACTAAAGCTTTTCTCATGTTTATGGCTGTCCTTTGGACCCGCTCCAGGTTGTCCACATCTTTCCTAAAGTATGGCACCCAGAATTGGACACTATTCCAGCTGAGGCCTCACTAGCGCAGAGTAGAGTCGGACGATTACCTTCTGGGACTTCGGTACGACACTCCCTTTAATACACCCTAGAATGATATTAACCTTTTTAAAAACTGCATCATGTTGTTGACTCGTATTCAATTTGTGATCCACTATCGCTCCCAGATCCTTTTCAGCAGTACTGTTCCCCATTTTGTAGTTGTACATTTGATTTTTACTTTCAAAATGTAGTACTTTGCACTTATCTTTACTGAATTTCTTCTTGTTGAATTTAGACCAATTCTCCAATTTCTTCTCGAAGTCATTTTGAATTCTAATCCTGTCCTCCGAAGTGCTTGCAACCCTTCCCAGTATGGCGTCATCTGCAGATTTTATAGCCATACTCTCCACTACATTATCCAAGTCATTAATCAAAATACTGAATAATACCAGACCCAGGACTGACCCTTGCAAGACCTCACTAAATACACCCTCCCAGTTTGACAGCAACCCACTGATAACTTCTCTTTGAGTATGGTCTTTCAACCAGTTGGACACCCACCTTATAGTAATTTTGTCCACCTTGTAATAATTGCTAGAAATAATTGTTACATGCACTTTGTTGTCATGTAAAGATTCTGTGGTAACATGGTTGGATCGCCTTTTCTTGGAGGTGATAGCTTCTGGATGTGATTATCACCCACATGGTTGTATGAAAACAAACTAAGGGATGTTATTGGCAAATGTTTATCATACAGTGTTGTCATTGTTATTTTCTATGATTTTTTTTTTTGTTATTTTGTATTCCATTTTTATTTTGTGTGTTTTTTTCTGTTGTTGGTTTTGGTTTGTTTTTATTTTGAGCTTGGCTAAAGATACCAGCTCACAAACATTTTCTGTTACTTACATTCCATTCTTGTGCTGTACCAGAGTTGGTGATCATGCTCCATCGGTGGAAGAGATAAATGAAAGCCGCTGGCTGTACTTCAGGTGACACTGGTTTCCTCAGTATAAAATTAACCTGGTGCTTGGCTTTCTTCACCTTTCTAACCCAAAGTATGTGTTCTCTTTCTATGCTATGGCATGCTGCTGCTTTTCAAATGAGGGACTGTACAATTTCCATAATTCTGAATCAGTTTAGTTCCTGTGAGCTGAAAGGGTGTGGTTCCCACAGGCAGGGCTTTCACTCTTTCAGTTTTTCCAATTTTATTTTTGTTATTCCCCTTAAAATCGGGATAACAGACCCCTTCTACCTCACCACACGCTTAGGAAAGAAAGTAAAATGGTTCTTTTATTGTAAAAATAGTAAAAATAAAAGCCTCATCTGACTTCTGTGAATTGGGAAATCATGGATTTGATCCTATAATCCTTATTCATGCAAGTAGTCTACGTGACTTCCAAGGGGTTACTCAGGAGAGTAAGATTGACTCCCACCACAGTTGCAGGACTGTTCCATATTGGAACCCTCCCAAGAAAGGTGCTGATCGGAGCTGATCCATTGAGATTAGTGGGAGGGGAGTCAAGATCAGTTTCCAAAACCAGTGAACTGGTAAACAAGGCCTGTTGAAGGTGTGTATAGTGTAATAATTACATTCCTTTGGTGCATCTTTAATGCACCTTGTTGTATCACAGGAGTCCCAATCAGCCGGTTAGTTTTTAGAACCACAAATAGGCCAACACCAAAACAAGCTGCATTGAGAACCAGAATAGTTAAAGTACTACCAGCATTCAGGGCTGTTACCACAGTAACTGTACATGCTTAGTTAGACATGCCACCTATGGTGAATTCCTGCCCTACATTTCAGGCTTTGGGAAGGCTGGACTTAGGCAATATCACCAAGAATTAGAGCTGCTCTGCTTTCTATGGCCCAGTGTGGAGTTTCTCAAAGTGAGGATCAATCGGGCTTTTAAAAGTGTTTTTTGCTAACTTTTTTTTGTTTTCCATGTAAACTTTCCCTTTGAGTTTGTTTTCGTGTGTGCTGGCAGAAGTCACAATGACAGTAGCACCATTGTCACAGGGACTGGGTTCATGAACATGTGCATGCAAGGTGGGGAGGAGTCAGCCTAGCTACAGTGACGCCAGTGCTCAGCTTTTGGGTCACAGGTGGCACATCTGAGTAGTTACTATGGCACCAAGAGTGATGCTGGAATTCTACTGTAATTCTAGATCCCTTCCAAACCAAATTGGTTAAAGAAATAGTGTTGACAGGGAAAGGTTGGTAGTTAAGGAACTCAGTTGGCAGATGAAGTTACAAGCTCAGTGATAACCCATTTACCATTAAAACATGTCTTAAAGTAAGATAAGCTGTTCATATTCTGAAAAATAGAGAATTATTTTCATAAGGAGTCACACCTTCACTTCAGTGAGCTTGTTTTCTGCTCTAGATACTGTTACTTTGTTGTGTCTGTATAAATTCCACTGACTATCCCAAGACCAGAATGAAAATGGTGACTAAATAGTATGTTTACTAAGACAGTTTGTAGTCATCTGGTTCTACATAATAAAATAGTGAATTGATGCTGAAAGGAGAAATGCATTTTTAATTGGCCGATTTCAGACTTTTTTATTTAGTCACAACAGAAAATTTTTCACGCATGACTTTTCTCATATACTGTTATCCCTCAGCCAAGTCTTATGTAAATAATTTTGTTGCCAAATCAAACACTTCATCTGTGCAATCCTAGAAACCATATGTTGCAGCTATGGATTGTCAGAGTGGAGAGCACAGAAAAGAGTGGTGGCTGCTGGGACTGCACTGCCATGTTCTTGGCTGCATTGCAGCTGACATGCCCTTCAAGTCACGTAATCCGGTCAGTGCTTAGACCAACATATGCTTGTTCATCTGGCTTTCCAGTAGACTATTTCAGTGACATTCCAAGACGATTGGGCTTACTATGGTCACTGTGCACCTGGTGTATAAGAGCTAATCCAAGTAAATCAATCCAGCCCTGAAGAATTTTGTTCTTCAATACAATTCAAGTCAACAGGAACAAATATTGACTTCCATAGCAATTAATCTTTGTAATTGCTTATGAAGCATGCGAGTAAAGGGAAACCACTTTGCTTTGAGAGACTTTTCTCCAACATCAGGAGCTTTTCTTGAACTGAACTGGAACTCTGTCTTGACTTCAAAGTGAACTATAATATTTGATTACATTTTCTGCACTAAATTCTGATGGTGGGAATAGTAGGATTTGTCATGAATTGTAGTTAAAGATTATTAATTATTTGGTGGTTGCTTAATAACTAGTGGCCAACATCCTTGTGGGAGTAATGTTAACAAAAACTAGCACTCGAACATTTAAACTTTAGAAAAGGGACTTATTTAAAGGAGAGACCTAGTCAAAAAGACCCTGAAGTTAAGCGAAGAACTAAAAATCCTTAGACTTTGCATGAAAACTATTAATAAGCATTCCATAATAGACACATCAGGCACACATACCCCATAAACAAAAAAGAAGCAGACGGGCAAGAAAAACGTTAGCTTGGCTAAGTGTTAAGATGCAAGAGGTTATTTGAGCCTCAGAGGTGTGTGTCAGAAAATGGAAATCCAGGTTAAGTGAAGCCAATAGAAAAGCCTATAAATTACAGCAGGTAAAATGGGAATTATGAGGGATAAGAGAATTTGAAGAGCAAATAATCAAAGACATTAAACAAAGAGATTTTTTTTAGGAAAGACTGCTTTGTATGAAGATATGAAGTGAGGTTGTACTGAAGTTGGGAAGCAAGGAGGGTAAAACACCAAAGACTTTGAGGGACTGGTGAGTACAGACTAACAGGGAGCAAAGAAACCAATTAAGGAGGAGAAGGACATTGACGCTAAATATTTTGTTTGCATCTGTCTTCACCACAGAGCATATTAGGGCGATACTTACCCTTTTTTCTGGTAATAAAATGGCGTACTGTCTGAGATTATGGTCTCAAAAAGAAGAGCTGCTAGAACAAATTGATAAAAAGCAAAAAGTCACCCAGTTAGTACAAGCCTAAGAATGAAGTGGCTGAGCTGCTAAGAAAAATAAACACTTGCATTAAAATCAGCTACTATACTGGAGGACACCAAATATTGTACCTGTTTAAAAAAATGCTGAAAGGTGAGACTAATAATTCAAACCAGTAGGCCCTATTTTGGTACCCTGTTAATTGGCTGAAACAAGTCAAAAATAGGACTGAAGAACACTAAGGTAAACATATGATAGGAAATAACCCATCTGTCTTCTACAAAGGGAAATCAACAGAAATGAGGTTTTTTTCCTCCACAGAAAATTGCAATGAAAACTTTAAAAGTTTGCACCTAAATTTTCCACAGAAAATTTCAGTTTGGAGCAGAAATTTGAATACTGAAAATTTTTAGTCAAAACCCAAAATAATTCTGTTTTGGAAATGCTGCCATGGTGCTTCATAGGAGTTGTAGTTCAAGTGCCTCATGCCCCCATTCTCCTCTTTGTGCTGTGCTTTTAAGAGGTACAACATAGAATCTCACCCTGTGCGGAAAAAGTATTTCCGTATCAGTTTAAAGCTTGTTCCCTTTCAGTTTCATTGATGCCCTCTTTTTTATGATAAGAGGGGAACAGTAATGTCCAATCTATCTTCTCTGTCCCATTCATTGTAACTTTATCATGTCCCTTCTGTCCACCATTGATAGGCCCTCGCCTGGGATTTTCTGTTCAGTTCTGGTAATCCCATCTCTAAAAGGATGTAGCCGAAATAGAGGAGAGTTATAGATGTGTAACGAGTGGCCTGGAAAATCTTCTATATGAGGAGAGTAAACTAAACAGTCCGTTTTCTCCAAAAGTAAGCAAATAAGAGAGAACGTGATTAAGTTTCACAACGTGAGTGTGTAATTTACTCCTATTTTTTCCCTTACTCCTAATACGAGGAGACATTCAATAAAATTGAAAGACAATAAATTTAACACTGATAAACCATTCTCTTGTGGAATGCACAATTAATCTGTGGAATTTGGTGCCACAAGAGATCCTGGAGATCAAGGGCTTAATAGGATTTCAGAAGGACTTGACAACTATAAGGATAATAGAAATATTGAGTTACTTTAGATAAGATTAAATAGATGTTTGGAAGGGATACTTCAGGCATAAGACGATCACTAACTGAATAACTATAGCAAGGAAATTCCCTTATGGGCGTGCTAGTCTGTAATTGCCTGCTGTCTGGTTTCTTGCTCCTTCTCTGAAGCATCTGGTCCTGATCACTTTAAGAGAGAGGAGACTGGACTAGAGGGATTACTAGTCTGATCCAATGTGGCAATTCCCATGTTATTTAGGATAATGAAACTTCCCTAACGACAGAGCAAACTAAGATAATGAATTCCCGGGCAGTTCAGACTGCAGGGATGTGACTAGCAGTCTGCTTCAAAGTCCAATGCTGTAACTCCTGTGTGGATGCAAACTAATAGGTTCCCAGTTCACGTTAACGTAGTCCTCTTCAAACAGGATTACATTCATGTGAACCTTTTAGTTCACGCCCGCAGCATCCTCAAGGGGGAGTTACAGCATAGCACTTTGGGGCACTCTGCTGTTCACACTACTGTAATCCAAACTGGGGGGCAGTGAAGACCTAGCTTTCGAAACTCTTTTGCTGATCCCTTTTTAGGAAGTATATTTTAAAAGTGTAAGTGATCGTATATGCTTATGCCATTTTGAGGCCTGTCTAGCATCACAGTACTCTTGTGTACACAGTCTGCCATACAGGAGGCACGTTCCCTGCAGAACAAGAGGCTAGTCACAACTCTGCTAGTCCGTGCACAAAGTGATATGGTTCTAAAAGACCCAGCAGGGATGGCAGCCAGCCAAGGAAGAGTGTGGTGAGTTGTAAATGAAAATCT
This sequence comes from Chrysemys picta bellii, assembly GCF_011386835.1. Classification (NCBI taxonomy): domain Eukaryota; kingdom Metazoa; phylum Chordata; order Testudines; family Emydidae; genus Chrysemys; species Chrysemys picta. The sequence continues at coordinate 232,923,922 of NC_088791.1, forward strand.
GCTCCCTGGAGAAGGATTCTGGTAGATTGAAAGAGGAACTTCTTTGTAATGGGTCTATGTAACTATGATGGAATAAAGAAAGACTCTTCCTAAAATGACTTATATAATAAGTATGTGGAATGCTGTTGAACTAACCACTTAAGCCGCTTTTAAAAATGCATTCTCATCTGCTTATGGTGTTTATGACCATCTGATAACCGTTTGCTTTTGTATTGTTTGTTTTCCTAATGTTTCTATAGGGTTGGAGTTGACCCAGATCAGGATCCCCCACCCAGCAATGACAGCTTTCAAGTCTTACAAGGAGTAAGTAATTAGATAACTTCCTTACTAGGCTGGTGAGCTAATATAAAATGAGATAATCCAAAAAAACATGAAGGGTATGTGACATTGGTGAATATTTTCAGGTCACAGAATACACCATCTTGATATGTGCTTCTAAATTTTGTAATTCAAATTTGGATCTTTTGTAAGAGCACCAGAAAATTCCCCAGATCTGAGTTTTTGCATGCTGTCTAATGGCTTGCTTTTTTATCTTTTCAGTAGGGATTCTTTAAATGTTCTAAACCATAACCAGTTCTTTTTAGGAGCAATGGATAGAGCAAAGTCCTCTTGGCTTCTGTTCAGTGACTGCTACCAAATACTGCACTTTTAACTGTGTAAAGTAGCTGCAGTCAGATTATCAAATTTAATCTTTGGTCTCATCTACATCAGTGTGCACTAGAGGGCAATGATTTCGAAGGTGCACCAATGTGTTGCATGCTGACAGCACAGGTAGACCCTGCCAGCACAAATTAAAAGTTCCCTTGTGCTCACCACTATGTTAATGCGCACCCTCACTATTTTACAGAGGGCACCAGCACAGTTTGACCTCACCCCTGTATTGCCGATCACCACTGCAAGACCAAGGGGGAAACAAAGCGCACAACATAAAACACTAATAGATTTCTACCCAGAAGATGCACAGGGCTCTAGTTTCTCAGTTCCATGAAATTCAGGGTACAGAACACACACATATCACTGACTGCATTTGGAGCGACGTTTCTGTTAGCTGTATCTCCTTGCTGTTAGCTTGCTGTTCCTCTTGTAAGCAAATGACGATTAAAAAGAACTTGTTCAGTTTTCTTTATCATCTGAATTGAGCTCCTTGTAGATATTGGGTCAAATCCATCCCTGGTATAACTTCACTGAAGTCAACAGCATGTTATATGTAATTTCTAAGACTGTGGGGATAAGGTAACACAAAGGATGAATTTGGCCTTTTGTGTCTGGAAGCTCTTAGAATAGGCGCAGTCCAGTGGCAGAAGTCTCTCTTTTTGCCTTTCCTAATCTCTGTATGCCCTACCCAGTCCCAAGGAAGACAGTGGAAGCAAGGTAAGACACAAGGTTAGATGACAGTGCAATGATGTAATGTTCTCAGCCAGTTCAGACTAGACTGAGCCGTATCTGAGGAACTGCTTGCAGCAGGAAAAATTAGAAAAAACAAGGTATAATATTCACATTGGCAATATTTGTGAAGAAATTAGAAGCTAGTCATTTGTTCTATATTCTGTCCCACTGAAATGTAAAGCATTTGTCTGAACTGTGTTTCTGCTTAATTGTGTGTATTGTATCCTTAACAAAAGCCATTAGTTATAGTTTCCGTGGGATTTCTCCCCCTATTTTACAGGCCCAAGATCAGGAGCAGGTCGCAATTACAGCAGAATAGAGTTATCATTTGGGAGGGACCAGAGAGCTGTTTGTTGAGAATTCTGGCTTTCTGTGGTGATGCTACCCCTTTTCTAGGTTGGAAGCACATGGAGGTGGTAGAATGGCTTCAGCATTATTTCTCCAATGATTTGAAGATTTGTTTCATGGGCGTTCTCACTTCATTGGTTTCTCTGACCTAGCTTTGGCAGCTTCTAGCCAAAAGAAAAAGTGGTTACAAAAGTAAAAACAAATGCAGCTGAACACCATCTGGTTGATCACTTGTGCTGCTGCTATTACATTAAAAGGCTGATATATAATGCCAGGAACTCTTCTTAGTGCAAGGGTTGATGTGGATTAGACAGAAAATTGGGGGGGCTGTGCCCTCCGCCACAAGGCCCCATCCCCTGCTCCTCAGTTAAGTGCCAGCCAGTGCTAAGCCCTCCTCCCCTGAGGCCCCGCCCCATGGCCACGTTGGAGGCCAGAAGCTGGAGCCGGGCAGTGCGGATGCGCTGGCTAGTGCCATGGTGCGTGTGGCCGTAACGCTTCGCCATCTCCTGCTGCTGCTCAGAGCCCCAGGGCTGTGTATTCTCCACAGCTCCTTTTCGCCCTTTGATGCTCTCAGCCTGTAAGAGCCACCCAGGCTGGGGGGACCTGGCTCTTGGGCCGGGAGAGCCCTCGGGGAGGGCAGCGACTGCAGAGGGGTGGGGCCCAGTAGCCCAGTCCGGAGTGGGTCAATCTAGGCTGCTCTGGGGAGCTCTGGACCCTCCACCTGCCCTTGGTGGTGCGCCCCGGATCCCTGGCCCCCTCCTGGGCTTACTTCTCCGCTGCTGCTGGCAATGGCTCTGCCTCCAGAGCTGGGTGGCTGGAGAGCAGTGGCTGCTGGCCAGGCATCCAGTTCTGAAGGCAGCAGAGAAGTATCTGTGTATCTGTATCCTTTGCGCTGGGAGGGGTGGCTATGTGGGGGGAGCTAAAGTAAGTTTTGGGGTGGAAAGCAAGCCCCCTCACCCCCCTCGGCACCGCCCCTGTTTAATGCTTTAATACTTCTGAGACTTAGTCTGATCTGGCACTTACCAAATCCTTCACAACCTCACCCAAATATAATGTATCAAGCTTACATGGATTCACTGATGAGCCTACTTCTTCTAATGCTGATTGACAAAGCATAATTTTATCTCTGAAATTCATCAGGTGTGCTAAAGCCTCTTGTTCTGACCATGAAACAAGAAGCTTAAGGCAAAGATATCAAATAAACCCAGAGTAAAGGAAGCCAAAGTTGAGATGAATAGGAACAAATCTGGAAATGTTCCAGTCCATTTTATTCAGTAAAAACTTTCAAACCATAGGGTCTAATGTTTAAGAGTATTTATCCAGGACGGCTTAGCTCTCTGATGCAACATCCGGTTTCCAGCTTTAGATTTTTACCCAATGCTACTACTGCATCAGCTGAGTCACAAGAGGTAAAGTGACTTTTCCCCGAGGTACACAGTCAGTCATCGGTGATTTAACTAGTCTTAGGAGAAGGAATGTTTTTTATCATTCAAGTAATTAAGGATGAATTTCACTCCAGTGCAGAGGGACCCATGACATGAAGCATACATCTTCTGCACTGAACCAAGGGGAATGGCCCTTCACTGACCTGAGCAGGGTGGGGCATTTTCTCAGCACACCAGTCTTCCTAACTCTTTTTTAAATTATTCCCCCGCCCCTGTAAAATCCCATGTAAATGTGGTGTTACTCATTTCAGTGGGGATTACATTTATGTCTATAGTTTCAGTGGAATTTTTGGGTGGAAGTGTATGTTTGTGTTTCCAGAAATAACAGAGTGCATTTTGTCCTTTCATTCTCAGGATGGTCCAGATTCTGAAAGAGGAAACCGGACAAAGCAGGAAAGTGCTTGGCTCTTCAGGTTATGGTATAGCTTTGATCACAAGTATCCTTTTAACAAGCAGTGCTTAGCTTCAAGATATGGAAGCTAATGTAATGTTCAATTTCTTTGCCATTTATTACTCTCTGGATTTATGGATTTGAAGATGGGGTTTTATAAAGGTCATTCAGCAGAGGGCATTATAGATTTGGGGCACAGGGCAGAAATTTGAACTTGCAGTTAATTTCCTTCATTATGGCATGTGGTATTTCACCCTTGTGTGGGGAGAGAAGAGCTTTACTGAGAAAAGGAATTCTGCATCAAAAGCAATGATCGGGAAACGGATCAAATGTGATCAGTTTCCATTTTGCAAAACAATTCTCATTTTTGCTAATGCCCAGAGAACTAGCAGTCTAGTTCTTCCTGAACCTCTGTTCTCCAGCTCAGTTACTTTGCTTTGAATAGCCATACTGCTTCATTAGGATGGAGCCCTTATGGGATACCCTGTACATGATATGAGATGTCTAGGACTCAGAAGTTCAGTCTGACTCATCCACCCTCCAAAAAAGTCCCTGGCTACAAATGTTAGCACAATTGGTGTGTGGACGCAAGATAGGTTAGGCTTGAGCCCAGGTTTACATTGATGTGTAGACATAACCTAAGGGAGCACATACACTGATTTGTTGAAATACTTGTAAATGTTTGTAATCCTTAAGAGACAACTTTTCAAGTGGTTGGAGCCTCTGTCAAAGTATCAGTAGGTCAATTTTTAGGCCAAACTGCTGTGATAGTACTGCTACTTAGCATTCTTTTGTGAGACTCACTGTGAAGAGAGCTGGGAAATAATTCAGAGTATGTGGTAGTGATTAACTGCCTTTGAAGAAGGAAGCAGAGCTGACTAAACTACCCCTCCCCCTCCTCAAGGATCTGCCTTTGTAAACTAGGGTTGGCTGGCAGTTTTATTTCCTCTTGTCTGACCCTGGCACAAGCACAGTCCCCAGCAGGTGCAGGAGAGGCAAAAGCATTAATTTAAAGCAGCTTTGTTCGCTCTATTACAGTTGAATTTTGAATGCAAGAGATTGGCTTCTAATGCACTTGTTTTCTCAATAGCGACTAGTGGGTTGGGGAAAGATCTTTGCAGGCTTTGTGCTGATGAAACATTGGAATCCAGAAATAGAATTTCTTATTGCTATTGGCTTTTTTTAGTTTCACAAAGAGCACGGTTAAAATGTGCCCTTCAGCACCGATGACTGAGTAGGGCGCAATTGGTTTCTGGTTGGTACAGTTCAGTACAAATGTTATCTGCTTGTTGGTGTTGGTTAATACACTGGGCTCATTTAGAAGCCTGTCACCTCTGAATCCCAAGTTTAAAGTAGTTGCAGGATAGCTCTCTCAACAAATGAAATTTGTTCAATTGTTTCACAAGTAAAAAGGAGATTCTTCTTCTTTGAGTGATGGTCCCTATTGTATTCCACTGAGGGGTTACACATAGGCGTCCTCCAAATTTGCGGCTGTGGAAATCGTGTCATGGACCATGAAATATGGTCTTCCCTGGTCCCCCACCACCCAGCTCTGAAGGGAGAGTGGCAGCTGCTGGCCAGGAGCCCAGCTCTGCCCCCCAGCAGCTATAGAGAAGTAAGGGTGCCAATAACATGCTGGGCAGCAGCCACCACTCTCCCACCACCCCAACTTCAGGTGCAGCCAGCGCAGAAGTGAGGGTGGCAATACCACGACCCCCTAATAGGCTTGTGACCCGCTTTTGGGTCTGGGCGTCTAGTTTGAGAAATGCTGTGGAGAAATCACACCTTTTTGCATGGGTTGGTTACAGCATAAATAGCAAATTTCATGGTTGGGTAACACCTCCACAAAACTTGCTATTTATTCCATGACCAACCCGTGCAAATCGTGAGATTTCTCTGTGATTTAAGTAGACCCCTAGTCTGCTTAAAAAGAACTAGTGTCTGTTGGTCCATGCATGCAGTCTGGCTCCATCTCATGGTTTTGTCCCAGGCGATAAAGGGCGGAGAAGACCAACCGTGCCCTCAGTTCCTTCTCACCACTGCATGGTCTGAATCAGAGCCTCTGTTGTTCTCTCGTCCCTTGTGATGTGTTTTCTAAAACACAGATAAGACTGTTTTTATTCTTGAATATAGTTAGTGGTTTTGTAGTTGTTTTTAGGATTTAAGGATGCCATTTTACTGGCCTTCCAATTTTCTCCCCCAGCTCCCACGCCTGGGTACTGCATTATGCTGAAGATGGCAAGGTTCAAGGTTTGTGCTTCCTGCCCTCGCTTGTTCTCGGTCAGCGATGAGCACCAGCGCTGCCTTTATTGCTTAGTTCTTAGTGCCATACTAAACCAAGCCACTCTAGAAATTGTTTCATTGCAGATTGTGGGAGAAGGTGTCTGTCCTTCCTGAGCCCCTCTGCCTAGCCTGCCAACACAGAAAACCAAAGCTTTTCCAGATGTGCACGCTTTTCTCCTCTGTCCGTTCCAGATATGGATCCAGCTATTGTTTCATGAATGATTGTGAAGAGAGTAGTCCAGTCCTCTGCTGAAGTATGTGGGAGGGGAAAAAATTCCAAAAGGATCATGGGGAAACTCACTAAAGGGAAAAGTTTTTTTCCACTTTGGTGTGTTTTAATTTTTTTAAGCAAAAATCCCAAAAACCCGATTTTTCTGTTAATGTAATCAGTTTACACAGAGTACTTGAACTGGCTATACATCAATGACTGGATTATTTATATTACATCATCTTGTTTTTACAGTGGTTTTCAAGCACACATCTGTTTTCCTTAATTGTTTTTAAAAGTTATTTAAAGCCCATTCTCACCCATAGTGGCCCTCCGCTAACTACAACCCTTCCAAGTTGCTGTGGTCTGCTGGCCCGCTGTTTGACTACTCCACAGGTTTATGATGTAAGTATGATGGCAAAATATTAACTTTGTTTTTCTGCCTTCCACTAAAAAGTTTCCTTTACAGGACAAATTACATAACTTGAAAGATGTTGCAAGTGCTGCTTCATGCTAAGTTATGGTAGCAAAAGGTTTGAGACCCAATCCATAGGGCAATATCGTTTGCTGGTATAAATCAGAGTCACTCCAATGACTTCACTGACTTAAACCAGCTGAGAATCTAGCCTATGATGTTTTCAAGTCATACACAAATAGTATTTACGTTTTATGATATTAGGAGGCCATGAAGCCCTGTCAACAATCTATCTATGTTCAGTCCCGTAAAAGTATCCCTTCTGGTTTTAAATATAAAATGATTAAGACAAGACCAAGATTTCTGTTCATTATTTTGGGGGTTGCATTTTAGCGTCTCTTAGGAGAGCCAAATGATCCACCTTCAGCAGGCAATATGCAGAACTTGGTAAAACACTTTATTAAGGTTCTGTTTATAAATAATTCATTAATTGTTAATAATTTTTATAGATTGATAGACCAACAGGTCAGTATGCTGCTTTCATAACTTTTAAAATAACCAGCCCCTTCTACTGATGCTCTTGCAGCAATCTAACTCGTACTCCTCAAGTTGAATTTGCTTAGAACATCTGTTAACGCTTTATAAATGGAACCTTAATATTAAATGTGACTGAATTCAAACTTGCAAGTTCTCTGGTGTTTAAATGTGGGTGTCGTGCTACGTACTCTTGACGCAGACTGTTAAGAACTCTCCTGTTTCTAGTAAAGATTTATAACCCTCCACCAGAAGTTTTGAAAAACTTTCTTCCACAGTCTCTGCACACGTTAGAAACTCATTTTTCATTTCAAAGTCAAACTTTAGACCTAAAAAAGTTTGTGAATTCCCATGACACTAATTGCTCTCTGTCAGTAGGCATTAAAAGTGGCATTGTTCCCATCATAGGCATGCCATTAGGAATCTTAAAATAGATTTTAGGCTGGAAGGCTTCCATCAAACCAATTAGCATACTGTCAGCAACCCTTTTATGATCTCAAAGCTTATTATAGTTCAGCTTCACCTTTTATCCATTAACTAAGGATTTAACTAGTTGAGTGTGCAGGTCTTGGATTTCATTTAGCTCTGAAGTCTGGCTTTATTTTCTACTCTTATTATTTTACATAATTTAAACTTCCAATTCAAATGGTAAGTAGCTAGTAGTACATTTGAATCAGCATAGTTTTTTGGTTTTCCTCTTGGGGCATTACCCTAATCAGCTGATGATTTACTGTTTGTATATCAAAAACTCTCATGAGGATGCGAGCAAAAAAAAAAAAAAAAGGCCACCGGAGCGCCACGCCCAGCTTGCCTCCGCTCCCCCTCTCTCTCCCCTCTCCCCCTCCCTCCAGCACTTGCGCCACCATACAGCTGATCAGCGCAAGCCTTGGAGGGACGGGGGGAATGCGGCGTGCTTGGGGAAGAGGCGGGGCCAGGGCGGGGATTTGGGGAGGGATCCAATGGGAGAAGGAGAGGGTGGAATCGGGGCAGGGGGGCGCGAGCCCCCTCCAGGCTCCGTTCCGCCTGTGAGCGGAGGCAAAATATCGGGACAATTCGCGTCCCGACCGAAGGTAGGTCGGGACACTGGACAAATAAGCAAATATCTGGACAGGACGTCTGGTCACCCTACTAGGTGACTATGGTTCTGCGACAGCCGTGTAAGCTCTCCAGCTTGTCATACACTTCAAATCAGAGGACGTTTTTGTCCCTTCCCTACCAGGTGCAGGGGATTCAGTTAAAACACAGTCCTGTCCGTTGTGGAATAAATATGCATGCCCGTAATGCATATGTTTTTGTGCTGGTGCCCTCAGTTTAGTACATTTAAATAGTATAGTTGAGAGGATTAAAGAATAAAATTAATGACTTATCTAAAAATGCATTACTAACACAGCCAAAAACTTAGTTCCAAAGGGAAGAAGTAAAGCTACTTACTAAAATGAGGTCTAGTTCTGAGATCTCCTGTAGGCCTTTGCCTGAGGATATCATGATCTGCAGGTTGTGGTGAGAAGACCGTGAGCACATTGCTTTTATCCTTCAACCTTTTTTGTCGTGCTCCTTCTCTGAAGTAATGGGCAGACAGTGCCAATGTTCCCTCTCATATTTTTACATCCATGTGTGGAATGAATTTTGTTATGCGCACCAGTATGGAGGCAATGTGTGGCAGGGGTGGGCCCAAGGGGTTCGGAGTGTGGGAGGGAGCTCAGGGCTGGGGCAGAGGGTGGGGGAGTGAGGGCTCAGGCTGGGTGGGTGGGCTGGGGATGAGGGGTTTGGGGTGCAGGCTGTCCTGGGGCTGAGGTGGGGAGAGAGAACTCCTCCCCCCCCCCCAGCCCCCTCTTGCCTCAGCAGCCCGGGGCCAGGGGGGAGGTGCCTCCCCCCCGGCCACAGCAACTCCGAGGTTGGGGCCGGGGGAGAGGCACCTCTCCCCGCCTGCATGGCCCTTGGTAGGTGCAGCTTAGAGGGAACTTAAGCAGCCTCCCCTTTCCACAGCTGGTTTTAAAATTATCTTGCTATTTTCACATTGTGGATGCTTCCCATTGTGCACTGGATGCGTTTTAATTAGATGAAAAGGGATCGAAAACCTTGGTGGCAGTCAAGCAACCCCATTTGTACGTGGAATGCAAATAATGGCTTCCAACTTTGATATTTACTGTCCTCCTTACCACTTGAATTCAAGTAGTTTGAATGTGAGGTGCTGAGGCAGCAAACCTTGGTATGTAGAGCGGGATATTTTTCAAAAGCAGTCAGCATTGGCTTACTTCTGCTCCCACTGAAGTTCTCCCATTGACTCCAGTGAAGGAGAGGCAAGCCAACACTGATTGCTTCTGGAAACCCCACCCAGAATCTTTAATCCTTACTTCCTCAAATGCTGGTTTACTAGCACAAATGGGAGTAATGGAACAAATTGTACTTTTAAAATAACTTTGTTATACCTCCCGTACTGAAGCTGATTATTTTAAAAATAAATAAATAACCCTGGTGTTTGCCTTTTAAGTCTTTACAGATATCTCTATAAAAGCTTATAATATTTGCTGTTACTTTAAACTGGCTTATCCTACCAAATCTTTTTTTTCTTCTGTTTGAAAACACAGCTGTGTGCTATTGTCTGCTCATCCTAATGAAGCTACATTTTATCAAAGGTTTTCTGTTAACAGCTTGCTTGATTGGGCACTCATACTTTTGATGTCAGGATGTATTAGGGACAGAACATTGCTGGCATAAAACCAGCAGAGGGAGCTAAATTACTTTTCAGGGTAGTGAAAACCTGGCAATAGGTTTTTACTACAGCTGGTCAAAAGTTTTCACATTTCAAAATTTGGAAAGTCTTTTTTCCTTGAAATTTCGACAAACAAGAATAAAATTGTGCAGAAATTCTCAGTTTCTCCCCCCACCCCCTGGTTTTTATACCAGACTTGCATGCATTTGTTCCATGATGGTGTACAGAATTTTGCTTGATTATGTAATAGAAATCTTGAAGACAGAATGCATTCCCCACCAAATTTAAGGTAGCACAGATTTTTGTGCTCCTGCTACTTGATATTGTTTGTTACAGTTGAAAACTTTGCATCAGAAGTGGTCATTTAAATTACACATACTGTCTGTGCTGGTAAAAAGTGGTGATAGTAGTTACAATTAAACTGCAACTATTGGTACAAAAAACATATAAACCGTGCCATGTACACGTCTTTTGCACTCCCAGTTCTTTTCTAATAGATAGCAGAGGAGATTGCCTGTGTAATTAGTGATCTTAAATAGGTTCTAATCTTTTAACCACTAGTAACCCCAGCACCCTTTCCCAGGAGTGTGATAGTCTTAAGAGCCAAGTTTTACTGTGACTTACTGCCTGTGAAATTCATCGAAGTGAATGCATTGCAGTGTATAGATCAGGGCAGAATTGTGTGGGGTGTGTGTGTGTGTAACTGACAAATTGAATGAGTTAACAGTGAAGTAAAATATATATTTCTTGAGTGAATTCAAACTGCTCCTTTCACAGAATGATAGGGGATTGTAGAGGCCAATTTAGAGTTATTCTTGGAAGAATTTCAAGTCCCCAGAGATCCACTTGGATACATTTCCCGTCTTTCTCAAAAGAATTCTTCATGTTGCCTGGGATCCTTCTGAAACACAGTAGGTTCATTCACACATCCTTTCTGCTTGGGAATATGCAATCACAGATTTACATATTACACATAATTGTTAGAGTACATGTTCTGTGAAAACAAGTTTCATCATTTGTGAAGCAACTTTCATAGAAGCCTGGATTGTTCAGAAAAAAACATTAAATAAATAGCCTGTTGGTTGCAAATGCTAATCAAAGAGTTGGGATAAATACAATAGTCTCTTGGGTTATGGAAGGCCATGCTTCTTAAATATGTGTCGAAAACTCATTTATTTGCCCTAAAATTGATCGCATTTATAAGTTCATAAGTATGGTCTTATGGCAAAATCATAGGATGGTAGCCAAGAGCAAAGCAAGAGTTGCCAAGCAGGATCAGACCACATGGTTCACCTAGTCCGTCTCCGAAGAGGCCGACACCGGATGCTTCAGGGGAAGATGCAAGAAGCTTTATAGTAGAAAATTTGTGAAATGATGTATTGTTTTTGTCACAGTCCTCATTTATCGGTCAATATAAGCATTTATATACCTTCTGAAAATCTGTTTTTATCTATTCATTCTAATTGGATGTTCTTATTCATACAAACATCAAGGTCTTCTATATTAGACTCTGATACTTTAGTCTTAAATCTTCTGTCTTGCAGCATCGTTGATTTTACCCTCTTGTAGTATACATAAGGCTACGTTTTAGTCACGGGTATTTTTAGTAAAAATCATGGACAAGTCACGGGCACAGTAAACAAAAATTCACGGCCCATGACCTGTCCATGACTTTTACTAAAAATACTAGTGAATAAAACTTGGGGGGGCTGCCTGGGGGCCACACGGGTGCTGGGGGAGGGCAGCCTGGGTGCTGGGGAGGGGGCGGCAGATGGCCCGGGACCCCTGCTGGTGCTGGGGGGGGGGTGTTGGCGGGGCCAGCAAGCTCCCTACCACGCGCTGCACCTCCTGCCCCCCTAGCAGCAGAATTTGTGTGGGAGAGGGCAGGGGGTTGGGGCACAGGGTGGGGTGAGGCAGGCTCTGGCCAGCACTTACCTGGGGGGCTCCCCAGAAGCTGCAACATCCCCTTAACTCAGGTCCTAGGCGGAGGCACGGCCAGGGAGCTCTGCATGCTGCCTCCGCCTGCAGGCCCCATCCCCACAGCTCCCATTGGTCACGGTTCCCAGCCAATGGGAGCTGTGAAGCCAACACTCTGGGTGGAGGCAGTGCCCATAGCGGCCTGGCCACGCCTCCACCTAGCAGCTGAGCAAGGGGGATGTTGCTGCTTCTGGAGAGGCCCCAGGTAAGTGCCATCCAGAGCCCGCCTCACCCCATCTCATGCCCCAACTCCTTGTCCCCTCCCACACCCAAATTCTGCTGCTGGGGGAGGAAGGGGGGGGTATGGTGGCCCAAGACTGCCCCAGCAGTGGCCGGTGCACTTGGCGCAGGGGCTGCCTGAGTTGCCCCATAGCCAGCTGTATTGGCCGCTGCAGAAGTCATGGAGTCACGGAATCCATGACAATCTTGCAGCCTTAATTATACAACATGGTAAATAGGAGTGTCTTGCTTACCTTGCCTAAATAATTAATTAATCACATCCTTCTCTAGTCCTGACTAACCTATATTTCAGTGGTTCCCAAACTTTAGCAACCCGTGAATCCCTTTCACTAAAATGTCAAGTCTTGTGAACCCCCTCGTAAAAATGAATATTTCCAGGGATTTTCTCCCTTACCTCAGCATAAATTATAAAAGTAGGGATCTTGGAAATATAAAATTTGTTTTTATGACATTCTAATTACACACTATTTATTATTATTTATCATTACAGTATTTTTATTGCATTATGAAAACAACAACACTCTTCCAAGATCTCACTTTTGTAGCTTAATCACTTTTGATTAAGCCTGTTATAATACAAGGCTCCTATCAGAGGTGCCAGTAGAAAAGTGGGGGGCCCACAGGGGCTGCTGGGAAAAAAAAGAGGAGGGCCCTGTGGGACGGTGCGCCGACGTGGGGGCGGCACGTGACCCTCGTCGCCCCCCGTACTGGCATCTCTGCCGCCTATGTTTCATCAAGGAATGTCAGATGTGAAACCAGCATGAAGGTATCTAAGAAGCCAACTCAGAGTTCCTCCTACACAAGCATTCAGGTCTTGAGTAGTCCAGGCAAACAATGTACATTACAACAAAGCTTAAACTTGTTCTTCATAATAATTTAAAAATAACACTAGCACCCTATTTAATTTTAAAAACAGCAAAAAATATCCACCTCCCGTTCCATTTCTTATAAGGAGTCTTGAAGGTTAAATCTCCTCAGTGTGATAGAGATGCTTGCTTTGATCTGCTTCGCTCTTGGAAGTCCAGGGGCTCCGGGCTGCTGGCCCTGTGCTGCCCAGGATCCCTAGGGACAGCTCTGTCCGCCATTAGGGAATTTTTTTCTGAGAACTCCCGTAACATTTTTGAACCCCAGTTTGGGAACCACTGCTATATTTTGTATCATCTGAAGTTTTGCTGCCTCACCATTCACCTGGGCTAGTAGACCATTCTCCAGCTAATCTGTTTTTTCAGTGGAAAATTTTAAGCTAGATGAAATTTTCTGTGTAGTATTTTCCTGTGGAAAATTTGGGTATTTCCATTAAAAATGGAGCCACAGTGCAACAGTCCTGTGCTCCCGTTCTCCTCTCCATTCAGGGCTCTCTTGCTGAACTACACCTCACATGATTAAGGTTAAGATTTTGTCTCAATTATTTTTAGTAAAAGTCACTGACAGGTCATAGGCAATAAACAAAAATTCACAGAAGCCCAGGGCCTGTCTGGGGTAGGGGGAGGCTGACAGCTTGAGCCCTGCCGTGCAGCTGAACCAAAAGTCCGAGGTCTGTTAGTCATGGAATCAGGGACCTCTGTGATGAAATCATATCCTTACACATGGTGCACTACAGACCATGACTTCTATGACACCACCTCCCATCACCAGAAGTGGAGAAAGTGATGCCTGATGGGAGATATAGTCTAATGGTCAGCCTAGCCTACAGTGGAGAATGGGAGCATAAGACACTTGAACTACAACTTCCATGAAGCACTGTGGTTCCAGTTTGAATGTTCTACTTTCTCTCTTCTTAGTGATCTGCAGAGGTGTATCATAGGAATCCCTGGCCATGGTGCATCATGGAAAATGTAGTCTGTCAGAGAGTCCATAAAGGAGTATAAGACATCTGAATTACAAGTGCCATAAGACACCACAGCACCATTTAAATCAAAATATTTGTTTTTCAGCTGAAATATTTCACCAACATGTCAATTTCTACAGAAATTTCATGGGGGGGGGGGGGGATTTGGTTTTGTTAACAAAAATTTCCATGGGGTGGGGGGGTGCTTGGGCAGGTTGCTGTTTTCTGACCAGCTGTACTGTTCACTCTTTTTTCCAATATCATATTGAACACTGGTTTTAGCACAGAACTTTGTGGTCCATTGCCCCATTTTGCTGCGTTGGAAATTAGCCATTATTCCTACTTTCTGTTTTCCCTAGCAGTTCATTGCATCTCACCCAATGATGACTGAGTGTATTCATAGCCTCTTGTGAATCAATTTCTTAAAGGATTTATGGAAGTTTATATAAGCTGCTATCATGATCTGTTGGGTTTTTTTTATATCAATTAAATTAATTTACCTTGTACTCAAGTAGGCTATACTGGCTTCATTCTCAGGATTGCCCTCAGTGCTCTTTTACTCACTCACTCACTCACTCACACTCACACACACATGCCCTGCTTTCCAGTATGGGAGCTAGCTTTAATATGTTCATATTTTTGTTACTGAGTCACCTCATTCTTAAATTTCTTTAAGAACTCTTGGATGTACTGCAGCTGGTGCTGGTGACTTGTTAATCTTCATCAGTTTGCACATCCCTCTTTTACTTACACACACACACACACACACACACACACACACACACTCTCACTCTCTCTCTCTCTCAACAGTGCCTGGAGTAAGTATCTCCATCTTTTGTGGTAATGACTGATTCCAATGTAATGTTGAACAAGTCACTTCACATGTTTGCATTTGTATCTGTAAAATGGGGATAGTAGTACTTACCTATCCTATGTGTGTTGTGAAGCTTAATATTTGTAAGTGCTTTGTTATTTATTGTTCTCCTTGGTAATCTCGACTTGCTGTTTTTCTTTAGACTTTATACCCCACTTTATAATTTAGCATATTGGCCTGCAAAAATTAGCCTAGATTTTTAGACTCTTGTACTATTAGCTTTCTTCCATAATACTATTTTGCAGTGACTCTTCAGTGCTAAGAACCAACCATAGTTGCTCCATGACTCAGGGTTTTAAACTTAAAAAAAAAAAAAAAAAAAACCCTACATTTATAGCAGTAACTTTACAGGGAACAGTAAGGTGATGTTTAACCACTTGGTTTAAAGTTTTAGCTTTTACTTACATAGGCTAGACTTCAAGAATTTAGTAGTTCGGGTTTTTCTAGTATATTTTGACTGTTAACTCTTATGTATTGACTGGTAAGTGTAGACCCCTTTGTTCAGCTATTTTACAACAATGAAAAGAGAATATTAACCAAGTATTACTGGATGCTCTCTCTCTTTTTCAGAATCAGGAGCAGCTTAGAGAGGAGGATTCAGATTTTATTCTGAATGATGGTGACCTCACTCTGACATATGGTGATACGACAATAACTGCTAATGGCTCTTCTGGCTCCCGCACTGCTACCACTAGCCTCGATGGCAGGAAAACAAAAAGTAGTTCAGAGGAGGCATTGGAACACGATCTGGGAATGGGAGATAATGAAGTTACAAGCAGGGGCACCCGACTAGTATTTCCTTTGGAAGACAATGCATGACTACTGCCTCAGTAAAAATACAGCTATAGCTGTGGATGGATCAAGGAAGACTGCAGGCCCCAGTGTCACCTGAGGTGGGAATGCTTAGTGAATTGAACTAACCTGTTTATAAGTGGTTTTACTAAAGTCTGAAGACACCAACCTTGACTTTTTTTTTTTTTTTTACTCAAGATGCTGACAGTGGGTTTTTAAATGTCTAAACTAGAGAAATGGGAAAATTGGTCAGTCTCTTCTCACAAAATTGCATACTGAATCTAAGTAGAATTAGCATGCTGCAGTTCTCTCTCATTCAGTTGCAGCACCTTTCTGAGAAGAGGTATGTGAAAATGTTACCCAGCAGAACCAAGCTAATTCAGGCTGGGTGGAGTTCTAGCTTGGTTTGGGAGTGAGGGAGGGGAAACCCAAACAAAAGTCTAATTATTCTGAGACTTAAAGGTATGGGTGCATGTCTGATTTTCGGGCGGTCCAGTGTTAAATTGCTCTCTAGAAAACTTGAAACTATGTATAAAAGGGAACAGTATGTACTAGGAGTACAGGTGCATGAATGCAACACTTTTCTGGGATTTGTTACTATGACAAACTGCACTGAATTACTTCAGGAAAAAGGGAAAACAGCACAACTTCCTCACTGGCAACATATAGTAGGTACAGTTTAGAATAATTCAGTATTTAAATAGGGAGGCAGTGAATGTTGTTTAGTCCCTTAGCTTTGGACAACTTGAGTATTACTGTTCGCATATCTTCTAGCACATCACAAGAGAAAACTTCTTCGTGTCCAAGACTGAAATGAATGACTCAAGCCCTTATCTAGGCTTAGATTTAAAAAACCACTTGTTCTCTCATTAGGTTGTTAAAAATCAGATGAAGGAAGCCAGAACCCAATTTTTTTCATGGAGATAGAGCAGATAGTGATATTGCTTACAGTGCAGCTAGAAAACAGTATTGAACATATATGAAACCAAAAGGTTCCATATTATGATGGGAAGTATGCCTGGAATCTGCTTTGATTGCCTGTTAGCTGTGATGGTTTAAACTGCAAATGTTTTTATTTCAAAAGGGAAAGATACTATAAATTTAACCATTTGTGGTTATTACATCTGAAGAAAGGTGTTTATATTCATTCTCTCTTGCAGAGTACATGTGAACTTTCAGCAAGGCACTGCACAATATGTAAACTGTGCAAGTGGCCTACACACTCTAGTCCCATCTGAAATGTGAAAAGGGAAAAATGTCTTTGCTTAGTACTTGGCCCATGTTCATGTAAACTTGCTTTAACTTATTGCTTAAGGCTTTTTAATTCCCAGCTCAGTAGCTATAAGTGACCTCTTGCGTATTAAAGCAAATAGTTGAAATCTATTACCTCCTAAACAGAAGCTCAGCTACTGAAAGCATGCTTTAAAATGATGTAAAGTTATACTTTAATGGCTCAAAATGGTTTAGAAAATGTTATTTTTTAAACTGGCATTTTGTGGCCCACTATTAAAATGTAATGTAATATCAGTTTGCTAAAGTGCTTTTTTTTTTTTTTTTTTACTTGCCACTTCAGTTTGTTCCTTTCCCATAAAATTTATATATGAATAAAAATCCATTCTGGTTTTTCCTTAAGTGACCAGTTCAACTAAACAATGGGCTAACTTTAAAATTACGAGTTCCAACTGCACAGCAGCACTTAGTTTCGTTTATTTTAAATACAGTGATCTACCTCCTACTTCTTCCCTCTTAAAGACAAAATATTGATCTGTCTGAAAGAATCAAATTAATGACTGCATCATGGGGCAAGGCAGTAAAAGATTTCTAAAGCTAGACCTGCCACTTCTGTGGTGGAATTGGAAAGGTCGCAGTGTCCATCTGCTCCCTTCTTGAGTAGTTCAGAGATGAAAAGTTCAAGCATCCTGCTGACAGCACTTCAAGCAACAGACCACGTAAACTGTCTGGCACTCTGCTCCCAGGATTAGAATGGATAGCATCGTGTGTGAGCACTCACTATCTCTGCTATTCCAGGACTTGCTTCTTAAATACTAACATGGAGGAAATTGCTTCTTCTGGAGTGATGAAAATGATGAAGTTTACTCTTGATAACTTTAACTCTGTAGAGCCCGCTGAATTCCACATTTGGAGTGATAAATCCTAATAATGTCAGACTTTTCCTTTTGTAAAAACTTAAATCATTAGCCAACCTCAAGTGGTGCAAACTCCTTTTCAGATTTTTAGAGAGCAGAACCTGTCCAAATCAGATGGACTTGCCCATCTCTGGAGTCAGACAAACCTTTATATGCAATTCAAGACAGGCTAAAAGCTGTCAAAGACTATTAGAGAGACAAGGTGGGTGAGGTAATATCTTTTATTGAACCAGCTTCAACAAACTTGCCTCTCCCACCAACAGAAGTTGGTCCAGTAAAAGATATTGCCTCACCCACCTTGTATCTCTAGTATCTTGGGACCTACAATGCTACAACACCACTGCATACAAGAAAAACTACATTGACTCAAAGCATTTAGGAATAAGTATCATATTATCTCTCAAAAATGCTATAACGAAGTGCCAGAGACAGAGACTTTTCAAAATTACCATTTTCTACTGCAAGACTCGCTCCAAGTTTTAGCACATCCTGTACCAGAATGCTTCCAATAGCAGAGTTAAGACTGAGCATACTTAAAATGGAGTTAAATCTGAAATGCTAACCCTGAAAGAGGGCCTAGTACCTTTCCTCTTAATGTTTCATTCCTTAGCCCTTAACTGTAAAAACTAATGTAAAATCATCTTGCAGCAAAGTTGTCTAGTACAGAGTTATCTGAATGTCAGACTGAGGGATAACTTCATTATGCGCCCTTAAAAGGAAAGGGTCTTTAATTATAAGTTTTATGCTTTAAAATAGTGGTTCTCAATCGGGTACATATACCCCAGGGGGTATGCAGAGATCTTCCAGGGGGTACATCAACTCTTCTAGATATTTCCCTAGTTTAGAACAGGCTACATAAAAAGCACTAGCGAAGTCAGTACAAATGAAAATTTCATACAGAAAATGACTGGTTTATACTTCTCTATATAATATATACTAAAATGTAAGTACAATATTTATATTCCAATTGATTTTATAATTGTATGGTAAAAATGAGAGAGCAATTTTTCAGTAAGTGTACTGTGACACTTGTATTTTTATGTTTGATTTTTGTAAGCAAGTAGTTTAAGTGAGGTGAGACTTGAGGCTATGCAAGACAAATCAACTTCCTGAAAGAGGTACAGCAGTCTGAAAGGGTTGAGAGCCACTGCTTTAAAACAATGAAATGAACAGGCGTCTTTCACTTTATCAGTTTTGACTTCAACCTTTCTTCCCAATTTAGACTTCAGAATGAATCAAAGCTAAATGAACTAACAGTACCAACCACTTGTTACTATAGAAATCATTAACTGTTACAGAAAGTTACCCTTTAATAAGATTTCTTTATTAAAAACTCACAAGAAACATCTAATCTTTAGCATGGCATGTTTTCAGCTGGTGCTCAGATTTTTTCCTTCTCCTTTGTGGTTCATGTGCTCTTCCAATTTACCTTGTACTGAAATTTTGCTCTAAATGTGAAAATCCTTTTCATGGAACAGTGTGATAAATTTTAACTTCATGCCAGTACTGAAGCTGGGTTGTTAGGCTAGAGCTTGACTTAGACATACAAATAGATGTGGTAACAAAACTATGGAAAGTTACTGAAATTCCTGTATTTTTCCCCCTCAAGCTTGCTCTGAGTCTCTGAATGGAAATCATAGTTTAAGACTGTGATGAGCAATAAGGCAACCCCTATACATTAGTATCTTAGTCAGATCAGAGTGAAATTTAAGAGATGGTCTTCCTGCTAACCGGTGTGAGTTGCTGAGTCAGACAGCCTACAGTATGTAAGATCACTTCATTGGCTGATACCTGTATCAAAGCTGTGACTGACATCTGCCTGTGCATTATGCCATCACAGCAGTAGTGTAATGTTAAGATATTAATGTCAATTCAATATTTAAACTCTGGCTTACCAAAAGTCTGTGTACCCTGTGGTTCAAGGAATGGGCTATGGAATTTGCTTAAGAACTGAGTGTACTGACAAAAACTGCTTCACCTCTCTAGCCATTAAAACAAAATTATGTTTAGTACTTTGAGCCAGCATGAGCTTTGTCCCAAATGAGAGTGATAAAGTTAAGACTATAATAGTCTTTAACACTCCACAGAAGCTAGTGTACCAATTGTGGTTGGAAAGCTGTTTTGCAGCTACTTAAAGATTTTTTTATACAGGATGTTAACATTCATTCAATCCTGGAAAAGCCATTGTAGTACAATTACCCAATCATAGTACCTGAACCGTCTCAGAACACAGCTAACCCTTCCTTGGTGCGCTCATGTGTCTGCTGAAAAATTATGGAAGTGCTTTCAGTGGGGTCATGTAGAAGGATGTTAAAAAAAAAAATCAAACTTTTAATATGACTATGCCCCTTTCTTTGCCCCAGTGCTAGTAGATGTGAAACTAATTTGTTGACAGTCCTGCACAAAAAAAAAAATCTTTTCTCTCTCTCCTCCACAACTACCTCTTACTCCTATGTACGTCACTTACCAGTGGAACTTATATATGTGGATTACATGCAAACAACATCTGTTAAGATCATTAAAGTTGCAAAGACAAGCTCTTGTGAAAAGAAATGCTACAATTAAGGTTCCTGTGACCTTAATTTGACCCCCCTTGTGTGTATGCATTGCTAGTTTAATTATGATCACTTTTTTCTATGGGACCTGTCTCATTCAGTGCACTCAGTATTTTATTTTATCCACATTGTAGAGTGTGTAGCCCTATCTCTGATTTAGTGCACACTATTGAACCTGGCTCTGAGGACCAAAAAAAAAAAAAATTCCTCATAGGCTTTTCTATGGCACTTATTGCTAGAATGAGTGTGTCACAAGCTGAGCACATTAGATATTAACTCAGTTTCACAGATCGTGGTTACTTAAAATCTCAGTTTTCCCCCATTGTGGGTGCCTAGCTTGACACCCATAACCTGATATGTCAGAGTACTTCCTATTATATTAGCACTTTATTGTTCAAAGCACAGCTCCCCTTAACTGACTTCACACAGGTGTGAGTGCTTCCAGCTGCATGCTGCCTGCGTACTAGCAGAGGGGTCACAGAGTACAGGAAAGACAGATTTCCCCCAGTTCCAGTGCCTAGTCTAGAACAGGCAGAAGCAGCAGTTACAGGGAAATATCTGCCTTTGCCATGTAGTGTGAGGGGGAGGGAGCATGCTTTGTGGGGATGGCCCAGGCAGAGCCTGGTCGTCAACACTAGGGGCTGTGAGAGGCTCAAACATGCTAAGCAAGGAGAGAATCTTTAAAATTTTAGCTGCTAAAATCAAGTATGAGCATGTGCTAACTGCCATTTTTGAAAGGTGGATATATAACTTGGCCACCTTTGGACTAACTTTCATGGGGATGGTAAAAGGCACAGCCCAATTTAAAGTCCTTCCTTCACAGGATGGGGCCTCTAATTTTTCCAAGAGGTCACTGGAATTTTGAATAGCGAAAAATGTATTTTTTCCCCCCAACGTCATTCTCTAAAACAGCTGAACCATCTTGGTGAAATTTTCTAAAAAGATTTCAAGCTGAGGTAGATGCCCAGCATGGAACATTTTAGCCTACATGCTTACTGTTTGGCAAAAAATAGCAATTGAAAACAGGGTCTTATAATGGGAAGTGTTGAGTAACCTTAATAGGTGGTGCTACCAGCTCTAGCTATAACCACAACAGGGCCCAGTTCTGTAAGCTTACACATGCACATAGCCCCATTGAAATAAGTGGGGGTTGAAGGACTTGGTCCTTCTACATAATTTCAGTTTAACAAAACCTGCAATCTTTCTTCAGACACTAATGATCAGAGAAGTAGTTATTCACTTAAAAAAATTCAGCATCTTGGTTACAGGAGGCTGATTCTGCACAGTAAACCTGAACACTACACTCATTCTAATGCCCTTCAGAGAAAGGTTCAGTGTTGCCTTTTGAAACTTTTGTTTTGAAGTTGTAACTCACCACTAATAACTTGCTCCAACTCCATTTTGGCAGAGTTCCTGCTTCTGCACATGAGTGAATGGAATTTAGTGCTTAAATAAAAAAAAAAAAAGGTTAAAGCATGAGACGTTACGCTTGTAAGATAGGAAAAAGGCCTGTCAGAGTAAAATCAGTATTCAATCAGTCATCTAGTAGCCAGTGGGAGTAATACCCTTCATGTATATGGACTAAAGTCCCAGAGAACAGAAAGAAGAGGGTGGGAGGGGGAATCCAAGGAAGCCAGTATCACATCTTAGAAAGATCCAGTTCAAACTTCAGGGGAGTGAAGCAGACCAGAACAGCTCAGTAACAAGAGCATGGTTCTCATATATCCAGTATGCATTGTAGGGCCAGAGGACATTTAGAAAGAGGATTTGTTCTTGTATTTGAAAATACTGTTTTAGTAAGACAGGTTTGCAATATGATGTAGCTTAATAGCCTTTCATTGTATTGTAAGTTTTAAGCTTCTGGAAGAAAGTTTAAGACTCCATCTGATAAAAATCCAAATCCCTCTAAGGTGGGTTTTTTATGACATTTTGTAAAATAAGATAAGAAAAAATAAGCCTACATACCAAGAGGGAAAATTTGAAGGAACTGGTAAATTACAAAGCCAAAGAAATGGCTTAGACATGCAGTTTTAATACAGAAATACTGCTGGAAACAGTCATGCTGTGCTTAAAGCTGAAGTCCTAAATTCAGCAGAATTGCCATTGAACTTCAATACATTTTTTGCCAGGGGAAGGACTGCAGGATCCAAAATACATTAGGGGACAATATGAGGAATTTACTTTCAGTAACAATTCTTCCCCTTCCACCACTTGACGTAAGAAATAAAATAGAAAAAATTTAAACTTCCAACAGTGGCTCACGTGTACATGTCAGGGTTGGGAAAGTGGCTTTAATTACACTGCAGATTGTTTCTGAAGAGGTCAAAGAACAGCTGCCCAAAGCTACATAAACCAAACTCTTAACGAAGTCAGTATTTACTATGGAATGACTACTTCTGATTTGCTAATCTTAGTCTGGTGAGTGTGCATCCATTTACGGAATCTCAAAACACCGCTGCGCATACACACAGTGCACATCAAGGCTGGCCACATTTGAATCCATATTGCATGCCACCAGGCTGTTTCCTCTGCAAGTTACTCTATTTGATCTACTGATTTAGTAATCTATACTGATGTCACTGAGCACTAACGTTTGTTACAACCAAAATCATGATTGAGAGTGACTCCTGTCCACAAGCATCTAGGCACAAAAGGACAGGTCCATGGTATGCTGTCAGGCTAATCCTTTTTAACATTTCTTGTCTATTACCACCACTTAAGATTTTAAAAGTCTACTGGTAAATTACTGTTCTGTTGGAAGTTCAGCTAGAGTGACTGAAGCCTAGTCTGCACTTTGCTGATACAGCTGTACAGATTCAGTGACTGAAATAAGCTAGAACAGCAAAAGCATTTATGCCGATACAACTGTCTACACTAAGGCTTTTGCAGGCATGGAAATGTCACAAAAAATCTACAGCCTTAACAGGCG
Organism: Chrysemys picta bellii; assembly: GCF_011386835.1. Taxonomy (NCBI): domain Eukaryota; kingdom Metazoa; phylum Chordata; order Testudines; family Emydidae; genus Chrysemys; species Chrysemys picta. Next base: position 232,946,987 of record NC_088791.1, read on the forward strand.
CTGCTATGCAGGTAAACATTTCTAATCTAGACTTGGCCTGCTTGTCCAAACAGAGAGAAATGCAAATGTCCATTTCAGATTTGCATTCCATAACAAAGCTGCACTGAAAGGATTTCCAGCCGTATAGGGAATAGCTAATTCATCAGCTTTCTATGGGAATTCTATTCTATTAGTCCTAGCTTTTGTAAAACAAGCTCTTTATAAAACTTAAATCTGGAGCCAAATTAAACCCCAGATCACATTGAATAACTGCCCCATAGCTTTAGCATTCTTTTAAAAGGTTTATACAGTACATTAACAACAAGCACTGTGAAATCCCAGCTCTCAGCACCAAAGGGTTATTTAAGGTATGAGTTATAGGCAAACTTGAAGTGGATTTTAGCTTGGCATTTCAGTAAGAGCTCAACACAAGGGGTCAGAACCTCAGCTATGCCAACTGACACCAGTTATCAGCCCTGAACCTTTTTTCCCTCCCAACCAAACAGAGGTTTCTGTGCAGTTTCTTGTAAGAGTATGGTGTGGTGTTACTGTGCTTTCGGTGGATTAGGTGTCACTGCAGTAGAAATGGAAGCAGCACTTCAACTGTTTCCCCACTCCCCACCCCCAAGGGAAAGTTTGTATAATCAAATTCACAATTTATTATATAATTTACTGTAGTCAGAACTCTAAAAACACAGTCCTGGTATTAGGATAAAATAATTCCCAGTTACAGGGTGGGGAAGCAGAGCACTTTAAAAAAACCTCACCACCTAGATCCGTGAAAGTTTTGCTACAATACTGAAGTGTAAAATACTACGTTTGCAAATACTGAGTTTTTGCAATGGTAGATGATTTGTCCAAGTATCGTCAGTAACTTTAAAAATTTAAGTCTCCTTGTTGCCAGAAAAAGCACCTACAATTGACCACAGACTGGCAGCTTCAAACTGTAAAATAAACCACTCCATATTGGAGGTTCATAGTTGTCCATATTGCACTGTCATATCCTTACTGGAAATGAAGTCATTGTGTCCACCTGTTTTAGGTGATTAAAATGTGTCCTGCTATGCAAAACTGTACAGTTGTTAGCATAAACTGAAGTTCTGAAAGGATGTGGAATGTAGTCTCTTCAGGGATGAATTTTTCTTCAGTCCTTGGCTGTTACCATAACGCATCCTTCCAATGTCTGCACTTCAAGCTATGGGAGAGAGGAAAAAGTAATACTGTATTAGAACATTTTTTCTGCAATTAGCTTCAGTATTCTCAAAATAGAAGACATGTTAAGAGAACAGTGTGAATTTTTTTTAAACTAGGAATTTTAAGCTTGTAGCTCAATCTCAGTATTGTAACTACATTAAGTAGCAATAAATTGTCAGTAAAATATATAGAACTATAAAAGAATTTTAAATGGGGATGGCAGAAGAGAAGAAATCAAGTTACAATAAAACAATGTGAAAGCTAATAGTATGCACTGAACAAAAGCAGAAAAATTGTTGCTGTGTGTATACTTATGTACTGACAAGCTTTTTCCAACAGATGCATTTAGCTATATACTCACTTTCAAGAATAACCCCTGTGCTCAAATTAGCTTGTTCATACATGCAAGACTGCAGCCACTCATCCCTTTTCAAAGATCTAACAACAATACAAGACCCCTCAGTGGATCAGTAAGGTATTAGTTTTACAAAATACAGACCAGGAGGAGTATGAACAAGTATGCATAAATGGACAAATGCACTAATGGATTTACCTCTACTTTGCAAATTAATAAATGTAAATGATTAAACAGGCCTTGCACTCATTGTCAAATGACAAATACTTTATAGATTGAATATATAGAGAACTGAATTTTGTCCTGTGATAGAGAAACTATTACCTGGCAGTGTAATGCAGCAGTGATGGAAAATCAATGGTATGTAAACATTATAACCCTAATTTGATCACAAAACTTGTTTCTCAAGTCAATGACAAAGCAGTCTGTTCAGTAAATTCCCTTCTCAGTTTTGAACATAATCCAGCAGCATATGTCTATCTTGTAAATTTGATTCCTTTTTAATAATATTTCCTGGACATAGTAAGTCAGTAATTCAGCTCCACTAAAAATTATTAATACAAATCCTACACTAAATTAATTAAATTTGCATATTCCAGATCCACTGAGTTTTTTGCATTCCATGAGAACTTTACCAACACGTTATCAAACCATAAATATGTCAAATTAGCATCACTACTTTAGCATGGATATAGTATACTTCTCTGGGTACTTAGTACTGTTTAACAGAATTTACACTGCAAATGGCAGACAGACATACTTCAACTGATATCTTGTCATGGACTATCTTGTAAAGGCACAGCCAAACCCATATTAAGTCCAACTAGCATAATTGTTACACAACTAAAATTCAAATGACTGCATACTTAAAGTTAAAGCTTTCTAATCCCTTCCCCACCCTCTTCCAAAAACTCATTTATTTACCAAAGAAGAGTATTTTAAAACTTAGCTTGAATAAAGTATTTGACAGCAGGAACCCTTAGCACACGATGCATTCTTCCAGTGGCCTAATATTACCCCACATATAATGCAGTGGGCCCTTGGCACCATGAACTCTTATGTGTACTCCTATTATTCAGTAAGTTTTATCAAACAAAAGTTTGTTCTGATTCTCACTAAATATGGATATTAACCCTTCAGCTGGGCTTTTGTTATAGATGTTCTCTTAATGGGACACTTTACTTCCAGGGGAACATCATTTTCAAAACTAGGTAGCAGAGCTATTGTACACGCCATCCCCTTTTTATGCCATCAAACTTTTGGATTTACTATTCCAGGGTGTCCATGTTGCATTGCTGAGCCACTACTGTCATACATCACTTGGCTAGTCTCTGATGTAAAGCTCTGTAATAAAGTAGCTTTACTCGGGAGGCTGATTTTCCTTTCCCACTTTTTCTGTCCATGAGCACTGTGGAAAAACTGAAGTCAGACACAAAAGCTGCTGCAGCAGCAGCCCTCAGGGAAGCTAAGTACTAAATTGCTATAAATACTCATTTGCAGTAAGTGTCATTTTAGTCCAGTGCATATGAAAATACTCAATGAGTCTTGTGATAGGTTTCTACTTACTGTAACATTGTCAGACTTTATTATAGCCTACCTTTTGCAGTTTTTTAGTAAGCTTGCAGTTAGTGTCAGACAAGCACCATTTACAGGATTGACTAAAGTACTTCTGGGAGCTATTCCAGAAACAGTTTGAAACTTATAATGCAAATTGGTCTTTTCAAATCAAAACTTACTTTCATTTTGTCATACGTTTCACCTACTTTTACGCTATCAGAATGCATAAGGACAGGACTGTGGCCAGCCTGGCTCAGGAATAAATTGTTTAGTTTTTCACTTAGGGCTTGAGATCTTTATGCTCCGTGAAGTAAATGGCAATAATGCTGCTACTGACTTCAATGGTGTAGGATCGGGGCCTCGTCACTCAGTGTCTTCCCCCTTCAGTAAGAGGCCTCCAAATTTTGCCCAAACGAGGGCCATACTGATAACTTGGAAAGAGCTGACAGGTCCCAATGGCTTTCTATAAAATGAAGCAAGACTGCAGTCACCATACTTGTTTAAACAGAGGTGTGCGATCCATTGAGACTACAGGTCTGAGCATGCCATGCTGCAGCTTCAATCAAAGTAAAAATACTCCTTCCTGAGATTTGTAGTCTCAGGGCTGCCCCTCTGTATTAAAGAGGAGGGTAGCTCTGGGTCATACTGTCATCAATCCATGGACTATATTAGGTCTGCCCAGGCCTATGTGAATGAAGTTTTTGTGTGTGAGGTTTTAATTGCTAGATTCTGAAAGGAATGGCCTTAGAGTCTTCATACCTGTAAAGATGTCCAAAGGAAGTAGCATCTGTGTGCTTGAAGTTGTTCACGTAAACATTAGCTATTTTAATCTTAAACTGGTTCAAAGGAATGTCTGTTTTTAGCCACGAGCAGTAACGCATGTACCCCTTTGGACAGTATCGGCAGTTAGTGTAGCTCTCCCACTGTGAGCTATCCGTCCTTTTCACTGATGTCAGGCTTGAAGACAGAAAGGAAGGACAGGAGAAGTTTGAAAAGGAGATCCCGCTATCAAAATCACCATTCTCAAGATGAGAGGCTACCATGACAGAGCAAGGGTTTAGATTATTCTTGTGCTAGCAGGTTTTAGCTTTTGGGGGATGGGTAGGGGCAGAGAGGGCATAGAAGTAAAAGGTCTTGCAAGTTCTTATTCAGCTGGCAATACTTAATTTTACTTAGTGCAAATCTGTAGCTTAATGAAGATCATTAGAACTTGCAGAAGGCGCTCTACTCCAATAACATTGCAATGTATTACTGAATCCATCCTGTTGGAAAATTGTCACCTTCTGTTACTTATGCAAGTACCTTCCATCTAGGTCGAGAGAGAGAGAGAGAGAATCTATGCTTAGGAAATGCAAATATTGACCACAACACTTAACATGGCTACTTTCAGAAGCTATATATAAACCAGATAAATTGACCCTGTGCCTCACTTGTTCTCAAATGCCTTTAATAATAAAGGAACACGGTATGCCTTTTACAACAAAGGCATAAGAACTCTCTTCTCACAAGTTCTCTGTGGGTGACTGAAGACTGGTTTCAGAGGGCTCTCTCCCCCCCTCTTCAGACTCTACATTTTCAGTACACTAATATGCTCTACTTAACTAATTCCAATAGGAGATGGATGCAAGTCATCTTGTGGACAGTGGCAAAGAACCCAAGTGCACAGAATAGCTTTTAGTCGAACCTAGCTGTAGAAATTCCATAGTCAGTCTTTCTCCCTGCCTCCAAAATAGGAAAAAAAAATGTTTTAGCGATAAAGTCACAATATCCTTTTTAAGCAGTCTTCAGGGGAACCCGTAAGTTTTTATCAAATAGACTAGTTCTTGCTACAGGGGAAGGCAGCATTTGTTTTGGATTGAGAATACAACAGTCTCAATGCAGTTGTATTTGTTAATCTAGTTCCCTAACCTGTTCCACTAAGTGTCTAGAACATTCTGGATAACTACTATTTTAACCCCTTGCTAAGAGAAAGAGGTTACTGCAATATGCTTGAAGTAACAAAAATAACCAATGTGTTCAGAGTCAGGCTTGAAGAGACATTTTCTACATGACAAAGTCTTTATCAGATCTCATTATTATTTCTGTGTAGTGATATGGTTTGAAAATGTGAATTTTTTTAAAATACAAGGTTTGTGTTCTGGTTCACTATTAACTTGAAGATTTAAATAAAACTGAATACAGACATTGATTCTACTGTTTTCATTTTAATATTGAAACAAGAATGAGGCTCTGTGGAATGAGAAATAGAACATTTAAAATTGCTCTTTGTTTCACAGAAATTTCATACTATAGTAGGTAAGAATTGAAGGGGAACATATGCTTTGAATTCAATGTGTAGATATGCTAAACAAGTGCACCAAGTTGGAAAAAAGTTACTGTTCTTGGCTATACACAGAGAAAGAGCGAGAGCTTGCTTTTCTGTCAACTGAATACTTTAAAAAATTCTGTACTTAAACAGGACATCTAAAGCACTAACCAAAACCCACAGCAAATTTAAATAGGCCCTGCCCAGGTCATAGGACCCCTCGTCTCACAACTTTATCAGCTATATTGCCAGTCCTGTCTAAACTTCATAGTGAATGAGTAAGCCCCTTCGTTTTCAGTTTAAACCGACTTTACTGAAAAAATCCCAGGTTTTACAAAAACTATTATTTGTTTTTTCCCCTGATTTTCACCCGACTTTTGTATCATTCAGATATATAAAAAAATAACTTGTTTTATTAGGAAAATGCAATACATTGCAATGAGATACGTATTACGATAATAGATCAGTCTGGGTGTATATGTAAAGCTGCTTGTTCAAGTAAGGCTATGTATTAATCTAGAAGATACAATAAACAGGCATGCACGCAAGCTCTGAAGTGTGTGCGCATCTGAATGTACTGATGAATCTCACGCCCACCACGTACACATTTCAGGCTGTTAGCAGATAAGTTTAAAGATCTGACACTATAATAAGAAAACGAAAGTCTGTATCAGAATATGTTTCAGGACATAAAGATGTATTCAAACGTTTTAAAAAAACAAAAACAGGAGAAAAGGATGAAGTTGAGTATATGTCCTGCAAATGGTGTGGCCCAATTATTAAATGTAAATATTTATAGGCTAGTCATTCAAAGTCTACAACAGTAAACGGTTTATTCAAATTGGGATTAGGGATATATTGTTTTCTTAAATGTAGAGGTGGCAGTGTTTTGAATTCTGTTTTAGTTCTGCAGTAAATCACACTGAATTTCATTCATCAAAGTATTAATCTACTGAATACTTTCCCCCCATCCTTCCATCCACCAAAATAAACCCTGATATTTACACAGAAAAATTAATAGATTTTTTCCACCAATTTTCACCTGTTTTTTTGTTGTTGTAGTAATAAATTCCCAGGAAAAATTAAATCAAATAAAAACCAAAAACGAAGGGCCTTAGGAATGAGGGAGGAGGCCTTGTAGTTACTACAATGGCTCTTAGCCAAGATAGTCAGAGATTCAACCCCATGCTCTGGGTGTCCCTAAAACTGACTTATAGAATGATCAGTCCGAGCTTCTAGAATTATCTTGTTCTGTTCATTCCCTCCGAAGCATCTGGCACTAGCCACTGTCAAAAGACAGGATACTGGGTTAGATAGACCATTGGTCTGACCCAGTATGGCTTTAGTTATGTTCTCATTCACTATGCACCATCCACAGTGCATAAGGATTTATTGAGTTACAGTGGTAACTCCACTGCTTTTAATAGTTGCTCTGGGTTTATATTTGGAATTACAAACAGAATTGGACCAAGCATGAGGCAGAGATCCTGTCCAACTTTCACAAGGAGTAAGGCAGGCATGCTGCATAACAACAGTAATCTCGGATCATGTAATTCAAATCCACACTGTAACACATACAAGGGAGCACAGCTGAAGTTGTGCACGTAACATCAGCTTTTCTATTTCCTGGCTTTCGATTGCTTCACTTTGCAAAACTAACATCATCTTTCCATAGGGTTTAAAGAAAACTTTCACTGCTATTTGCTTACACACCATAAGAATGCCAATGCCATTTTCTTGAAAACATTGTGTTCTATGCATGAATTGTCAATGGCTCTATGCTCTCACAGCTTCGTGCAGAGAAGTCAGTGGTGGAAGCAAGTGCCCCTGCAAAGGGTGTGGTGTGCAGAAACTCTGGGGCAGGCAGTAACCAGCCCTTACATATTTCACTGCACAGTCATCAGTAAGAAATAACCAATAAGCAGTTGTCTAACATCTGTTGCACACTAATTTCATAGTGCTGCAAGGGGTGCAGAAAATGAGGTTACTTGCTGCACCTAAGTTACTTGCACAGAAAATACACAACATTTTCCCTACTTCTGTATTTAGACAGACACACACACACACACACACAGAGCGCAGCTCATGTCACTCAGAATACTGGGAGGTAGTTAAAGTCAGCACATATGCCAACCCCTAATTCAGCTAAATCTTTTTTTTTTTTTTTTTTTTTTTTTAACCCCCATACTCAGGGTTCACCTATGCTTCGAGCTGGGGATGTGATTCCCAGCTTGGGAAACACACACACACACACACACAAGCTCTGACTGAGCAAGTGCGCTAAAAATAGAGCATAGTCTCAGAGGAGTGAGCGGCAGGAGGGGCTAGCCACCCCAATTACGTACCCCTCCTGTACACTTGGCACATAACTCAGGGAGGCTTGCCCCTCTGCTCACTCTGCCATGGCTACACTGCTATTTTTAGCATGCTAGGATGATCAGAGCTAGCATATGTACTTCTACTCAAGCTTGGAATTGTACCCTTAGCTCAAAGCATAGACAACATGCCCTAAAAGGCACCTCTCTTCCTTCAATGCCACCTTTTCTGCCAAATTTCCACTTTATACCACACCCTGCTCAGAACTAGGCTTCTTTTAGAATAAAATTACAAGTTGTTTCATGGGCAGAGCGACACTTCTGCTGAATGATTTTTTTCCTCCAGCTTTAGAAACAAATAAAATCATGCTTGGGCTCTACACAAACAAGAAAGGTGAATGTTTCAGGAAGCTTTAAACAACTGAGAATGGGGGTTATTATGCACATGCCTAAGAAACTTCAGCTATTCATGGTAGCACTCCATCTATAATGCAACTACCATACAAGGAAAGGTTTCAGTCTATACTGAAAACTTTTGCCAATATAGCTATGTCAGAGGTGTGATTTCTCCCCCTCCCCCAAATCTGATTGACATAGCTATGCCAAAACTATGCAAAAACCCTAGCGTAGATGCAGTTATACCAGCCAGCTAGTCACTTAGCTGGTACAACTTATTCAGTCTGGGGTGCAAGCATAAGACATATTGGCAAGAGTTCTTTTGCCAGTATATGCTGTGTCTCCGCTATGAGAATTTGCCAGTATAGCTGTACCAGCAAACACATTCTACTGTAGACAAAGCCTAAATTAAAGCTTATCTTGGGCAATGTTCAGATACTCAGAACTATTAACCTGCCTCATGATTCAGCCTAACTGATGTAAAGATTCTACGCAAAATAAATAGAATAAAACTCTTAGTGTTTTACCACTTAAGACCCAAGTCCAGTCCTTACACAAGTAAAACTCCCTGATATACACATTGGGAATTTTGCTTGAGGCAATTCAGAGTTAAGGTTAAACTTAAGAAATCCAAATGTGTTAACTATGCATTTTCATACCTCAAGGTACCCAAACAACCTTAGCTCACACTGTGACACCACTGGAGGAGGGAATGAATGTCCTTAGTTTAATCTGGGATGACAAATCAACATATTATATACTAAAGTATGGTTATTGCATAGTGTCACTACAGGCCGAGTTAAGGGTGAATGGGCATCTTAGCATGTTTTGATTTCTTTTTAAGTGTAACCTACACCAAAAAATTCTAGGTTGTTATAATTCTTGTTTTTGGAATAATTACAATATCTCTGAACGTTTTTACACTTAAACTGTTATGTACTCAACCTTAACTGCAGTCATCTCCAGCTTACCCAGAAATTAAGATAGTATCTTCCATGGAAGGGCCATTAAGAACCCATGCATATGCTCTTGAAAAGCTGTTTTAGGGCAGGATCTCTGCTTTTTCCAATCTCCAGAGTTCCACGTGGCAGTATATGATCAAACATTTGCATCCGTTAACCATACCCCTTAATTGAAAATTATTCTAGCTGCTTCATAATAAAATACTAAATAAGGATTCTTGTCTCCCACCAAAGGCAGCCTGTACCCTGCGTGCTTGGATCATTGTTTCCAACAGAAGAGATTACAAAATACATTTTCTTTTATTGCAAGTTCAGCCCAGCCATTCAGAACCACGGGCCATTTGCCCATACAATTGTGACATCCACATAGCCCAACCCACTTACTGGCCGAGGAATGGCTATGTTTCCAACAACATCTGTCTCCAAATCCTCACTCATTCAAGAATGTTCCCACAGCAGCCTCCAGGGTGTCTGACTCCTAAAACCAGAACTCATGGTAGGAATTTTTAAGAGTTAGATACTGGCATGAGGGAACATGTTGGAATAACTCCAAGCAAACTTCAGTTTCAGTTTCAAAGTAAGCCCAGCCTGTTGACAGTCTTAAAATGGCTTATTGGTAATTACATACTCGTTTAGCCCTAAGTCAAGAGCATTATATATTAAGGAAAATCAAAAGCAGCCCAGGGTCTGACAGTATAAAGGTAACAGAGGCTTTGTGGCTTTACAGCTACTGAAACGGATCGAGACCACAAGCAAAAGATTCAATCTACAGCATCAGTAATACAGACTGTGAATGACTGACAATAATTAGAGCTTAAATGTTAAGCTCTTAGAGGAGAACGTTGACTAATGCAAATATTACTTATATTTTAATCAGGGAGTTTATTGAAGGCTTAACTTCAAATTAACAAGTTTGTGATTCAAAATGAAAGCTATGACTGAAGAGTCCCTGCTTTTTGTGAAGTACAACAAGCATTTTGCATGTATTTGACCTGAAAGCAGTCCGAAGTCACTTGTGTCCATTTTGTAGATGTCTTCATCTTTGTTAAAGACACAGAAACCTTTGTGTAGAGCCAGCGCTAGGCATAAGCAGACTAAGCAATTGCTTAGGGCCCCGAGCAGCTCAACAGGTCCCTATTCACTTTATTTTGTGGGGGGAGGGGAGGAAGACCCCAAAAATATTCCTGCTTAGAGCCCCCAATGGGCTAGTACTGCCTCTGCCTTTGTGAAACAGTCAAAACCAGCTTTAAGTAAGCAATCCTGTAGCAAACACCTCTTTTCAGAGAGGAAATTGGCTCGTACAAACCCTTAACATACTTATCCAGTTATCTGAGAAACCGATGTTAAGACAGTTCTTATTTTAACTCAATAGCTCTCCAAGGCTTAAGTTTCATGAAATACTGTACTGTCATAGTAAGTGACTGAATTAAGTAGAATTAACTACTTTGTCAAAACAAGAACTTAAATATTTAATGAGACTTTGCTAAAATTAAAGCCTTCAATCAGAGAAGATGCTAATAGATTGTTTTCCAGTTAAATCATAATACAATATTTCCCCCCAGAAGGACATGCCTTACAGTTAGTCCTGATCATACATTTCACAACAAATGTAGTTATATACTGTAAGTAGTTCAGAATCAGCTTCTGAAAAGGAGTGTTCACTCAGGTCATCCCTCTCAAAGCGGCAGCTGCTCAGCTGGGGAGAGTGAAGGAAGAATCCCAACCCTTCTGCCAACATAGCTTAGGCGTCTTATTTATTTTTCAGAAATATACATACGGTATATTAAAAGAACATTTAAGGTTTCAAAATTAAGCACTCCAAAGTTAGGAAATGCCAGAAATAAGGTTGCCTCTTGTAACATTAATGTGCTCGCCCTTGTACATCTCTCTTTAATTACCTGATCACGTACCATTTTTCTCCCATAGGACACCTGCCTCTGTCAGTACAGAGGATGGATAGTGCACAGTTAATGAGTAGGTAGTTCAATATTTTATTTTCTCCTTATTTTTGAAGCTGTGGCTATCGGCCTTATTTACGACACACTATTCATACCCTGCTCTGAATAAAGAATTATTAATTTTCTTGTGGGCTTTTCGGTAACACTCAGCACTGTAGTATCTGAATGAGTCACATGCTTTAATCAATCTCTCGATCTTCACAAACACCTGTGAGATGAGGGGCTGGTAATCATTCCCATTTTATAGAAGAGTATTTATTCCTTTTGGGTGCTCAATTTGAGACGACTAAAGTACAGGTTTTCCAGAGTACTTACCATGATACAGTGCTTTATATACTCAAGCACAGCTCCCATTGATTTCAGTTTCACTGCTGAGTGAGTGCTCTGCATGTCTGCTAATCAGACCACAGTGTCAAGTTGAGCACCGAGAAGAGGAGTACCAGTTCATCAGGGACCACCTGTGAAAAGTTTAGTTTAAGTGTTTTGCCAAGTATCACACAGTAACTCTTGGCAGAGGCAGGAATAGAATTCAGTTCTCCAGGATAGCATTCAACTGCCTCAACCATGAGCCCATCCTTCCCTTTCTGCAATCCCCTACCTCATTTACTACACATCTTTCCACTTCTGCAACAAGTGAAGCAGGGGTACTACAGACAACAGTCTCCTTCACCACACAACCCTGATTCATCTCCAGAGCAGGTCCAATCTGTGTACTGAATGAGGCAGGGGTCCCGTGGAAAAAAACAAGCATACACAGAAAGGGGCTGAGTTAAGATTGCACAATCTTAATTCTGGCTTTTTCTAACTTTTGAGTGCTTGACTTTGCATACTGTTCTTTTAATATGTGTGTCCAGTACTATTATATATATGCACATTTTGAAAAATAATTGATATCGTCTTATCAATTTACACATACCACCCCTCTCAAAAAACGAATTAGACTGGAGCTTCTTCAGGCTTGTACCCGATAGCATTTTAAACAGTAAACGCTGTACACAGTGTCACTAGTCACATTAACCTAGGTTTTTAAAAAACCAAACTGAAAAAAGAGAAATTCCATCATGTGGCATCATATTGACACCCATGTGTTCATCAAGAGGACTGGAACCTTTATCTCCACCACACAGACCCCTGCCACTTGAGCTAACAGAGTAACTGATAGCAGTAGTAGATTATCATGTGTGGACCAGAACTAGAAGGAGGAGAAGAGACAGTTTGCCAGTGGGTTTCATAGATATTTGCTGACAGCAGAGGAATTATGAGATTCAGGAATCTCAGGTTCCATCCTAGGCTCTGGAGGGGCCTATGTTCTAGTGGGCAGAAAAGTCTGCTCATTTCCCTCAAGACTGACACCTTGTGCCTCCACCCCCTCCAACCTGTCCCAGTCCTGTCTCTTCCCCACCCCTGGCTCCATATCATTCTCCTTACCTACCCAGTCACAGTCTCCACTTCTCAGGCTTTAATCTTGTCCCAGTCTACTTGCCCAGCCAGTCCTAGTCTCTGCCTCCAGGCTTGTAGTCTGCATCCCAGTCTCTCACTCACCTCTGCCCCAACTCCTTGTCTCAAATCTCTTGCCCTTCCAGTCTGAGTTCCCTACTCCCCAGGCTCCTTGTCTAATCTCAGTGTCTCCTCCGACCCCATGCCTGGCTCCCTGTCCCAGTTTCTTTGCCCAGCCAATCTCAGCTCCCCCAACTCCTTGATTGGAACATTTCAGCCCAAGTGGTTGAAGTCTGACAACACTATAAGTAGCTGAAAACAGGGTCTTTCTTATAAGGGGAAATGTCTGGCAACCTTAATAATGTGTGCTGTTAACGCCATCTAGAATAACATCATCTTCATTTCAGTCAAGCAATGCAAGATAAGCCTGGCTGTGAATGGTCAGAACCCAATAAGGTGGTAATGTAGGTCACAGCTTAACACACCAGTACTGACAGCTAGAGTTTCTTGGCACTAGATACAAAGATAATCACATTCTCAGTACTGAGAAGTTATTCTGTCTTTGGCCTGTTACTGGAGCCAAGGCTGCCAGATGTATCCCTCTAAAACAGAAGTAGTGATGGATCTCCCACTCATAAAAAAATATTACATCAGGAGGCTTTTAATTGATTAAAAAGGGTTATCAATTTAAACTGCACAATAAATGATCCAGGTCAAGAGAATTTCAAACGGAAAGACCAGGATTAACACAAATAGGATCTTGAAAACGTCTCTGTCAAGTCAAATCTTTCACTGACAGTCTTGTTCTTCCTAGCTCCTTCTCTAAAATGGTAGGGCTCTGTCAAGTTTAATGCAAGTGGCAAACCAACATTTAATACAGCACGTGGCTCTATTCTGAAAAATGATTATGGGTACATCTTATAGATAGAAACCCACAGGGATAGAAACCCACAGCACAGCCATGGCCGTCAGCTGACTTGGGTTTGCCGAACTAAAAACTGCCATGTAGATGGTCAGGCTCGAGTTTGAGCTCTGGGACCCTCCACCCTCTCTGGGTCCCAGAGATAGGGCTCCAGCCTGTGCCAGAACATCTACACAGCAATTTTTCAACCTTGAGCCCTAGCCCCAGAAGCCCAAGTCAGCTGATCCAGATCAGCCATTGGTTTTTTTTTTTTTTTTTTTACCCCGGTGGACGTACCCTATTTCAAAATAGCACATACTATACAGGGTACGTCTATACTACCCGCCTGATTGGCGGGTAGTGTTCGATGTATTGGGGATCGATTTATCGCGTCTCGTCTAGATGTGATAAATTGATCCCTGAATCGATGCTCGTACTCCATCTCAACAGGAGGAGTAAGCGGAGTCGACAGGGGAGCTGCGGCGGTTGACTCGCTGCTGTGAGGACGGCCAGATAAGTCGAACTAAGAGACTTTGACTTCAGCTACGCGAATAGCATAGCTGAAGTTGCGTATCTTAGTTTGAACCCCCCCCCGCTAGTGTTGCCCAGGCCTTACTGTCCCTATCAACCAGCTTTAGTGACAAGTTTTTAATTCTTTATATTCTTGTTAGGGTTACAGAGCCAATGCATCTCAGAACATATTCTGTTTTTTTTTTTTAGCATAATTTTCCCCCCTTCTGAAATATAGTTCCATTGCAACAAGTTTGCATAAGTGTCTGAGGGCATAATTTGGCCTGCTGAAACTTTTAGTGTTGATAGCTGAGAAAAGGAAAGAACTTAGTTTGACTCTGGGCCTCTCTTTGAACTTGCAGGGTTGACAGGGAAAAAATAAAATCTTTAACTGTTCAGTGAACACATGCAATATAAAAACCATTAAGAAATGAGAAAGTCCACTGTCATTTAACCATTTTCAGAGGAAATCACAATCATAAATTTGTACATCTTTGCATTTATCGGGAAAAATATAAAAATACTCCTGAAATATTAAGACTGTTTCCTCTGTACTTGAAATACACCAGCATATTGCATGAATTTCTACAACAGGGGTCGGCAACGTTCGGCACGCAGCTCGCCAGGGTAAGCACCCTGGCGGGCCGGGCCAATTTTATTTACCTGCTGACGCGGCAGGTTCGGATGGTCGCGGCCCCCAGTGGCCGCAGTTCGCCGTCCCGGGCCAATGGGGGCGTCGAGAAGCCGCAGCCAGCACATCGCTCGCCCGCGCCGCTTCTCGCCGCCCCCATTGGCCCGGGACGGTGAACCGCGGCCAGTGGGGGCCGCGATCGGCCGAACCTGCCGCGTCAGCAGGTAAATAAAACTGGCCCAGCCCGCCAGGGTGCTTACCCTGGCGAACCGCGTGCTGAACGTTGCTGACCCCTGTTCTACAACTACCACCTAAATATTGATCTATGAAGTGCCAAATTAAAACAAAGTAAAATGAGGGGTAAATATTGCTGTCATTGGAATTCATCATTTACGCAAATGTGTATCAATACAGCAAATCACACAGTACCTAGACTGTCAGTTTAAATGTGCAGTTATATTGATTGTATTAATGCATATGAATCAAAGTCTAGATCTGAAGTCTCAGATTTGGAATAAATTTTAAGTATAATGTAATATTTTACCAACAGCTATACTGCTCGACTTCCTACATATCTGAAGGTAAATGCAGGATAGCTAATCATTAAAGCAGATGATACAAATTATCCTTTGAAACATTTATCAGCTTTGTTCCTGTTTTCCCATTAAATAGTATACAGAAGCTGTTAAGTCATTACACAGGATGTAATGCAAGTATGTTGTTCCAAATCTCAGCCTAAACTGCTAAAATCTCATGAATTTTTGGCAATGATCTATCCCTTCTAAGCCTGTGGTGTTTAAGCTCAGCTATGAAAAGTGTTTATGGTGCTGCCCCTCCAACTTATTGATCGATTATACTTTTTGTTTAACCACCACATTCACTAGAATTGGGATTTCTTTTTTAAAATGAAAGTAAAATCTCTCCTATGAAGAGCTAAAATTGTGCAAAACAAAGTATCTCAGCAGTAATTCTCAGCTGTTCTCAGAATGCAATTTAACCATAGTTTCTCACCATCTCACTTTCAACAAGATCTGCTTAACGCGAAAGCTCTCAAATACTAAAACTGTACAGCGCCAGTCCTGATTTAAGATTTGTTCTTAATCCCCTACAGCAGAGTAGATAAATATCAATATTCTTTGTTAGCTGACACTATATTGTTGTGCTCAACACTCAATAGGTACGTTTCCAGACTGAGCAGAGTATGTTGCAAACAGGCTGAAAGATACAATACATCTTCAAGGGAAAAATTCACATTAATTTGCTGTCAGCCTTAAATGCATTGATGATGAAGTTTTCAAAAGCACTTTAAGTGATTTAGGGCCCAGATTTTTAGAAGTATTTAGGGATTGCTTCACTGAGCATTGCAATGCCTAATTTATGAGTCTAGATCTCTTGGAAGTCAATGATACTAAGGGTCCTAAATGCCTATGTTATTTTTGAAAATAAGAGTTCAGCTCCTAATTCAGTTAGGCGTTGCAACACTGAGTGGAGCAATGGCCAAATACCTTTAAAATCTAGACCCTGAGGATGCACAAGTCTTACGGTCTTTGAACGTGACCTAGATGCTTTTGAAAATCCCACTCTTAAGAATTTGAACTCTGCAAACTTTCTTCAGTTATGTGTATTGCCTAGTACTGGTTTCAGGACATTTCTGTTTTTAATTATGTTTTTTTAAATGTGAATTACTCTAAAGGTGGAATGTTAATAGCTCATATAGTTACACTGCAGAAATCTTGCAGGACAGACTTTACAGTGGAGGGAAAAAAAACTACAAAAAATACATACTCAGATAAAGTGTAAGGGCAGGAAAATACATTTAAACTGATCACTAATAAAATAAGGAGCAGTGGTGTTAATGAACAAATTCAACTGCGGATGTAGAAAGGACGTCGATATTGAGGACAAGTCAGATACTTGAAGATACTGTGAGTTCCAGGAAGTTCAACTGAAACTAGTATTTTAAAACTCAAACTGAACCCTAAAAAATGTAAACAAACTTCAGGATAGGTAGAGCTTGCCAAGATTAGTTTGTCTTAACCTTGTTAGGAAATATTTGTAAATTGTTTGGGTGCAAATTTACCAGCTGAGAGGATGTTATTGTTGGGATAGGATGTGAGGGACAGAATCCTGTGCACTGCAGCACCCTGTGGCAGGCAGGAAGTTAGGAAAGTAAAATGTAATCTCAGTGCAGAGAACCAAAGTTGAAATATCAAGTATTCACTTTTCATTCTCAGAAGTTTTTACAAGATAGCCAGAAGAACGTGAGAGTCACATTAGATATGACAAACCAATTTTAAAACATTCCTACATTAGGAATTTTGTAAAGAGAATTTAAGAATTCTGATTAAACAAACATCTTCAAACCCCTTCCTGTAGCCAAGTGCTTACTCCATTCCTGTGATCACAATCTACAGTACTAGAGTCAAATACAATGAAATGGAAATAACTCTCCTTCCTTTGACTTCATGCGTCTCCCACATATGGTATTAGCAGTGCTGTACTATAATCCACATAGAGAAAGATTATCTCCAGCCCAGTCACTAGGTTATTGGGTTAGTGTGAATGGAAGCAAAGCCCTTCTCAGGTGAAGACACCTTTCTCCATTATAAACTTGCACCCCAAGTAGTTAAAAGGTCTGTTAAGTTTTATAAAACCAAATATAGAATATAAATTCAAGGCTTAACCTGTTTTGTATAAGTGTTCTTATGAAAATAGTTTAAATTCTACTTAATAGTCTTAAGGAATCATAGGATAAAAGAAACATTAACCCCTTACATTAAAATTAGGATAAAAAAAGAAGATATGACTTGTTTAGGCTGTGTATTTATTCTTTGCATTTCTCTTAATTTGAGCAATGAAAAGAATCAAAGGAGTTACAGTTTTGTATACAGTACTTCAGTTTCATACTATCTGGAATGTTTAAAGATTGTTCCCGTTTTAAAAATTCTAGAAATATTGGTTAGCTTTAGGTTTTTAATAAGAGCCTGCTTTTACAAGATGTAGATGTAAGGATAAATTAGGGTTGACATCATCTCTTCAATGTACAATGCTTTCTAATTCCAAAGAACCATGAAGTGCCAGTTACTTACCAATTTTCACTATCCAAGACAAATGAAAAACAAGAAAATTGGGATAAAGTTATTTTAAAGCCTTTTCAGCTTTAACTTAAGATGCTACTTTTACCAGACCTAAGGAGAGTATTAGTTTGCTTTGACTGGGATTTCTCAATTGACAGTGTGCCTTTAACATCAGACGTGGTCGAGTCACAAACCCATAAAGGGAAAGTCTCAAGAGGAAGGAGTGAAAGCACCAATTCTTGAAACATTTTAGGACTAGGTTTGCTAAAGCCCTGGGGAACAGAGATCTAACTAGATCTGCTCCCATCAGATGTGGGACGGTACACTATAATGTCTTCCTGCATCCCAACTCCTTTGCTTGTAGTCTAGGGATGTCACATTCCTAACTCAACTGTTGCATTTTTCTGACCAATACAATATTGCAGAATGAGCTTTCACTTTAAAAAAAAAATAAAAAGTTTCCAACTCTGTTGCAAAAATAACCTTGCAATGATGGACAGAAGTATTGCTCCTGGCCTGAAACAACAGCATTGTAGGAAGAGTAACTGCCCCTATTAATCTCAACAGTGCACTCTAACTCTGAAACTTAACAGTGGCAATTTTAAAGCCAGATGTTCAGGCCTCATTTGAGTGGGTGCAACTAGGTGCGTGACAGTCCCAAGGTCAGCAGTGGGGAGTAAAGTCCAGTGTGGCTGGAGAATAACTTCATAAGCCTGGCCCACTTATCTTAATTAAAATCTAACCCAGTTCTCAACACAGTGAGGAGGTGAAACCCTCCTCCAGCCTAATGCACTAAGGATGAAATCCCTGGCCCCACTAAAGTCAATGGCTACTCTTTGCGGTGGAGGCGTGATTTCCATTTTGGGGAGCCAGACCCACACTAGCTCTGACTGGACTTGGGCCCTAAAAACGTAAGTGTAGTCAGGATGGGCGCCAGTAGTGGCAGAAGCTGGCTTCCTAAGTATGAGCAGGTGGGATCGTACTCCAGCAGCTAACCTATCCCACCACTTGCATGGCCACAGCTACACTTTCAGGGTATGTCTATACAGCAAAGAAAAAACCGCAGCTGTCCCACTCCAGCTGACTGGGGCTTATGAGGCTGTTTCATTGCTATGTAGACTTCCACACTCAGGCTCTGGGACCCTCCAACCCCACAGGGTCCTTGAGCCCCAGGCTCCTACCCAAGCCCAGACATCTACACAGCAATGAAACAGCTCCCCACCCCAGAAGTCAGCTGGCACAGGCCAGTGTCTAGTTGCTGTGTAGACCTCATCAGTTTCATCACACTGGTTCAATCAGAGCTAGCAAGAGTGTTTGGCCTCCAGCCAGAAATGACACCTCCATCTCAACACGTAGAGATATCCAGTGGCAAAAGTCCCACTGACTTCAACAGAGCCAGACTTTCACCCTCACCCCCTTCCTTTCCCTAGAAGGGAGATTCCATCTGTCACCCTCTCCCTCCGGCTCTCCCCTCTCTCAAGGGGAGGCTGCTGCATTATTGGCCAGGCTCTGCAGGTAGAAAGATGGGGAAGCGTGTTGTTACCTGCATGTCCCGTCCAGGAGGCGGCCGCTACCTGCTGTCCCCCTCCCGGGCTCCGCCGCCGGGCTCGGCACTGGGCTGGTAGGACAAGAGGCTCATGGCTTCGCCGCAGGCGGCCTCCACCTGGCGCACCTGCTCCTGGCTGAGCCGCTCCCTCCAGGCGTGGATGGCCTCCCGCGCGTCCCGGGCGGAGATGAGGAAAGGCCGGTCGGAGGAGTAGGCGGCGCCGCGGGTCATGTTGAGCACGAAGCTCTCCATGGCAGGCGGGACGGGCAGGCCGGCGAAGCGCAGCAGGCGGCGCAGCTGGGCGCGGGGCTCCAGCACCAGGTCCTCGTAGCGCAGCTGGGTGTGGCGGCGGCGCAGCCAGGCCGGGGCGCGGCGGGAGAAGAGCAGGTCGCGGAGCCAGGCCTGGCAGATCACCTCCAGCGCGCCGCTCAGGAAGAACTCGGCCCGGTGCTGCTGCTGCGCCCGGATCCCGCCGCCGCCCAGCCCGGCCGCGGGCAGGAGCTGCCGGTGGGGGAGTCCCCGGGGCTCGGCGCGGTGCCGGCTCCGCAGCACCTGGATGCTCTCCCGCAGCAGCGCCTGCTTGGCCTTGAGGCGGGAGTTGTGCACGGCGCGGGGGTCGCGGAAGAGCTGGATGACCCGCAGGTTGAGGCCGGGCTCCCGCAGCAGCGGCAGCAGCGCGCCCAGCTCCAGCAGCCGCACGTCCTTGATCACCACCACCGGGTACTTGCGGCACTCGGCCTCCAGCTCCCGCAGCCCCCGCGGCGGGCAGCTCCGCTCGCAGGCGGCGCCGTCGATCAGGCCGATCTCGTGGCGGGTCTGGGGGGCGTCCGGGCAGAACGGGGCCGAGCAGATCACTTTGTTGGTCCGCCAGCCGAAGAGGCCGGCCGTGGTGAGGTTGCCGCCGCCCGGGGCCAGTGGGTCCCGGGGCGCGGGCGGGGCGGCGTAGAGGCGCAGCACGGAGAAGTCGCAGCGGAAGAGTGAGCGGAGCATGTCGCGCAGGGCGCCCTGCAGGCTGAGCGCGTCCGCCGGGTACAGGGCCTGCCACAGGTGCCACATGGGCTCGTACAGGTAGAAGACGTCCGGGTGCTGGTTGAACAGCTCCCCCAGAAAGGAGGAGCCCGTGCGCCAGGTGGCGTGCAGGTAGATGTGCCGCTTCGCGCCGCCGGCCGCCTCGCTCCCGTCAGCCGCCGCCCCCTCGCCCTCCGGGGGCTGCTCCTCCTCCTCCTTCTCCTCCTCCCAGCCCCACTCGCCCAGCACCTCCTGCAGGCTCGGGCAGCGGGGCTGCAGCGGCGCCTCCTCCGCCCCGCGCCCCCGCCTGGCCCCGTAGTCCTGCACGTAGGGCACCAGGAGCAGCAGCAGCAGCGTGTAGAGCACCAGCAGCAGGGCGAGGCGGCGGTGCTGCCAGCGCCACCGCCGCCCCTTCATCGCCCCGCCGCGCTCTGCTGCCGGGCAGCGGCGTCTGCAGCCAGTCGCCGCCGCCGCCCGCCCTGTGCTTGGGCTCTGGCTGAGTCCTGCCTGTTGGAAAGCGCACAAAACTTGGAGGAGGGCAGAGGCGGCGCCTGGGAGGTGTTGGCTCCGTGGGTCCCTCCCCGTCTGGATAAACACGCCCACGTGCCGGAGACTCCGCGGCTAGAACAGCAAAGCGGCTGTTGCCCCCGCCTTCCTTCCCCATAGCCAGCTGCTGGAGCTCCCCACAGACAGACAACTGCCCCTGCTGGCTGAGGAACCGCCTCTTCCTACCCATCAGGCTGCAACCTTCAGTGGCCTCTTTCTGGAACCAGCCAAGAGTTGCTGTCTTGAAGTGGTTTCACTCATATGCAGGGAGGGTTTATAATTTTGTTCAGTGGCTTTCAGCACCACTGTACAAATTGTGCCAGTGCCACTGAACCTGTCCCTTCTTCTGCAGCTCTACCCAGTAGAGAGACTGCATTGGTAGCCTTTTTACTAGTGAGGGGGTGATGATCTATCAATGAACCGAAAGAGAGGAATCACACACACCAGAAATGATTTTGGAAGGTCCAGGGGTTCTGCAGAAAGGTGCTGGGTCGATTTAAAACGGCCACAAAAATGGGATGCAAAATCTTTTTCTGATACAAAATTGATACAAAAAAGTAGTGATGGGCCTAATCTGGAACCTCAGATCCAAACCTACTGCAAACATGGGGAAAGTTCAGATCCTGAGACAAGCTTTCTAGCTCACACGATCCTCTACCAAGGATGTACAGAAGTAGATCAAGAGGTGGGGGTGGGGGGGGGGGCGGGGTAATTAAAATAATATTTCTTATCTGAAAATTGAATAATTATTGTTACAAGTAAAGAGCTACATGATTATATCCTAATAGATGAGAAACATCTTCTTCAAGCTTGTTGCACTTCTTGTTTTATACACTACACTGGGGAGAACTCACCTTCCTCCCTTAGGTCCTGCAAAGGGATGTTTATCCCAGGAACAGCAATCAGATGAGACTGAAGAGGCAATGGGTAGGCATGTGGTCCTAGGAAAAGGAAGGGCATATTGATCTCTAGTAATGTTGCTCTTGTGTTGCCCACTCAGGAGACCTTCTAAACCTTAGTAGAAGCCCAGGAAACCCGCCTGCAAATTGTAAAATAATTTAGTTTTATTTTTAGAAAGTTGCACTGAATGCACAGCAGGTAAGAATATCTGCAAAAGACCGCAAAAATATTTCAGATTTGGTACTGTAGAGAGTTGGGGAGGGGGTTAAATCTTAAGAGAAAACATTTGGTACCATTATTGCAGTTCCAGAATTTTTCACTAAAGGATAGTTTGACATGAACTGTCATGTAAAGACCATGGTCCTGATTGCAGAGGTAAAGATTCTGCACTAGTGGATTCCAGTGCAGGATCTGGGGCCAAGTGAGAAATGAATATTGTGCTTTGATTCACATCCATCAGCCTTATTGGATTTGGACTGGGGAGAGAAAAGAGGGCACTCCACCCCTGCTGGAAAAAAAAAACTATCAAATGAATGTATATGGGAAAACAATTTGTGTCACTTCTACAAGGGCTAACTTTTGCCCTGGAGATTGACTACTCAGTTGAAACTTTTGTATAAAGGTCTTCACCTTTCTTCCTTCCTTTAATTACTTCTATTATGGTCTCCCTAATATTAACTCTCCATATCTCAGGTTGTCCAAAATCCAGCAATTCATTCCCTGAGTTCATGCAGAATCTTACTGAAGTCAATGTGATTCCACATGAACAGAAGGGTCCACCTCCATGAAACAGTTTTGCAGGATTAGGGGCTTACTTTTGAAGTGTGGGGTTGCTACATTTTATTAAATTAACCATTTTTCAAGAATTTCCATTTATTCACAGAGGCAAGATCAAAAGACACTTGAAGTGATAAATTCATTTTGTGGCCGCTGTAATAAAGAACATTTATAACCTGAAAACTTGGCTTTACTCTGATGACATTTCAATGCTATGACAGGTAATTTCTCCTACTTCATCAGCAGTTGAAAATGGATGCATAACAAACTAGTTAATAAAAATGGATTATACCATTAAATTAATGGGGGTACTAATTAACAAATTAATGAGTAATGTGGGATACAGTGATTACAATTATTCTGTGTTTGTTGACAGTTGCAGCTACCATTTTTAATTGAGGAACCTTATATTTTCTGTCCTTGAGGTCATTCCCTGCCACCATCAAATACCCTAATATTTGTCCCTTCTTGACACCTCCCCATAAAGCATGGTAGATCTTCCAAAGCCACCTACCACCATCTGGTATAGCCCCCTCTGGCTAATTGACACCTCTCTCTCTCTAATAAAACAAACATTTGTCTAATTGAGTCTTTTTCTTCATGTATCCTGGTCCCTGAAATGTAGCTATTGTTCCCCATTTCTGGACTGTCTTAGCACTTAGCAGATATTGCATCAGATTCTACTGTGTGATACACATGTATCACCTCTGCAATCAGCAACATTACACCCATATACGGATAGTGGAGTTTGACCCATTATGTAGATATTATTAACAACTTTATGTATAAACTGTAATCTGCTGTGAAGAATTATGTCTGTTTCTGTAGGAATTACATTAAACAAAATTATTACACTGTGTGTGTGTGTGTGTATAGTATAATATGTGATTAACAAAACTATTAAGTGGAGTCAAAACAAACAACACATGCTTTTGTTCTGTCAGTGAGGCAGAAATTTGGTCCCCAGCAGCCTTCCCCTGACTTGCATCAGGAAGTGTTAAAGTGATAACATCTTGCACTTTTAGGGAGTGTTGAGTGACAGGATTGCAGCAAACAAGACTTGCAGACCACTAAACAACATGGGGGGCGGGGGGCGGCAGCATTCAAGAGGGAGTCTGTTGGCTACATGCATTCACTGTTATTATTGCTGAGTTTAATAAACCCCATGGGTAAAATCCTGGCCCAAATGAACTCAGTATGAGTTTTTGCCATTGATTTCAGTGAGACCAGGATTTCACCCTAGATTACAATAACCTACAAATAAAAAAAACAAGTATGAGAAATTTCAGAGTAACAGCCGTGTTAGTCTGTATCCGCAAAAAGAAGAACAGGAATACTTGTGGCACCTTAGAGACTAACAAATTTATTAGAGCATAAGCTTTCGTGGACTACAGCCCACTTCTTCGGATGCATATAGAATGGAACATATATTGAGGAGATATATATACACACATACAGAGAGCGATAACTATAATAGAGACCTGCTGGAATTATTGAACCGTAGAGTGAAGACACAGTCTGTAAGCCCATCTGGCATGCTGAAGTGACATCTGTAGGTTAATTGTCCTCTGTGATATGAATGTGCCAAAGAATCCTATTAAACAGGATTTAGTAAGCTTGACTTCTCTAGAGGTGATTCCGAGAAATATAAACATGACCAGGTAAATACCAGGTTGTAGGGTTTACATTCCACTAACACAAATACCAGTGTTGACAGAACAAGCAGAGCTCTAAGAGCTGACCAGATAGTTTAGACAGATGAGATCTGAACATACTACACATGTAGCTGAAAACATTTAGCATCTGATTGGTTTCTATAACAAGCATCATGGTTGGAGAGCTGAGTATGAAGACTAACCATCAACCTATAGAAAACCGCAAAAGGACACTGGATAGCCATCTATGTATACAAAATAAAAGCCAGCCTAAAGAGAATGGAAACATTTTACAAAATAAGGCCTACCAAGCTAAATGGGAAACTATAGAAATAAAATATGTTCACCTTATACAGAAAATTTATCAGATAATAAAAGCTACAAGCTCCTACGGCAATTATTTCAAGAAACAATAAGACATACAAATCACTTTTACATGTGGAAAAAAGTGCCATATGGTAAAGTACTACTACTGAGGGCATTCTGCACCAAAAAAAAAAAAATTCTGTGCACAATATTTTAAAATTATGCAAATTTTATTTGACAAATAAATGTGGATGCTCCAGCATGGCATTGGGGAGCACAGGCCACTGGCTGCACAGGGGTGGGAGATCACTGTGCAGCTCCCCCCTGGGACATGGACTTAGCAGTGAGGCTGCACCCAACCCTGACACAGCACAAGGACCAGGCCTGCCCCAGAAACACCCCAGGGCCCTGCCCCTCCATGTCAGGTGTGGGCAGGCAGGATCAGCAAGACAGGATCGAAGTGTGGGGGGATGCAGGTGTGGATGGAGAGGGTTCTGTGTGGGGCAATCTGGGTGAGGGCAGCTCAGTGGGGGATCCGAGTGCAGGGGGGATTTGGATGCACGGGGGCTTATTGGGGGGGAGGTTCTAGGTGCAACAGTAATGGGACACTGCAGGGCGGTCCAGGTGAAGGTGGTTGAAGTTCAGTGGGGGTGGCGTCTGGGGGTGGGGGGGTGAGGCTCAGTGGGAGGGTCTGGGTATGAGGGGCTTGGGTGGATGGGGGAGCACAGAGCTTGGGTGGATGGGGGAGCAGCTCGCTGTACAGGGATCCCTTCCTCTGCAGCTGAGGAGTGATGGGTGCAGGAAGCTGGGTGGGGGTGGGGGAGTTTGCAGAGCTTCCTGCAGCTGGGGGAGAAATCTGGGGGTGGGTCTGACTCAGCCCTGGATGCTGTGCAGGGGCAGAAGAAATCCCATACTCCCCCGCCCAGCCGGGACTAGCAGCTGAGCTTGGCGTAGGGTAGGAGCCACCAGCCAGGTCTTCCCCAGTCCCGCCCCTTGCCCACCAGTGATTTACCTCTCTGGTGGCTGCCCTGAGCACCCGAAACATACTGCTGGGAAGGATCACATGACTGCTCCTTTGGCTTCCCTTTGCTTCCCTGCCGGAAAGTCATTTTTCTGTGAGGAAGCAAAGAAATTTGCAGGGGACATACATTCTGCACATGTGCAGTGGCGCAGAATTCCGCAAGAAATTTTCAGAATACTCTACTCTAACAGACCAGTTTGGAATAGCCTCTCCATGTGAACGGTTCTACCAATGCAAGGCTAGCCTGCAGTGTCCTTTTGATTTTTACTTTGCCGTTTCCCCGGAAAGCACCAGTCTTGGAATAGGTGTCACTTAGTCTTATGAATTATCAGGTAGTTTGGGTGTGATGGAAATATTTTAGTTCCAGCTTTCACAGAGGATCAGTTGAAATATCAGATCTTGTCACTTGGCCTTGATTACTGGCTTAGTATTGTAGGGAAAGGGGAACAGCTTTAACTTTTCAGTAGAAAACTCTCTTTTTTTTCTCTTACCATGCTGATTCACTCTCTGCCTTGAACCCTAATAGCTGAGAGATAGGGATGATTTCGCTCATCAGCCTTTTTATTATTATTATTTGTATTACTGTATGACTAGGAGCCCTAATCATGAACCAGGACTCTATTATGCTAGACACCGAACAAAATGATGATTTCCAGAAATCATAGAGACATTCACAGATGCAAGATGATCCTCTGCATTTAACTCCAAGGGCATAAGAATTCAATATACAAAAAATCTACTGAGATTTCTCCTCACCGATATGCTAAACAACCTGAGTGTTTGCCCTGATCTGGCTTGTAACAGTTTTTAGGTGATAAAATAAATTTTAAAAAATAGAGTTATGAAGTGGTAAGGCAGCATTATTTTAAGTACATGTTCTGCATAGTTGAAAATAGCAGTATTTCCATTCTCGTTTCCAAGTTTGTTACCAAAGAGACTGTCTGTTTTTGTCTAACAAAGCATTGGCTTCCTGTGTGTTATCTGTTTAAACTGAAAATTTTCTCTTCTTCTCTAACCATTTGCCTAACAGTTGAGAAAAACACAGGCACATGTTGGCACAATGTTGTGGATCTCAGGATCATTTGTATTTCCCACATCAGAGGTTTTAATAGTATTAGTTGTCTCTTTTATCACTGTTTAGTGTCTTGTCTGCTGTCACTGACACAAAGGATACTGTGTGATTAAAAAGAATTGGTTAATTCAAACTAAATGTATTTTAGAAGGTACATCCCTCAAACATCCTGTCTATTAAACAGGCGACATAATTACATGCATATTCAGCTGCAGATTTAGGCCAAAGGTTGTGGTTAATGAGATCTTCAAACCCTCAGATGTATGCATGGCCAGAAATACATTCATGCTACACTAATACATGCAATTTTTAAAAACAATTTTGAAATCTGTAAATGATGCACTGTAAATAAGTAACATGCTGTGGAGCCTACATAGTCTTAGCTTATTGTAAGGGGATTGTTGGCCCCTTACCGAAACTGAGTAGGGTTTTTTGGTTGGCACTCTCCCAGTAACAAAATAAATGAAAAGAGCCAATAAGAAATCAAGACCCTGAAACTGACGGTTCCCAGGGCCAATGGGCAGAGGCTAATGCTCCAAGTCAGCCTGATTGACAGGGCAGGCAGGCCAATTAGGGAGTCAGGATTTGGCTCAATAAATCAAATTCTTCCCTCGTGTAACTTTGAAATCAGTGGTGGTATCCCAGGAATAAATCTAGCTCAAAGTACATAAGATTCTCACTTTAGAATGTATCGACTCATTCCTTAACACCTCAGTGATGTATCAGCCTTTTACAATAGGACCAGGCATATTTTAAACTAACAGCCAATACTTTAAGCTCTCTCTAGGTCTCAGAGTTTGTGAACAAAAGATATTTCCTCGCCAGAGATGGCTTTCAAGGGCTCACAGCTCTAGCTATGAGCAGCTAGCTTGACATTAAAATGACATTAAAATGCTTGATGGGCCAAAGAAATTGATTTTATCAGCAGGAACCATCTTTTTTTGTTTCCTTCCATGGTCACAAGACCACTGTTACCAATTAAGGAAGCTGATTAAAAATAACACTGTGCTTTTGGAATTCTGCAAATTAAAGCCTATAGAGGAATAACCATTTACAGCTCAGCCAACCAAAAAAACAGATTATCATGTGGAGTGAGTCCTGTTTTCATTTGTACTTAAATACTCAAGTCCTCCTTCTTGGTAAAAAGTAATCTCAGATCCCCAGACTCCATCACCACTTTTAGTCTTAACTCAGACTTTAGCTTTTCTCTCAAGGCTAAAAATCTTCAATCCTTTTTGATACTTAATCTGTGCTTGCACGTCTCCCTATTACCACCTCTGGAACATTGGCACAATTCATCTTAACCTTCTGCCCCCTACTTCTGCTAAAAGCCTTAGTTTGTTCACCTACTGACACAATTTGCCTCATTCATTGCTCTCAATCTGCTATACGGATTTCATCACACATTACAAAGTTTAAATAAGGAACTCAGCAAAAATGGAAGAATATATTTTGAAATGACTTGGGATTTGTAATAGGGCTGCTGCGTCCAAAGCACCCCCTTGTGGTGTGGGATGGCCTTTCAAGTACTCTGCCCTCAGTTCCCTCTCAGGTTCTTTGCAGTTACTGACTCTAAAGTCAGAATCCTTACAATAAGTGAACAAATATAAAAGGTGCAACCTCCATATTATAATATGTATATCTTATTAAAATAGGGGTGATCCTCTGGGTTGCTATCTCCTCCAGCAATATGGAACTGGCTAACTCATTATTAGAGTGAAGCTGGCACCAAATCAAGTTATATAAATTTGTTGTGTGATGTTGGGGATGTGTTATCACTAGGTGGAGAGAGGATTCAAGAAAACTAACAAAATTCTGTACTTTTTGAAGTAGACTCTCTAGTAGTACATCTACAAGCTCTCTGCTTCATGAATAAGGCAGTTGGCTTCTCTCTTGAAGGACCTTACAGGTCTTCATTGTAATCTGAAGCTTGTTGATATGCACATGAATCCTTACAATAAGTGTCCCTTTTGTGGGATCTTTTTTGTTCAGTCTTTTATCAACTACAGACCCTTTGGCTCCATGGTCCCTCTTTCCCAGAACTTGTCAGCTTTCAGATCTTTCTGGGCTCTTTTCAGCCCCTCCTGGGCTCCTTTGAGGTGCTCCCAGCTCTCTAGTGGGTAGCAACTCCCAGGGCAGACTACCTAGCTGCCTTTTCTGCAGTCTTTCCTTCCCTCTCCCACTACCTAGGCCTCTCTCTTATTTATCCCCGATGCCTGATTGGGTTACACAATCCATTTTCCCTACCTTGTAAGGTGAGTTAACTGGTCACAGGTAGGGTTGCCACTTCCAAGACCCAGAAAAATTGGCCACTGGCTACCTCTCCCCACAGCAACAAAAAGGGTCATAATGCCACCTATAGCTAATTATTACTAAAAAAATTTAGAGAACCATTTTACACACACACACCCATTTTTCTTACCGTATCCTAACACGGCACTGCAGTCCGGACTACAGAGGTAAGAATTATAGAAAGCTCTAACAAGTCCCAAGTGAAAAAACAACCCAGCACATTGAATCTTTTATCCAATAAGACAATACAAAAACCAGCCAGGTGGGAACCCTAATCACAGGTGGGGCTCAGATCGATATCCTCTTAAAGGGCCAGCCACTCTGTTACAGGATTATTTTCTTTAACATACACAGATCAACAACAGACTGTGCAATGGGTTACAAAAAGCTATGCAATATGTGTGGCCACAAAAATGAATACAGATCAGTTGTGCCAGCAAAAAACAGTGTTTGTAGGCACTAAACATAACTTTCAGAATGAGTGTCTATTTGGACTTGTAATCATCTAGGCTTTTATGCACAAATCTCTATTTCAGGGATCGGCAACCTTTGGCACGCAGCCTGCCAGGGTAAGGCCCCTGGTGGGCCGGGCCGGTTTGTTTACCTGCCGCGTCCGCAGGTTCGGCCAATCGCAGCTCCCACTGGCCGTAGTTCGCAGCTCCAGGCCAATGGGGGCGGTGGGAAGCGGCGGCCAGCACATCCCTCGGCCCGCGCCACTTCCCGCAGCCCCATTGGCCTGGAGCGGCGAACCGCGGCCAGTGGGAGCCACGATCGGCTGAACCTGCGGACGCAGCAGGTAAACAGACCGGCCCGGCCCGCCAGGGGCCTTACCCTGGCGAGCCACGTGCCAAAGGTTGCCAATCCCTGCCTTATTTACATGCACAAATGAAAATTTTGCAGGTTTACTCATTGCACCTGTGTTTGCATATTGGTCCTATAGAGTTTTGTAGAACCTCATTTTATAGACACAGAATATCTAATGAAAACAATTTACAGGAATAAACAGTAAGATAACACTAGGTTTATGTGAGATGAAGAGAAATTTAGTTCTAAAACAAATGTTGCATTTCATAATGAGGGACAATTGACACTTTCATTAAAGCCATGGACTGTATTCTACAAAGGTTATTTTTAACCAAAGAAATGAGATTACTTATTTATAAAGTCTTATATAAGTTTCTATTTCTAACTGGTTTGATTAAATGTGGATCAACACCTTTTCCAGGCTCTGATCCAAGGTTTCAAACAGTTACATAACATTTTATGTAATTTCCCTCACAGCAATGTTGATTTTCTGAATGGCAGGACAGGAATGGGTGCCTTCTGGTCCTTGTATCATCCCCTGGTGTTGAGTGCAAGGGATACCGAACTTCCCTTCCCCTTCCCCCCTATCCCCCCACCTCATAGGACATTTGGGGGAAGAGGATGTGGAATTTGATGGCAGCAGGTTCAGCATAGGTTGCAGAGGGACTCTAGCGTCCACCGTGCATATCCCTGGTGTAGCTCTTCTCCCCCATGCCCTGCCTCAACCAGATGCCTCAACATGTCTGATTGCTCCTTCATAATCCGCAGCATCTCTTCCTGCGTGGCAAGCTCTTGTTCCCTGCATGCTCTCCAACGCAGTATCTACACCAGGGTTTCTCAAACTTCATTGCACCGCGACCTCCTTCTGACAACAAAAATTACTACATGATCCCGGGAAGGGGGACCGAAGCCTGAGTCCCACCACCCAGGGCAGGGGGACCAAAGCCCAAGCCCAAGCCCTGCCTCCCTGGGGAGTGCCAAAGCTTGAGGGCTTCAGCTCCGAGCTCCAGCAAGTCTAACACCAGCCCTGGTGACCCCATTAACATGGGGTCACGACCCACAGTTTGAGAACCGCTGGTCTACACTATCCCCATGTCGACCCCTGCATGTCGAATCAAGCACTATGCCTTTCGCAGAGGTGGAGTACAGAAGTCGACTTTACAGGCCACTTAGGTCAGCGGAAGGGACTCGATAGTGTAGACACATATATTATTAAATCAACCAAATTATGTTGACCTAACTTGGTAGTGTAGACCAGGCCTAAGAAGTGGCTAAATAATTTGCATACTTACTAATGAACTGCCATAAGGAGTTACAAACTAGAAAATTTCTAAGCTCTTTCGGGGTAATTGAAGGGTCGCCTGAATTGCCTGGACTCTGTTAATTGGGGGGTAAATGCCCATGGGACTCAACTGCACTCCCAAATACTCCCTTTCTGCTCCATTGCCCTTTTATCAATGAAACCTAAGCTCCAGCCTGATCCAACTGAGATAACACATCTTCATTTCTCAGTTTCTTCACAGGAGAGAGTCTTAATTAGCACATCATCTACTTATATTGGGTTCCCTCTCGCATTTGCATCAGTGTGGCAGGGTGCACAAATCCCATGCTAGAGAACAAGGGGTTAAGGAGCAGCTCTGGACCCAGGTGGTCCTACACAGCCACACCTGAAAAGCCTGCACAAGCTGGAGGTGGGTTTAAAAGGGGAAGCAGAGCTGCACAGAAGAGGAAAGGCAGTGGAAAGGGAACAGACCTTTGCTCTGGGGAAGTACTGCTCAGGAGCTGTCGTGGCCTGAGACCTGGAAAAGGAGACCTGATAGGACCTACAAAGGAGAGACTGTTAACTGATTGGGAAGGTCAGAGACTTTAATAGTGATTCTGTAATTTACTTTGTAGGGAGAAGGGAAACTTGGGTAGGAAGTGTTATGGGGGGGCAGCTGTGTAGCACCCCAGGGTACAGAACATAGCTGCCCACCATCAGTCCCTGGATCAGAGCCTGATGACAGGGTGGGCCCGGACTCCCCTACCCACTCCCAAAAGATGGGACATCAACAGAACCATGACAGGTTTCAGAGTAGCCTCTTAGAGTTGATATGGCTACTTCCACCTTTTCACGTTCTGTATGTATATATATCTCCTTACTATATATTCCATTCTATGCATCTGAAGAAGTGGGCTGTAGCCCACAAAAGCTTATGCTCAAATAAATTTGTCAGTCTCTAAGGGTATGTCTACACTACGAAATTAGGTCAAATTTATAGAAGTCGTTTTTTTAGAAATCGCTTTTATACAGTCGATTGTGTGTGTCCACACACAAAATGCTCTAAGTGCATTAAGTCAGCGGACTGCGTCCACAGTACCGAGGCTAGCGTCGACTTCCGGAGCGTTGCACTGTGAGTAGCTGTGGGTAGCTATTAGCCGCTCATTGGAATTCTGGGTTGAGATCCCAATGCCTGATGGGGCAAAAACAGTGTCGCGGGTGATTCCGGGTACATGTTGTCAGGCCCCCATTCCCTCTCTCCCTCCCTCCTGAAAGCAACGGCAGACAATCATTTCGCGCCTTTTTTCAGCCCAGATGCCATAGCACTAGGATCATGGAGCCCGCTCAGATCACCGTGGCAATTATGAGCACTATAAGTACTATAAGCACCACGCGCATTATCCTGGAGTATATGCAGAACCAGAACCTGCCAAAGCAAAACCAGGTGAGGAGGCGACGGCAGCGCGGTGATGAGAGTGATGAGGACATAGATATGGACATAGACTTCTCACGAAGTACGGGCCCTGGCAATGTGCACATCATGGTGTTAATGGGGCAGGTTCATGCCATGGAACGCCGATTCTGGGCCCGGGAAACAAGCACAGACTGGTGGGACCGCATAGTGTTGCAGGTGTGGGACGATTCCCAGTGGCTGCGAAACTTTCGCATGCGTAAGGGTACTTTCATGGAACTTTGTGACTTGCTTTCCCCTGCCCTGAAGTGCCAGAATACCAAGATGAGAGCAGCCCTTACAGTTGAGAAGCTAGTGGCGATAGCCCTGTGGAAGCTTGCAACGCCAGACAGCTACTGGTCAGTTGGGCATCAATTTGGAGTGGGCAAATCTACTGTGGGGGCTGCTGTGATCCAAGTAGCCAATGCAATCAAAGAGCTGCTGATATCAAGGGTAGTGACTCTGGGAAATGTGCAGGTCATAGTGGATGGCTTTGCTGCGATGGGATTCCCTAACTGTGGTGGGGCGATAGAAGGAACCCATATCCCTATCTTGGCACCGGAGCACCAAGCCAGCGAGTACATAAACCGAAAGGGGTACTTTTCAATGCTGCTGCAAGCCCTGGTGGATCACAAGGGACGTTTCACCAACATCAATGTGGGATGGCTGGGAAAGGTACATGACGCTCGCATCTTCAGGAACTCTGGTCTGTTTCAAAAGCTGCAGGAAGGGACTTTCTTCCCAGATCAGAAAATAACCGTTGGGGATGTTGAAATGCCTGTAGTTATCCTTGGGGACCCAGCCTACCCCTTAATGCCATGGCTCATGAAGCCATACACAGGCAGCCTGGACAGGAGTCAGGAGCTGTTCAACTATAGGCTGAGCAAGTGCAGAATGGTGGTAGAATGTGCATTTTGATGTTTAAACGCATGCTGGCGCAATTTACTGACTCTGGGATAGCTCCCGGAGGCCAATACCGTCGAATTGCGTCCACACTACCCCAAATTTGACCCGGCAATGCCGATTTCAGCGCTAATCCCCTCGTCGGAGGTGGAGTAAATAAATCGATTTAAAGAGCCCTTTAAGTTGAAAAAAAGGGCTTCATCGTGTGGACGGGTCCAGGCTTAAATCGAGGTAACGCTGCTAAATTCTACCTAAAATCAGAGTGTAGACCAGGCCTAAGGTGCCACATGTACTCCTGTTCTTTCAACAGAACCAGGCATCTTGCCAGAGGGTCCAGCTGGGGAAGACCCCGACTGTTCTAGATCCCAAAGTCCCCATACTAATGTGAAATCCCCGAAGGCCTTGGGGAAGCTGAAGGACAGGATTATAACTGAAAAAGGGTGACCACCTGCTGCACTAATGCCTGACCCTTAGGCAGCTCTGGCATTGAGAGCTCCCCTTTTACAATGAGTCATAGATTTACAAAGAAACATGCTGAGCTCCGTAGGAGCCCTGATGTACCGAGAAGATGGGATTGTATTACAGGTGTATTGTTTGTTGTTAAAGGAAAAGGCCAGTTTTTACTAGTTACCTAGATTAATCTTCAGAGTCCCAAATCCACTTGAATAGGGATCGCCTTCCTCTCAGGAGAGCACTCTAACCACTGAGCTATGGTATACTCTGATGTATGGCTCTCTCAGTCTCTCCTGTTGAAGCTGTTCCACAGTAGCTAAATACCATTGAGGCTAGGGGAAACTAAGCCTCCCTAAACCTCGTGCTGCCGGGGGGGGGGGGGGCAAGGGGTGGACAGTGGTAGATTTGGGGGGGCCCTTAAAAATCTACCCCCACCATGGCTCTCCCATTGATGTAATTAATCCACCTCAACAAGAGGTGGAAGCTAAGTCAGCAGGAGAGCATCTCCTATTGACATACTGCGGTGTGCATACCATGTTAAGTCAGTGTAAGTTACGTCGCTGAGGGGATTAGTTTTTTCACATCTCTGAGCGATGTAACTTACATCGATTTATGTGGTAGTGTAGGCAAGCCCATATACACATACCTTCTCTGCCATAAGAGTTACTTCTGCTCCTGGAACTGGGAGGGCTAGACACATAACATCTTGCACTCTCACATTTCGACTCTGGCCCCTTGCGAGAAAGTCTTCAAAATATACTTTACCTTCACTCAAAAATAATAGATCCACCTGAAATAAATCAGTGTCCTGACAATGATGTGACCTAGCATCATGAACCCCTAATTGGTCCCAGTTCATCAGCCAAAGGATTTTCTTCAGTTTGACTGGAGTGGATATAGTTTACTTCAAAGCTATATTTAAATATATATATATATATATACACATTTTAAAATATAAATCTGGTTTAGTCTGGGATGCTTTCAATCTCATTTTCTATCCTGGTAGACTCTTTGCCGAAGTGTTACACCTCCATACCTTGACCTTGTTCCAAGGAAATGTCCACATTCAAAAACTGTGCATTTTAAATTTCCAAACTTCTCCTTTTTATTTATGTATTTTAGATTAATGAATTCTTTCTTGGCTGGCTTCTCTTCCTTCCAAACTAAATTGTCCCTGATGTGTTGTTTTTTTTAACCCCTTAATTGTGAAGGTCCTTGCTCATCTAGGTCAGGCCGGCACAACTCGTAAAGCGGTGAGGGCCATATTACTCCAAAAAAAACAGCTGAGGGCCGAAACCCCCAAACCCCGCCAAAACACCCCCTCCCCACCGCCGCCCGCCCCACGGAAATAACTCCTCCTTCCCCAGCGCCGCCCCACGGAAACAACCCCCTCCCAGCACCGCCCAGTCCCACGGAAACAACCCCTCCTTCCCCAGCACCGCCCCGCCGAAACAACCCCCTCCCAGCCGCCGCCCGCCCCGCGGAAACAACCCCTTCTTCCCCAGCGCTGCCCCACCGAAACAACCCCCTCCCAGCGCCACCCGGTCCCACAGAAACAACCCCTTCTTCCCCAGCACCGCCCCGCGGAAACAACCCCCTCCCAGCGCCGCCCGGCCCCGAGGAAACAACCCCTTCTTCCCCAGCACCGCCCCACCGAAACAACCCCCTCCCAGCGCCGCCCGCCCCGCGGAAACAACCCCTTCTTCCCCAGCACTGCCCCGCCGAAACAACCCCCTCCCAGAGCGCCGGGCTGTGAGGCGGCGCTGCCCGCTTCCCCTGTTGGGGGTGGAGGTCCCGCCCCTTCTCCCCCTCCGGCTCCGGGCCCCTCCTGCCGCTCCCTGTCTCCGTCTCCCCGCCACGCCCCGCCCCAGGTAGCCCCGCTGTAGCTGCGGAGAGTGCGGGCCCCCCCCAGGCAGGGGGCAAACCTGGCAGCCCCACCCCGCCACTTGCCCGCGGGCCGCACAGTGAGTGCGTCATTTCCGGGACCCACTTAGGCGGGAAGTGCTGGGCACGAGGCAGAGCCGGTAAATGCCGAGCGAGGGGAGGGGCGCCTGGCCTGGGCTCAAGCCGTAGCTCGGGGGGGGACTGGGCCGAGATCCCCCCAAAATCCCTCCCTTCGGTTGGGGGCGGGGTGGGGCAGCTACTGCGCTGGTTTGTTCCAGGGCGGCCTCTGTAGTGATCGGGGGGAGGGGAGGGTTGAACTGTCTGTGGGCAGCCAGGAAATCCCCATGGGAGATGTGTGTGTGTCTGTGTGTGTTGCACCTTCCCTGCCCCGACAGCTACCCCCTTCCATGGTCCAGGGACCTTCCCCCTCCCCGGCCCCTATCACACTGCCCCCCCCAGGGCTCCCTGTGGCCCCTGTGGTTGTGTGTTGGACAGTCACATCCAATCCCTTCACACTGCCCCCCTTTCCCCTCCCCTTAGTTCATAGCCCCCTAAAATCCCTTCACACTGCCCCCCTTTCCCCTTCCCTTAGTTCCTAGCCCCAGAAAATCCCTTCAAACTGTCCCCCTTTTCCCCTCCCCTTATTTCATGGGGGGATGATAAGCTGAGCGGGCGGGCAGTGGTAGCGAGGCTTTATACTTGGGGGGGGTGAGGAGGCAAGCGGCGAGTTGGTGGCTAGAGGGAGGCATCCATTTTCAGTATTTTAATTTTTGGTACTGCTGTGTGCAGTAATATAGTTACCCCTGGGGGGTTGAAGAGGGGTGTGATGGTGGGGCTGAGCGGGGAGGGGGAGGGTCCTATTTTACTTCTGTGATCTGGTCACCCTATGCGCGCCATTTCTTTCCCCCTCTACAGGCTTCCACACACCGTCAGTGCCTTGCTAGTGTGCCACGCACCGTGAGATATCTCTTCTCTTTGTGTGTGACTGTGAGTTTTCCTTGTGTGTGAATTTATTCAACAAAATCTTGAGCTTCATAACGGATACCATGAGTGAAAAGAAAAAGAGAAAAATAGAATCAGAGCACAGAGTTTTCAACACTGAATGGACGAATAAATACTTATGTACTGTTTCCAAAGACAAAATACTGTGCCCCGTGTGTCACGAAATGTTAGCCGTTCCGAAAGAATACAACCTTCGGCGGCACTTTGAAACTAAATATCCCAATCTCGCCAAATTGAACCCAAATGAAAAAATAATTAAAGCAGCCAGTTTAGCGAAAAACCTTAGTGGAGAACAGCAAATTTTCAAGAAAGTGAGCACTGAGAACGATACGGTTACTAAAGTAACCTTTCAAATTTCTAAGGAAATTGCTGCTACTGGGAAATGCTTCACAGAAGGCGAGTTTTTAAAAAAGTGTATGTTGATTGCTGTATCTGAGTTATGTCCAGAAAAGAGGGGAATATTTGAGAATGTCAGTCTATCACGCATGACTGTACAGAGAAGAATAGCTGACATTTCTACCAATCTAAGTGATCAGTTAAAGCAGAGAGTCAGTGAATTCTGCTTTTACTCCCTAGCTGTGGATGAAAGCACCGATTTAAAAGACACCGCCCAACTTCTTATTTTTATTAGAGGTATTGATAAAAACGTTGAAATTACTGAAGAACTTGTTGGCATGTGCTCCATGACGGGTCGCACAACCGGAAAAGAAATCTCCAGTGAAGTGATAAAGTGCATGAATGATAAGTTGGGATTGGGTTTCACAAACTTGGTGGCCATTTGTACTGACAGTGCTCCAGCTATGTGCGGAAAAAATGTTGGAGCAGTTACTCTTCTTGAAGAATTTATCGGGAGACAAATAATCAAACATCACTGCATTATACATCAGCAGGTTTTGTGTAGCAAAGTCTTATAATTTGAGCATGTAACATCAGTGGTAGTTTCCATTGTAAACTACATCCGTTCTAGAGGACTAAAACATAGGACATTTCGAGCCTTTCTTGAAGGGGTAGACGCTGAGTGCAGCGACTTAATCTACCATACGGAAGTGAGGTGGTTGAGTCGAGGAAGAGTGCTCAAGCGTTTTGTTGCTTTGAAAGAGGAGGTAGCAAAATTCCTAGAAAATGGGCCAATAATATTCCAGAGTTTGAAAATGAGTCCTGGAATCAAGATCTCTTTTTCTTTTGTGATATTACAGCACACCTGAATGATCTCAACATTCAACTTCAGGGAAAAAATCAACTTATATTTCAAATGTGTGCAGCAGTGAAAGCTTTCAAAATGAAATTTAAACTTTTCAGAAGTCAGCTGTCAAAAGGTGAAATGTGTCACTTTCCCACTTGTGCACAGGGTATCCCTCAGCACAAACACGCCGAGTTAGGAGAAAAATACGCAAAGCACATCAATCTTTTGATTGAAGAATTTGACAGAAGACTTACTTTGTCTAAAGAAGAAGAAGTCCAGTTGAAGCTGATTGAAGATCCCTTTTCTGTGGATCCAGAGGAAGTGCCACTAGATTTGCAGTTGGAGGTTATTGAACTTCAATGTTCGGCAGTTTACCGAAGTAAGCACAGAGAAAGCAGCCTGCAGGACTTCTACAAAAGTCTGGACAATGAAAAACACAAAAATCTTATCGAAGTTGCACTGAAAATGTTCAGCATTTTTGGAAGCACTTACATATGTGAACAAAAATTTTCCATCATGAACATGAATAAAAACAAGCAACGTTCTTCTCTGACTGATGACCATTTGGAAGACATTATGAAAATATCCACTTCAGATATAACCCCCGAATACGACAAGCTTGTTGCTGAAAAGAGATGTAATATCTCTCATTAAATTTGCAAGGCAATTATGAAAAATACAAATGTTTTCTTTCAACGGAACAGATGTTTTTCATTTTTCCATAATTTATAAAAAAAAAATAATAATTTAAAAAATATTGTTTGATTTAATTGAAAATTTCTTAATAAAGTATCACTCCCTCCCCAAACCTTCCTTTTTGGGCCACAGCTGTTTCGGTGGGGCGGTGCTGGGGAAGGAGGGTTTGTTTCCGCAGGGCCGGGCAGCGCTGGGAGGGGGGTGTTTGGCGGGGCGGCGCTGGGGAAGGAGGGATTGTTTCCACGGGGTGGGCGGCAGCGGGGAGGGGGTGTTTTGGCAGGGCTGGGGGGTTTCGGCCCTCAGCTGTTTTCTTTGGAGTAATATGGCCCTCGCCACTTTATGAGTTGTGCAGGCCTGTCTTACAGCCTGAATTTTTATCTTTCAACAGCCTTCTTGTGTGTTGGGTTCCTAATACCTGGCCTTTACACTTCTCCTTCCTAGGGAAGATAATTCTCTACCCTCTAACGCTAGTTCAGCACTTCCAGAATCAAGAGCATAGATGCTATCTAGCAAGCCACTAGATGCCTTCCCCCTGCCTTCCAGTGAAGACCCTTTAGGCAACTATGCTTTCTGAGTGAAGGTGACAATTTTCCTTGAAGGGGTCACCTATCATCTTTATCCTCCGTCTCACAAAAACTGGTAACTTCTTCAAATCTAACTTATTAAGATGGGGTGATCGTCTGGGTTGCTATCACCTCCAGCAGTAACACAGATACATCACCTCTCATCACACAGTGTCTTGGGCCTGCCATCTACAAAGTTAATTTCTGTACGGATAAGAGCAGGAGGGCTTATCACTTCTATATAATAATGAGTAATTAATTCCTGACACAATATCTCATTCTCCACTCACTTCAGGGGGAAGGGTATCAAGCCAAATTCAAACTGAACTCTATCAGCTTTTGCAATATTTCCAAAAGACCTTAGAAGTCCTAATCATGGCGATAAGCTCTTGGATTCGTGCCCCCTTCTTACGAGGGTCACATTTGCTCAGCTGACTCAAATAACTCCCTTATCTAATCCAAACCTCAGTCTTTCACTTAGAGTAAGGAGTGGTTTAAAGAGAATCCCAATATTCAGGTTCTGCAGAATTAGTTTCTCTTTGTCCTTCTGCAAAGCCTGAACATTGGGTTTCTCCTTAAACTGTTCCTAACACAACACCTGACTTAACAAGACTGAACCATATGCAATGTTATCTCAGTTTGTGTTATGGCACCGGTTCTCCTTTTCTTCCCAACCCAAATAAGAGTTTCCTGCAACTTCTGAGTCCCAACCCTCCCAGTTTGTTAGGTCAAACCCCACTACGTTCTTAGCTAGATGCCCAAATATAAAAGGTACAACCTCCATATTATAATATATAACTTATTAAAATAGGGGTGATCCTCTGGGTTGGTATCACCTCCAGCGATACTGTACTGGCTAACTCATTATTAGAGTCAAGCTGGCACCAAATCAAGTTATATAAATTTGTTGTGTGATGTTGGGGATGTGTTATCACTAGGTGGAGAGGGGATTCAAGAAAACTAACAAAATTCTGTACTTTTTGAAGTAGACTCTCTAGCAGTACATCTACAAGCTCTCTGCTTCATGAATGAGGCAGTTGGCTTCTCTCTTGAAGGGCCTTACAGGTTTTCATTGTAATCCAAAGCTTGTTGATATGCACATGAAGGCAAAGGCAAAAATATAAAAAGTGGGAAGCGCCTTTAAAACGCAGAACACACTTGTCTGTTTCAATTCAGGACCCATCACAAACGAAACTGCAAACCACTATTTAAATACAGTTAGTCAGTTAATCAAGCTGGAAGGCTTTTCCTTCCATTGAAATTCAAAAATATAATGTAGATAATCAATAAAGCAATTTGGAAAAAATCCACAGCAGTTTCTCATTCTGTCTTTGTCACTAACAAATGGGTCCTTCCTGTTTGCACAATGGCAACTCCGCGGCTAACGCTAGTTCTGCTTTCCGCAGTACTACTTGCTGTAAGTGTCTTTGGATTCCAAGGACAGACTCCAGACAAATAATTCAAAAACAATTCAGTTCCAATAAGGCTAATCAATGTACTGTCACACAACCTTGGTAGTGCTCCCTCCCCAGAACACTTACCAGGTTGCTGTGTTCGTGTCCCACTACACTGGGCCCATGTGCTCTTAAGCTTCCCTGGGTCTGAGTAGGCTACAGCCCTGTCTCTCTCCTTGGCCCCTGTAGCACACTTTCTAGGCATAGGCTTTCTGTCTGTTACTCCTTTGTGGAAATGGTATCCCAGGGCCCAGCTGTCCTAGGCCCTCAGGACCAGCGCTAACCCCCAGATTCTCTAAGAGCTTATCACACCCTTTCCCAGAGCTCTAACCTTGTGGGCACTAGGGGTTTACAGTTCACTTCTTGAGGGACACTTCATAGTGGAAGCATATAATAGACACATAGGGTTTGTCAGAGTTCTTCCAAACCAGTCACTCTTTACATTAGCTAGCACAGGAAGTATATCGATTCAGATAAAACAATAACACCTGTACGCATCTCCCTGCCCCAGTCTTCTCAGGACTCTTGAGTATTCTTTGGGCTTACGTCAGAATCCTCTAAGGAGTCCAGGATCCCCGCCCCCTTCTGCACACAATTTCTCCTCTGAACCATGGAGTCTCTCTTTCCTGTGCAGCCAGTTTTCTTCTTTGTTGGCTGGTCCCTCTGTTCCTCGCCTGCCCAGGCTTCCTTTGTCTCACTTTCTGATCCATCCAATCTCTGTGGTTTTAAAGGCTAGTATCAGTACCTTTTTTTGGGTCATGCTTCTGGGGGAAATCCACTCCTCCAAACACTAGCTCTCTAGACAAGCTGAGCAGAACTTGTTCCATCCAGATTGCAGCTACTCCACTGAGTACACTACTATCCACTGTGATGGTCTAAATGAATCTATTCAGGTTCTTATAACTTTTACCAATCATCTTATTTAAAGCCAGACACGTCTGTCCCTTCCCTTCTCAGCACAAGGTTTATGATGTAAGAATACAGTGAAAGCCATAAGGATACAGGCAGTTCAAATATCAAACTGGAGAATTCGTAAGCAGTACATAGAAGATTCCCCAAATCATTACAAATACATAAGTCAGCTTTCCTTTCCTGTTCAGACACCAATTCTGTGAGAACCATAGACTTATTAGAGGGAACTAGTTGGGCTTCCAGATTGACTGGGTGGTAGCCATCCCAGACCCTAAAAGCTTTTGGACCCATGTGGCCTACTGAAAAAATG
This sequence comes from Chrysemys picta bellii, assembly GCF_011386835.1. Lineage (NCBI taxonomy): Eukaryota > Metazoa > Chordata > Testudines > Emydidae > Chrysemys > Chrysemys picta. The sequence goes on from NC_088791.1 coordinate 232,988,562, forward strand.
TGACTCATTATTGGTTTCTGGCTTATAAATGTTATTAAAACTCAAACTAAAATAAATTAAAGAAAACATATCACCAGACCTAAGCTATTCATAATACTAAGTGTTGTTTTTACTTATCAAATTACAGTAAACCAACTTTCAAGTTAGTCTCCACACTGGATTGGAGTTAATTCATCAAATTAATACCAAAAATAATTAGTCCTTATATAAATTCTAAGAAGCTTGCTGCCCATGAGGTTTAAAAATCCCAATTAAAGAATTTTACCAAATTAAACAAACCTAGTTAAGTACCTTAACACTGAAACCAAATTATTACCTAATGTCTGGGCCACAACCTCAGAGCCAATTAGAAACTGCCTTCCTGGACTTCAGTACTATGGGGTCACTAACCCATTCCCACTCCACCAATGCCCCCAGTAAACATATTATAAAACAAACTTTAACGGTACACTCTTGATAAGGAGCAGTTTAACAACTCTTATTTACCAGAAAAGACAAATGACAATCTCAAGGCTCTCAGGACTTTTAGACACAGAACACACTTTAACAAGTGTCTTTTTAGACAATATTTAGGGCTGTTTAAACTTGGAACTTTTCTTTCTGGCGCCTTCCCCATACAGAATTTATGAGAGCTCCCATGCATGCATGCACACAGCCACACTTTTACTTCCACATCCTGAAAATAAAGAGAAAATGGTTGGGAAATCTCCAGCTAATGAAAACAAAAGACGTAAATTAGAGAAAGAGAAAAAATAAGACACAGGGTTCACCAACACTTTAGCGTTCTGTCTTCCTGACTTTTGTAGAGTTGGAGCTGGAATTGCAGTCAAGGAGACAGATGGCAGTGATATGCTAGCACAGCCCTAAGTTCTCGGTAGCAAACAACCTTCAGATACAGGGAAAAATGGTTCAAAAGCTGGCATTGCCTGTTTGTTGTCTGTCTTGGAGATTCTGGTAAGTCGGTCTCCCCTAATGGCTTGTTGACCTGTAAGGTGAGGCTTCTCAACGTTACCTTTGATTCTTACAGTTTATGAATTTTGCTCGCTCCACTTCTCAGTGACCCCCTCTGAAATCTGCAGACAAATCAGGTGTGAGGCTCACTTTGGAGCCATGCAAGTTGGTTCAATCAAGTCTGAATAGGTCCCTGTTAGTGAGCACCAACTTGGAAAAAGTCCCACTTAAGCAGGCAATTTAAAAAGTATTCAGTATTTTACATGTCAGTGAATGGTGGTCTAGATAAAAAAAATCAAGACACCTAAGACTATTTTTGAGTAAGCTAGCATAGTCTGATCTGGGTCATGGAAAGTTAAATATAACCCCCACCCCCCATAAAAATAGCTAATGGGAAAAACCCTAGTACACCAACAAACAAAATCACTCATTCATCAGCAAACTAAAAATAAATTCAGACTTATAATAAATTTTGTCATTGTCACTTTTTCCTTTACTAATCTAAACCCAGACTAATCGTCTTCTTGCAAACAAGGTAATCATAGTAATCTTTGTATTTTTGAACTGGGCTATTGGTCAGACAGCTTATCTTCTAAAATCCAAAATTTAGTAGAGAAAAGTTACTTTAAAGTTCATCAAGATTAAACCCATTTACCATATAAAATTTAAATAAGGTGTGTACAGTAACTCTTCACTTAACGTTGTAGTTATGTTCTTGAAAAATGTGACTTTAAGCAAAACAATGTTAAGCGAATCCAATTTCCCCATAAGAATTAATGTAAATGAGGGGGTTATGTTACAGGGAAATTTTTTTCACCAGACAAAAGACTATATTATATATATATACACACACACACACACAGTATAAGTTTTAAACAAACAATTTAATACTGGTACACAGTGACGATGATTGTGAAGCGTGGCTGAGATGGAGGAGTCAGAGGGTGGGATATTTCCCTTACTGCTAAATGATGAACTAGCAATTGGCCGAGCCCTCAAGAGTTAACTCTCTCTCTACACAAGGCATCAGGAATGAAGGAAGATATGCGCATTTCCCTTAAGTACACTGCCTTGTTAATTAGATCAGCTTGCTGATAGGCAGTTGCTGCAAGCTCCCTCCGGTCCTGAGTCCTGGTCTGTCCCCCCGGTCTATGGAAGATGGGGTAAGCAGGGTGCAGGAGCGGGGGGAAGGAGACAACCTGACATTAGCCCCCCTCTTCCTTCCCCCGCCACCCCCGCACAGCAAGCAGGAGTCTCAGGGAGCAGCTCCAAGGCAGAGGGCAGGAGCAGCACATGGCAGTGGGGGGAGGGACACAGCTGAACTGCAGGCAGCTGCTGCACAGGGAACTTAGGGGAGCAGATAGGGGGAGCTGACAGGGGACTGCAGGTCCACCCTGGTTCCAAGCCCCCACCAGCTAGCTGCAACGGGCTGCTCTTCCTGCAAGCAGTAGACAAAGCAGGCAGCTGCCAAACGATGTTAGAAGGGAGCATTACATAACTTTAAATGAGCATGTTCCCTAATTGATCAGCAATGTAACAATGAAACAACATTAACCGGGATGACTTTAAGTAAGGAGTTACTGTATATATACCCACACAAGCTATGCTCCCCACACACACATATGGATAACTATACTTGGCATACTATAAGACAGATAAGGTATAAAACAAACGTTAAAGCAACTGCTTTAGCTGATAATCTATTTTAGGGCTTTTTAATTTCAATTGCTTGGAACACCAGAGTTGAAATTAGTTTGATGGAGTTTATTAAATATCCTTAATAGCAAATAACAGTATAGAATATAAAAAGGCAAAAACCGTATTGGACTAAGATTTGGCTACATGAATTAAAAAGTTGGTTGATAGAACCATTTGGTTTTCAGAATCTAATTATATAACAAAAGAAAATAACACACTCAATAATTACCTTGGAAGGTGATTCTGTTTAGATTTTTGACTGAGTCCCTCAGAATAGGGCCTTACTTGTGTCAGTTGGTTATCAATTCTGGTGTTGCTAACACAACGGATGAAAACAATCCAAAGATAGATCACAAAACTATTTTGGTCAATTATTTACATGCCAATTCACTAAGGTCTCCTACCCAATAGATGTATAGTAGTCAACCCTTTTAATCTATTTGCCTGTGAAAGAGATAGCCCCAGGATCTGACTGACACTCCTAACTATCTAATGTGAACTCTTACAGTTATGACAGACTGAGTGCAGTTCAAAACGCTTGTATACTTGGTCTCATTTTATGTCTATATCATCTAGAACTTGAAAGGCAGTATAAAACCATAAACGATGGTAGACACAAGTACAGCATTCTACAATCTTAGTTAACAACGGTAACTTGTTCAGTTTTAAAGCTACCTTACAACAATCTTGATTGGAATCTGTTACAGAAAAAAGACACTTCTGTGTCAACATACACAAGAATTATACTTCCCTACTAATTAAGTACCCAGTTTCAGGAAGTGGTCAATTGACAGATTTGTATTATCACCCAAGGGAAAGTCTTTGTGTTACTTATCACCAGATCTTTGCTCAGCCATCAGCGTTCAGCTCAGTTATTGGTTACAAATGGAGTGAAGGACAGACAAGTCTTTTCTTAGTGCACTAGCAGCCAACCCAGTGCTAGAAAACAGAAAGGCAGTTAAAGGTGCCTACCCAAGATGGGTACTTGATGTCACCAGGAGGACTCCCAGGTGGATGGTCAAGGACCTCAGTCTTCTCCCTTCCAGGTGTTTCAGACTTTTGGGAAGCAATGTGCTGAAGCAGACAGGCTTTTTTACCCTGTTTCTGCTGAGTGATCCAACTTGGTTCCTCTTCTTGGATGTCCTAGCAGGGAACAATCAGATGGTGAGCCATGCTTCTTCCAAAGATTTGAAATGTCCAACCAAAATGAAAATAGTCCTCTCTCACCATCCCAACAGAAAACAAGATATCAACTTTTGCATTTTTGCAACTGGGATTGAAAATTTCCAGTCTCTTTATGTAACACACCAGCCTGTGTAGGACAAGTTAGGCCATAACTGTTGGTACAACCATCTTGGGACATACCTTGAACACAGGCTGGTTTGCTCTGGTCAGCAATTTACCTCTGAAAATCACTTTCTGTGGGCTCTGTGTGCTTGCTCAAGTTGCAGTGTCTCCATCAACCCTGCTAGCTTTCAAAATGTCCAGTTTAAAGTTCATATAATTGATACAAAGTCCCTCCAAATTCTTTGATGCTCTTTCAACTTGCTTTAACAGTCCATTATATAATGCAAAGTCACCTCAAGAACTGTTCTGCAGCAAGCCCAAACAGCTATATAAATTTTCCATTTGTGTTCTCCTTGTTTTAACAATACTGGTAAGACCTTGGTATGTAAGCTGAGCTGAGTCCAGTCATTATTAACCAGTTACATTTCTGTTTATTCCACTCTGTGGTCAAGTGTCCTTATAAATACACTATTTAGTTTCAGTTCTTTTTATTTACTGCCTCTTTCAACAGACATATTTTACTAAATTGATAGCATAAGAATGCTTGATTGCAAACATTAGCCATACTTCTTCACATTATCAAAAATAAAGTCTTCTTTACCACCCTCTCACCAGGATTGCCCATGAGATAAACCCTGTCATTAAAGTTTACAATATATTGTCCAAAGCTATATCACTTATAGTTGACTTCCCTTTTATACACATTTTAATTAATATTGATTCCCATTTTACTAAGATTCTGGCACATCTAATATCAATGTTAGATATTAATGTAATATGATTTTTAATTCATTCATTCCAAGAGAGGTAAAAACAGGAAGTCTCTTTAGAAGCACCAGCAGTACACTCTTGCAAAAGACCGCAATAAACTCTGAGTTTCCTCAGACTTATTGAAGGAATCTGGCTGTGAGACTTTAATTTTTTATTCTCTCAGTGCTCTGTTCTATATTTTCCAAAGGGTCTTGATACCTGGGCAATTCTTAAAATAGTCATAACCCATAATTTTGAGGCCTTAGTTACTACAATGCACTGTGGCAATAATTAAGGCCCTGATCCTGCAAGCTGATCCATGCGAGCAGAGACCCATCCAAAGTCAATGTAGTTCCACCCAGGTGCAGATGCAGCTTGCAGATCAGTCAGCTGCATTGGGGATCTGCATTAGTAATTACATTGAAATATTAAATTAAATAATAAATGTTAAAATCCTCACTCAGTGCAGCTTTGTAATTAGTAGAGAGATTTATAGGAGATATGTGACAGACTTAACCAGCATAAATGGAGAGCTGGCTCTACAAGATTTCACCTGAAAAAGCAAGGGAGGTTTTACGTAATGTTTTAAAAATGTATGAATATGCCAAAGTATCTCATTGTTATTCTGATGTGTTCTCATATCTGTGCAGAGAGACATTGATTTTTAGCTGTGAAATGCAAATTTGGCTCCCAGTGCTCTGGTTGTTTGTGTAGATATTAAAATACTTGTGCAATAATATGCCTGGCATTTTTGAACTGGGTCTTTAGATTTGAGTAATATCAATATATTATTGCTGCTACCTACAGTGTATGTAATCTTTCAAAGGCTTAGCAGCCTAATCAGGCAAGGTACTGAGCACCCTCAACTCCCTGTCTTTTGTTTTTGTGAGAGTTAAAGATGCTCAGCAACTCGCAGGAAGGACTCAGCACACATCTTGCATCCTGGATAGAACATATCTTGTAGGCCTGGGTACAATTTTAGCCTAATATATTTCTTTTATTAATATTATAAACAGAACTTTGTGATCATATGACCATGCAGCCTTGTCACTAATAAAAGAACAAGATGTGCCAAGAAAATAAAGGCAGCATTTACTTGATGACTCCCTGAAGGAATATATTTTATATGTGGGGAGGTTTGAAATATGTCACATTTTAAATAACTTACACTAATTTAATTTAGACTTAAGAACATAGGCGTATTGTTATAGACCCTTGATCAGATCTCAGTGTGTTTTGCAAAAGACTACTTCTTTTTTGGTGGCCATATCAAACGCAGGAGAGAGTTCACTCTGTTTACAGCTTGATGGTCAGAATAAAATGGAAGTGTTAAATGCCAAGCGGCTGTACTTGAATCAGGGTGGTTGCTTCCATTTCCTGGGAGTGGATTGGCTGGTCTTGGGATAGAAAGGACAAGGAACAGTTAACACTGGAAGGAAGAAAGACTGTCAGATCTGCCAGAAGAGGTACAGGCAGACCCAGGTATACACCAATACAGAGAAGCCTGGCCTGACTTGCACCTAGAGCAAGGGCTTCTGGTTAAGCACTCAAAGGCAGTGGAGAACGTGGGCCATTACGCTCAACTAGCGGTCCCAAGAGGATTGGTGTCTGAGATTCTGAAGGTGCTATATAGCAACAAGACTGGGGGACTTTTGGGGATAGAGAAGCTTATGCAAAGGGTTCAACGTCAGCCTGGATGGGGTAGATCTGAGGGGGGGGGGGTTAAGGACTGGGTAAAGTCCTTGCTGGCAAGAATAGTGTGGGAGACCGTAACATAAGCTTTGCTTAAGTCAAGGTATATCACATCCACAGCTTTCCTCATATCCATAGAGCCAGTTATGTCATCACAGAAGGCGATCAGGTTGGTCAGGCATGACTTGCCCTTGAATCCATGCTGACTGTTCCTGATCACCTTCCACACCTCCATTTTTAAAACTGATTTTTAGCATCTTAGTTTTTGGCTCTTAACTTAAGACACCTAGCAGTCAATTTTCAGAAGTGCTTTAAGCCAGCAGCTCAAATTCAGCTGCCTTAGGGAAGCAGAGAAAAATGCCAAGTAATACCAGCCAAATTGTGGTGTGTGGAGATGGTTTAGTAACAGAGAAACATGTGTGCATGGCTGAACTCACTGCAGCTGCAGAGCAGTAAACATGACCACCATCTTTCACATCTGTTCCAAGCACAGGACATTCCCCACTGGAAGATGAAGAGTGATGTGGAGCTGGGGGATGTATTTTGCTTCTAACTGAGCAGGGAATCAGCAGCCATTTTTCACATTCTCTTGCAGCTCCATTTAGCTCAGCCTTGAGTTTACAAGCAGTGGTTCTGCAAGTTCTGCAGTTGTAGCCGTGTTGGGCCCAGGAAGCGAGACAAAGTGAATGAGGTAATACCTCTATCCAGTGCACTAAATGCCCCAATAACAACTATGTGGGTGAAACCAGACAATCACTATGCTCTCAAACTCACACAGGAAAATGCTAAAAGACCAAAAAAACCCTCATTCTCGAACTCACACAGGAAAATGCTAAAAGATACACAAAAAAACCCTATCACCTGTGGGTGAACACTTTTTTCAAAGCAATCACTCTGTCGGATCTATCAGTCCTCCTCATCAAAGGAAACCTGCACAACACTTTCAAAAGACGAGCCTGGAAACCTAAATTCATAACTCTGCTAAACACTAAAAATCATGGACTGAACAGAGAGACTGGATTATGGCTCATTACAATAGTCTGTAAACCCGCCCTTTTTGTTCTGTGACTGCAGAGGTGTTAACAGCGCACTGTGCCTTGAATGATCCCTTACAATATGTGTTTCATTCATTTCTTGCACTTGAAGTATTCTTCAATTACATCTTTGGCCTGAGATTCCTTGCCATAGTCTTTGACAACCACACAACTGCAGCCCACTACTTTGCGGGGTTTTCCTTCTCTGTCGATTTTGCAGAGACCTACCCACTCACCCAGTTTCTTGTTGTCATCAACTTTTATCAAGTCGATCTGGTGTTCTGCACAAAGGGCTTCAACCAACTTTACGTACATGGGTTCGTCGCAGTTTAAAGCAAGAACACAAAGGTGGGCTTGGCGTTTGTCCAAGGCTTTGGCAGCTTCACGAATACCACGAGCTAAGCCATCGTGGATGAGTGCGGTCTTCAGCACTTCTTGTAATGGTTAACATCCATTACACCTCCAGCAGCAATGCCTTCCTCGGCCATGGTCGGGGGTCGCTCCCGCCCGGGATTTGCCCGCAGCCTCTACGAGTCACCAGCGAAAGAGCTTACAATATGTGCTTACTACTTATTCTAAACCATCTGTTCCACTTTGCATTTTGCTGTGATGCTGGGAGTTCCTTTCCCAGACCTGAAGAAGGGTTCTGTGTGGCTCCAAAGCTTGTCTCTCTCACCAATAGAAGCTGATCCAATAAAAGATTTTACCTCACCCATCTTGTTTTGATTTTGACTTTTTTTAAATGTTGCATTATATTATAACACAGAATAAGTCCTTTCAAAACAAAATCAAAATGCTTCATTCCAAAAACTTCAAAATTGGACATATCAACAATGTTGGAACTTCCCCACCCTGGTTTTCTTTCTAAAACCAAATTCTGGCAAACTCAAGCTGATTTTGCAAAGCATTTTGATTTCAACAGAACCACATGTTCTGACAGGATATGGTTTCATCAGAATTTTTCAGACAATCTCTACTCCCCACCCACCTCTCCTGTGCGCATGTGAACCACAATAATATTATCCACACATGCCTCCTCTGGCCTTCAGGGTCTCTCCGGCCCCTTCTCCCTTATCAGATACAATGTGCTTGGAAAGTGCTGCTCAGGAGCCCTGGAGGACAGGAGCTCCTTGTACACTCTCACCACCAATAGACTCCTACTGGGGCTGCTCTAGAGAGCACTTATTTTGGCTGGGGGATGGGAGGAAATAGCATGGTATTTTAATGGGAAAAGGTCAAAATGAAGCTGGACTTATGCTGAATAGCCAAATAAAAAGGTCTATTAGAATAGATCATCTAGTTCATTCTCCTGGTAGTGCAGGATTGTTACCTGAAATACTGGACACAATTAAAGATATGGGCATTATTCTCCACTCTTTCACTTCAGTTTTACACCAGTGTAACTCCATTGAAGTGGATGGGATTATGCTGATGTCAGCCTTGGTAAAAGGGTGGAGAATCAGGTCCCTCCTGCATGGGTTGCGGGTATCATAAGCTGAAGGAGGCTGAGCCTCCCCAAACAACCTGGCGTGCCCTGCCCACACTTCACCCCCAGGAGTGCCTGTGAGTTCCCGCTCTTTCGTGGCCCAGGCTGGGGCTTGGGTTGGACGGCCTGCTGCCGGGACTTGGGGAGGCTAGGGCTGGTGCCCACCTGGCGCGCCGGTCGGGGCATTGCAGAGGCGCCGCCCGCCTGGCTGGGGTCAGGGCCACTGCGGTGGTGCCACCTACCCAGTGCTCCGGGGCTGGGGGCGCTGGCCTGGGATAGGGGGCCAGCGGCTTTGGTGGGGCTCTGCCACTCTGGGCTCCATCAGGGGAGGGGGCAAAAGGGGAGGAGAGGGGCCTTGGGCAGAGGGGGAGAGAGCTAGCCTTCCCCAACTGCTGGTTCACCCACTGCCCATGCCCTCCTGTCTTGAATGTGCCAGGAAAGTCAAGAAGAGGTTAACCATAAATTGGACAAGAGTCAAGCTGCACACAGTCACCTTTTTCTCCCTTTCTCTAAAGGTTACAGAGCACTTATCACAAACAGCAGGAAGTTCACACTGTCTTGCAGTTCCCGCTTACCCTCCCCCTTCAATTTCCTCTTTGAAATAGTGTTGCACTGATTACAAGATTTTCATTTGAAAATGAATGTGCACTTAGAGAATATGAATTAAAAGAAATGCTAATCACAAGATAGGGAAATTTACATCAACCAGATGAACTGATGGGAAAAAGAATACCCCAAATTGCTCAGAGACATGTTGGTTATTGTACCTGTGTTTGAAGAGGTGGAAGTACCAAGAAGGTAAACTGACGTTTTTCCAGTGAGATATTTCCTTAAAGTATTTGCACCAGGTGTTGTGGATCTCTCAAGGCTTGAAGCACTCAGAACTAAAGGGCATACAAAGAAACACTGGAATATAAACTTCCCTTTTCTTCCCTTCTCTTTCCCAATATTCTATGTAAGGGATATGGAATCACCCACCCACACACCCAAATATGGTGTTCCCCTTACAGAAATAATGGGAATAGATTTGATGGTTGCTTTGTCAGCTCAGCTGTTAGTCCGAGATGGCTGGCATTAACATCTGCCTGAGTGGTTTGCCTGTAATTAAGAGCCCTCTGCAAACATTGAAACAAATGCCCTTCCTTTTTTCACAAGTCCGTGAAACTACAAACAACACTTTGAGATCCTTTTTTGGTGGGAATTATAGTCCTCTTACAGTCACAGGGTCACGTGTGCTCAGGGATAGCCGCCAGCTGCATTTAAAAAACAAACTAACTTGAATCTCACACATTAAATCCCTAAACAACAATAAAATAAATACATGTTGTCTGCATGCCCATTTCCTCTAGGAGAAAAGCAGTTTATGTAGCTGTACATTTCTCAGCAATTATATGTTGCATCCTAACAATAATCATGGGCTGATGAGAGGGTTTTTTTTTTAACTCCTCCATATGTGTTTGTCTTGTCAGCTCAGATGATCTCTGACTCATACGGAACTGTTCCTCTGTCTAAGCTATTTTTCATAGGTTAGTGTGGGAAGGGGACTTTCAGGCAAATAGGTTGACATAAAAGGCACTGAAATGGGAGTACAAAAAGAAAACTAAATAGGCAGTATGATGACAAGCTTGAGAGGAGGGTAAGAGACTGTAGGAGGACATGAGGGAACAGAATGTAGATTCCCCTCTAAAACAGTATCTAGGGCTTGATTCTGATCTCACTGTTATAAACCAGGAATACCCCCATTGAAATTGGTGAAGTTACATAGGTATAAGGGAAATCAAAATGAAGCCTGTACTGTGTCACTGAGAAGGACAAAACAGGCCTTTCTCCAGATGAATTTTCTACTTTTGTGTCTTGTGTGAGCTTTTGTGGAGAAGGGGTAGAAGCAGGGTAGGCAAGTTATATGGGCCCATGGTGCCTGTGCTCCAGCAATATTCAGAGCCCGGGGGCCCAGCTCCACCAATGTTTGGGGCCAAGTCTCTCCCCTGGGCCAGCCTGCCACCCCCGAGAGTCCCTGCCTGCGCCCTGGGCAGCGGGTGGCTGCCCCCTGCAGCTCCGCATTGCACACTGCTCTGCCAGCTCCCGGCATCAACTGCCACCGCAGGGTCCTAACGCCCCCCTTCCCCACTAGTTCTTGGGCAGGCTGACCTAGCCCTTCCGCCTCGGACAGATGGACCCTTCCCTTTTCCAGCGGGACCCTCCACCTGCACAGGGCCCTCCCCCCCCACCCGCAGTGAGCACTCATGCCCCACGTTGGGCAAGGGGCAGCCCCATCCCCCACACCCAGTGAGGCTACAGTGAGGGGGAGCAGCAAGGGAGGAGGCGCATATATGATGGCAACCCTGTCCCCACCACAGGGGAGGCGAGGGGGCTTCCTAGACCCTGAGAGGGGCCCTAGGAGCACGTGCAGTGACAGTGGTGTGAGGTGAGTGTGCTGCCGGGGGGAGTCCTCTCTGGCCCTAGCCGGGGGCAGCCTGCCTGCACCCCAAACTACTCATCCCTGGCCCCACCCCAACCCTGAGCCCCCTCCTGCACCGTGAACCCCTCATCCCCAGCCCCGTAGCCCTCACCCTCACACCCCAACCCTCTGCCTGAGTCCCTCCCACACCTCAAACCCCTTATCCCCAGCCCAAACCCAGAGCCCTCACATTTTTACATTATTTCAAAAAATATATATCAGCTTACAAGGCAGGTCTGTGGGGGCATGGGATTTGGACCTGTTCTGGGCACCAACAAAAATTATACAAACCTTCTGCGCCTGGGTACAAGTTAGATGTGCATAATGAAAAATTAGAAACAAGTGGTGATGTGTACTTTTTTGAGGCCTACAGTCCTTATGCAACATTTCTGCCAGGAGGATAATAGCAGAAAAAAGAGTTGGGTTCAATATTTTTAGGATCCTTCTTCACAAACAACTAAACCGGCTTACATCGACACCTAGAAATCTGGGAAAACTAAATGCACCCTTCCTGAGTGCCCTTAACAGGCAGAACTGCCACAAGTACTCCAAGGATATGTCTACACTTTGAAATTAGGTTGAATTTATAGAAGCCGGTTTTATAGAAATTGTTTTTATACAGTCTATTGTGTGTGTCCCCACATAAAATGCTCTAAGTGCGTTAAGTCGGCAGAATGTGTCCACAGTACCGAGGCTAGCGTCGACTTCCAGAGCGTTGCACTGTGGGTAGCTATCCCACAGTTCCTGCAGTCTCCGCCGCTCATTGGAATTCTGGGTTGAGATCCCAATGCCTGATGAGGCAAAAACAGTGTCGCGGGGGATTCTGGGCACATGTTGTCAGCCCCCCCCCCCCCCTGTGAGAGCAACGGCAGACAATCGTTTCGTGCCTTTTTTCCTGGGTTACCTGTGCAGACAGCATACCACGCCCCGCTCAGCTCAGCTCACCCTCACCATATGTCATCTGGGTGCACAGCAGCAGCTAATTGCCTTTTGGCAGTAGACGGTGCAGTATGACTGGTAGCCATCATCGGCTATCTGGGTGCTGGCAGATGTGGGACTGCATTGCTATACAGTAGCAGCTCCTTGCCTTTTGGCAGTAGATCGTGTATTACGACTGCTATCCGTAGTCGTCGTACTCCTCAGTAAGTTCAGTCAGAGGTGCCTGGGCAGACATGTTTTGTCTCCTGGAGACTCAGTCCTGCCGGCAGTCCTATTGCACTGTCTTGACGATGATGGCTAGCAGTCGTAATGCAGCATCTTCTGCCAAGCACCCAGAAGATGCCGCTGGCTATCAGTCATGCTGCACCATCTGCTGCCAGCCTAAGATGTAAAAGATAAATGGACCAGATTTGTTCTGTATTCATTTGCTTCCCCCTCCCTCCGTGAAATCAATGGCCTGCTAAACCCAGGGTTTTGAGTTCAATCTTTGGGGGGGCCATTCTGTGTGACAGTTGTTTATGTTTCTCCCTGATGCACAGCCACCGTTGTTGATTTTAATTCCCTGTAAGCCATGTCGTCACTCGCCCCTCCCTCCCTCAGACAATAGTTTCACGCCTTTTTTCAGCCCAGACGCCATAGCAGTGGGATCATGGCGCCCGCTCAGATCACCGCGGCAATTATGAGCACTATGAACACCACGTGCATTGTCCTGAAGTATATGCAGAGCCAGAACATGACAAAGCAAAACCAGGTGAGGAGGCGATTGCAGCACGGCGACGAGATTGATGAAGAAATTGACATGGACATAGACCTCTCACAAAGTACGGGCCCCAGCAATGTGCAAATCATGGTGTTAATAGGGCAGGTTCATGCTGTGGAACGCTGATTCTGAGCCCGGGAAATAATTACAGACTGGTGGGACCGCATCATGTCGCAGGTGTGGGACGATTCCCAGTGGCTGCGAAACTTTTGCATGCGTAAGGGCACTTTCATGGAACCAGTGACTCTGGGAAACGTGCAGGTCATAGTGGATGGCTTTGCTGCAATGGGATTCCCTAAGTGTGGTGGGGTGAGAGACGGAACCCATATCCCTATCTTGGCACCGGAGCACCAAGCCAGCGAGTACATAAACCGAAAGGGGTACTTTTCAATGCTGCTACAAGTCCTGGTGGATCACAAGGGACGTTTCACTAATATCAACGTGGGATGGCTGGAAGAGGTACATGGTGCTCATGTCTTCAGCAACTCTGAAGTGTTTCAAAAGCTGGAGGAAGGGACTTTCTTCCCGGACCAGAAAATAACTGTTGGGGATGTTGAAATGCCTATAGTTATCCTTGGGGACCCAGCCTACCCCTTAATGCCATGGCTCATGAAGCCATACACAGGCTGCCTGGACAGTAGTCAGGAGCTGTTCAACTATAGGCTGAGCAAGTGCAGAATGGTGATAAATGTCCAAATGCACATTCTAAAAGCGTGCTGGTGCAGTTTACTGACTTGGATAGACCTCAGCAAAACCAATATCCCCCTTGTTATTGCTGCTTGTGGTGTGCTCCACAATATCTGTGAGAGTAAGGGGGAGACATTTATGGCGGGGTGGGAGGTTGAGGCAAGTTGCCTGGCCGCTGATTACGCACAGCCAGACACCAGGGCGATTAGAAGAGTACAGCAGGGAACGGTGCGCATCAGAGAAACTTTGAAAACCAGTTTTGTGACTGGCCAGGCTATGGTGTGAAACTTCTGTTTGTTTCTCCTTGATGAACCCCCCAGCCCGGTTCACTCTACTTCCCTGTAAGCTAACCATCCTCCCCTCCCCACTTCGAGCACTGCTTGCAGAGGCAATAAAGTCATTGTTACTTCACATTCATGGATTCTTTATGCATTCTGCTGTGCTATGGCAGCATGGGAGGACATTTGGAGCTCCGAGAACATATCAACCTGAGTCTGCCGTTTTCTCCTAATCTTCACTAGCCTCTGCTAGGGAGAAACATTTGCAGCTGGTGGAGGAAAAGGGAGAGGTGGTTATAAAGACACATTTTAGAGAACAGGTACACTCTTTCATGTTACGTTTTGCTGTTCACATTACACAGCACATGTGCTTTTGTTACAAGGTCGCATTTTTACAGTTGTAAGCCCTATGTTTGGCAGTAAGTATTTGCAGGATCAGTCCACTAGTAATTAAATTAAAAATTCAGGATGAAATATGCAAGCCAACCACATTTTAAAACAAAACAAATGTCAGTTTGTGCAGAATTGAATGCAATGACAATCACATTACATTTAAAATAATTTCTTTAAAAGTAAGATGCAAAGAATAAGTATTTTCTACTGGTAGTCTGGGGGCCAAATTCTTTACTAAAACTGCATTCTTTGTAAATCCATTGACTTCATCCTCATTGATTTCAAAAAGGGATTTTCAGGATGTAGGTGTAGAATTTGGCCTCAGTGTTTAAATGACATTAAATCAGTGGAGGTTTAATAAACCAAATAGTTGCACAATTTAATCTATCACACACCAGTTGTGTCACTAGCTAGAGGTTCATTAGCAATTATCATGTTGACAAACTCAAACTAATCTGATACTTAATATCCTGACAATTAGGGCTGTCAATTAATCAGTTAACTCATGTGATTATTTTTGAGTTAATCTGATTAAAAAAATCAATCATGATTAAATCACACTGTTAAACAATAGAATACCAACTGAAATTTATTAAATCTTTTTGGATGTTTTTCTACATTTTCAAATATATTGATTTCTTTTACAACACAGAATACAGCATAGGGTACTCACTTTATATTATTTTTATTACAAATATTTTCACTGTAAAAATTAAAAATAGTATTTTTCAACTGACCTCATACAAGTACTGTAGTGCAATCTCTTTATAATGCAAGTTGAATTTTGTAGAATTTTCTACAAAAAATAACTGCACTCAAAAACAAAACAACGTAAAACTTTAGAGCCTACAAGTCCACTCAGTCCTACTTCTTATTCAGCCAATCTCTAAGACAAACAATTCTTTACATTTATGGGAGATACTGCTGCCTGCTTCTTATTTACAATGTTACCTGAAAGTGAGTACAGGTGTTCGCAATGCACTTTTGTAGCCAGCATTGCAAGGTATTTACGTTCTAGATATGCTAAAAATTCGTATGCCCCTTCATGTTTTGGCCACCATTCCAGAGGACATGCTTCCATGTTGATGACACTCATTTAAAAAAAAATAATAATGTGTTAATTAAATTTGAGACTGAACTCCTTGGGGGAGAATTTTATGTCTCCTGTTCGGTTTTACCCACATTCTGCCATATATTTCATCTTATAGTAGTCTCGGATGATGACCCAGCACATGTTCATTTTAAGAACACTTTCACAGCAGATTTGACAAAAATGCAAAGAAGATACCAACGTGAGATTTCTAAAAATAGCTACAGCACTCGACCCCAGGTTTAAGAATCTGAAGTGTCATTCAAAATCTGAGAGGGACGAGTTATGGAATATGCTTTCAGAAGTCTTAAAAGAGCAATACTCCGATGCGGAAGCTACAGAACCCGAAACATCAAAAAAAAAAATCCATCTTCTGCTGGTGGCATCTGACTCAGATGATGAAAATGAACAAGCGTCGGTCCGCTCTGCTTTGGATCGTTATTGAGTAGAATCCATCATCAGCATGGATGTACGTCCTCTAAAATGGTGTTGAAGCATGAAGGGACATATGAATCTTTAGTACATCTGGCATGTAAATGTCTTGCGACGCCGGGTACAACAGTGCCATGCGAATGCCTGTTCTCACTTTCAGGTGACATTGTAAACAAGAAGCGGGCAGCGTTATCGCCTGCAAATTGTAACCAAACTTGTTTGTCTGCCTGATTGGCTGAAGTAGGACTGATCGGACTTGTAAGCTCCAAAGTTTTACATTGTTTTATTTTTAATGCAGTTTTTTTTTTTAGATAATTCTACATTTGTACATTCAACTTGCATTATAAAGAGATTGCACTACAGTACTTGTAATGGGGGAATTGAAAAATACTATTTTTGTTTACTGTGCAAATATTTGTAATAAAAAATATCAAGTGAGCTGCTTGTTACACTTTGTATTCTGTGTTGTAATTTGAAAATGTAGAAAACATCCAAAAATATTTAAATAAATGGTATTCTATTATTGTTTAACAACGCGATTATTTGCGCGATTAATTTTTGTAATCACTTGACAGCCCTACTGACAATATGTGTGTCCCATTCTATGCCTGGAAATTAGTTTAAAAAAATAGAAGCACTGGGACCCCAGCTAGACACTGATTCTACTGTACAGAAAAGCCCTTTACTATATTATTCTCTGTTGTCAAAATGTGACATTAGAAATGTCACCACAACAGTAGACAAGACATTTTTCACACCAGTACGGTTTCTGAATTGACTTCACGTTTGTTGATTGTCTGCACCTACAAGTAACAGTAATATAGGCATTAGATCATGCTCTTTGGAATTTGTTCAAATCTATTTGGGCTCCTCCTTGTGAGCCATGAAAAGGATTCTTTCAAACAGAACCACATGGGAAAACGGTGCAGAAAACTTCTGATATTGTCATGGAGTGGGAGACAACAGCTGGGTATTATGAAGAGGACACAGCTGTTTGTTAGCCAATTTAAAAGAGTTTCTTCACTTGAAGTTCAATATTTATTTGTACCAGTTTGAATTTTTTAAATTAAATCTATCTTTGTAGTTTTTATTTCCTGCTCCTTCTGCACCTAATTCTGCACCATTCAAGTCAAGGGATTTGCTCCTTTTGCACTCACTTTACATTGGTGTAAATGATTGCCCAAAAGCAGAAGGCAGTGGAGAATCAGGCCCTAGGTCTTATGCCTGAGTGGGACTGAGCATTACCCATTGGTTTCAATAGGAATTGTGAGTCCCTAGCAGCACATTTGAGGATCAGGCCCTAACTACTTTTTTTTTTTTAATTTCTTTTAGTGCAGACAATTCCAAAATCTCTCTCAACGTCCTAATTTCTGATTGTTCTATGATATTATCAGAAGCAGCCAGAAAAGGATTTGGTGGCAGATCCTCAGCTGGTATAAAATATCATAGTTTCACTGTAGTCAATGGAGCTATGACAATTTACACCATCTGAGGATCTGCCCTTGGGTCTTTTTCTCCCCTGTGACTAGCGAGGCATTTTCTGCTAAGATACCTACTCTAATATACAGTGCTACAGTACCAGTAATGAATGTAAAATCTGGTGGGATGGAAGGAGCCTATGGAATCCCAGCTGTCAATACCAGGAGAAATGAATGTGCTGTTGGGGAAGAATTTCTAACTATGGTTTTATGTTGGCCATACTGGTTTCTACTTTGTTGTTCTTTGCCTCCATATTTGGTACCCTTCTTTATGCCACAGTTAGTGCCCTTTTCTAGAAGTGCGGGGAAATAGGAGAGTCAGGTGACTCGAAGTCTGCCTAGTAACAATGAAGTTATTTAAGGGATGTTCATCCACCCTTCAGGGCTACTTGCCACTTGCTGCTTGTTGCCTCAGGGCTGCCAGAGGTAGTAGCCTGACTGGGATCTCTGCTACTGAGCTGAGGAGCAGTCCAGTGACCCACACAAGAGCACGGCTGCTAGAAATCCCCAAGACAGACCAGGTCTGCAGAACTCGAACTTATTCCATCCCGACCTCTCACACAATCATCAACTGTAGGTTCACATACTACACACATGACCACGGGTCAAGAGTGGAAGACAGAAGATCAACGAAACACCAATGACTTACCTGTTCACCTACGTGGTTCCTGAGTCTCTGAAGGTCCTGATCCTGCATCCTGTCAGCTTGAATCCTACTTTCCTTGGGGTCTGCTTATCTTCTGCTGTCAACGAGACATGGTAGTGTGGTTACTCTCATTACTCTTATTGTGGATCCCTTGTTTCTGTAAGGGCCTTTGGTTTCTGGCTTTATGCCATATTCCATCCATTGACAACCGAGCCTGTTTTGTACTGTTTTCATTAAGTTGGGGGGCCTTGTTTACTTGTACACCTGTATTCAGTTACTAAACCCACCTGCTTGCACCTTACCAACCAGTCACGTCTTGTCTCACCACCTAAATGGGCCGATGACTAGATGTGGGCGGGCGTGGAGAACCTGAATTTAGCCCCTTCTGAGGTCAACACACAGTTCCAGGGCTGACTGATTTGGTCCAAGGGCTAACAGTGTACATATACAATTTGTCAGTTGATACCCATTAAGAGGAGCTGCTCTGTCAGTTGATAGAGGAAGTTTAGATGTCCAGGTCTACTTGTAAAATAGAGGAGTCCTGAATATAAGTTTGATATTACCTCACCCACCTTGTCTCTCTCTAAATCTGAGGACAGAAATGGTGTTTTTATAGTCTGGAAATCCCAGCAGGAAACAACTCTGAAATAGGAAACTTTATTCTGTGAAGGGAAAAGAGGGGAGTCACTCAGGGAAATGCTCTGCCCACAGTGGTTTCTTTAGATCTCCTGTTAATAAATACATTGCACATTATTTCAGCCTGGAAAGCCAAACATTACTGCACAAATTGTGTCATCTTAAGAACAGGGAACAGAAAAAAGAATGCTTCCAAAGGAAGGAGCTTCGGAAAAGGAAACAAGCCAGAGGGTTTACAATGAACAAGTACTCCTGTTCTTCTTTTTGCAGAATATTTAAGACAGTTATTAAAGACCAAAATTGATCTATCTAGAAAGGGTTGAGTGGAAAAGGAAGACATCTATAAGTTGTAGCAACTCACCCACCCCCAACATGTGCTAAAATTTGCCTAAGGCTATGTCACTCTGCAGCATAATTGATGTTGCTCAGAGGTGTGAATAAAACAGTGACGTAAGTTACACCAAAATAAGTGTGGGTGTGGCCAGTGCTATGTCAGCAAGCACTTCTCCTACCAACATAGCTTCTGCTGCTCACAGAAGTAGTTTATTATGTTGACAGGAGGCAGGGTTGCCAGCCAAAGGATGTCTATTCACCTGTGTGCCTCAGTTCACATGTAAAATTAAGCATTGTAAGCCAACACAATGGAAGCTCTGTTTACATGTGAAATCAACATGAAGTCAGCACACCAGGGAATAAACCCAGGGTGGCGGTGTGAGGGGATCATGCTAACTCCGGGGACAAACAATGGATTTTGGGGAATATATGAAAAAAGCAAAAGGACACTTATTTACCCTGCACCTGAGGAAATGTGGGCATTGTGATTACATTTGTGAAAAAGATATCCCAACCAACCTTGGTTGCAAACACTGCAAGAAGGCTTTGGGTAAGAATAGACTGCTTTAGATGGCTGGTTAACCCAGGGGTTCTCAAACTTCATTGCTCCGCGACCCCCTTCTGACAACAAAAATTACTACACAACCCCAGGAAGGGGGACCGAAGCCATAGCCTGCTTGAGCCCCGCCAAAGCCCAAGCCCCACCACTCAGGGTGGAAGCTTCCACCCCAGCAAGTCTAATGCCACCCCTGGCAACCCCATGGGGTCGCAACTCACTTTGAGACCCAGTTTGAGAACCTCTGGGTTAGCCTATTAAAATTAAGTTTAGTCTCTAGAAAGAGTGTATGGATTTTGTTTTATATGTAATCTTTCTGTTTCCATTATCCTTAGTCACTATTTCTTAAATCTTAACCTTTGATAATAAATGTATGATTGTTTTCACTATAAATATATCTCAGTGCTGTGATGGTATATAAGAGCTGATCCTCAGCTGACTCAAACAGTCTGGTGTGTGCACTGTCCCCTTGGAGATAGCAAACCTGGTATTTCTGTGAGTAGCCAGTGATGGGCTGGATATCACAGGAGAATGCTTCAAAGGGACTCAAGGACTAGGGTACACCTATTAACCTGCAAAGCAAATTAAGAGCTCAGAGGACATTGTTTGGGTGGCCAACAGACTGGAGGTATCATGGAGCTGATACCTAGTTAAGCACCAGCAAGTCTCTCTCTCTCTCCTTGGAGACCGGGGGATAACAAGGTGACACAGTCCTAGGCACCCCAAGAAATCACACGAGAGTATCTGCAATCTTTTTTGCCAAATCTAGTATAATACCCTTTCCTTTAGCCAGGTGTCCGAGTGGTTATTAGGGCCCACGAGGGTTAGTGCCTACCAAGATCTAGCTGCTGAAGCACCTTTAGAGCTTGCCTCTGAGTAGGGCCGGCCCACAACATTTTGGCACCTGAGGCGGGGAGCTCAAATGATGCCCCCATTGCCCCCTCGCTTGGGCCAAAACTTTGGAAGGTCTCAATTCTACCTTCTTCCTGTTCTACTCCTCTTATGGTACTGCTCTGCTACCTACCACAATAAAGGAGAACTAACAACTTAAAATGCCTTGTTCAAAAATTTTAAGTAACACTTAACTTTCAAACGCCTGAACAGCAAATGTAACTTTTCTTGTCTGCACAGTAAACACTGGCATTTTTATCTGTTTGATTACTCAAAGTGGTGCTTTCCGTGCCTTCTTGGTTGCAAAGATTTGAACTGCTTCCTGAAGGTCCACAGTCTGGGCCAGCTCATGCTCTATTGAGATGGTTGCAAGGCCAACCAGCTTCTCCTGTGTCATCGTGGAGCGTAGATGTGTTTTTATTAACTTCAGCTTGGAGAAGCTGCGTTCTCCACTGGCAACTGTTACAGGAAATGTTAGAAGTATGTGCAGAGCAACAAAAGCATTTGGAAAGAGAGTGATCATATTTGTGAACATATATTCCAGAATAGCCTTTAGAGTTGATCCTGCTGAAATGTATCTTGAAAGGGATTTCAGTTCATCACCTAAATCACTTGCATCAATATCGCGCATGTCATCATGGGTCACTGTCTCTAGTGCCCTGCATTGCTGGTGTAGGTTTTCTTCAGGTATAGTGAGGCGTTTTGGAATATCATATAACATCCCAAATATACTGCTGTGTTCCTTGAGCTGCATGAAATGTTCAACTGACTGTTTTGCACAATCTAGCACCTGGTTAAAGAATTCAACTTTGAATTGTTGTTTGAGGTCTCTTATGGGATTATCCCGTGCCTCGTAATCAAAAGGTAGTCTTCTTCAGTGACTCTTGTATTCTTGAATGGGTGGGAAAATAGCTTCAGTGTGAAATTCTTCTGCCAACTTCTGTGCACTATTCAGAACATTTTGAAATCTCTCATCTGACCAGTAAGACTGTAGGGTATGACTTGCTTTGTCCAGTTGTTCCATTGCTCCAGATATATCTGGGTCAACACCTTGGAGTCTCTTGCTTACAACATTTATTTCAAACAGTATATCATCTATCTTGGTGTTTGATAGGCTTTATCGTCTCCACTCGACTTTCCCCATCGTGTGGCACTCAGTGGTTTCAGTGTCAGAGAAGATGTTCCCAGATGTTACTTCAAAATTTGCCATCAATGAGTTGATGCAGAGAAAAATACATAGATGCTTTGAACTACATTAAAAAATTCAGCAGCCTCACTAGAAGCTAATGCTGCATCACTGACCATCAAGTTCAATGCATGAGAACTGCATGAGACAAAAAAAGCTCGAGGGTTTAACTCTCGGATCCGTGTCTGCACTCCTCTGTTCTTTCCTCTCATGTTGGCACCATTATCGTAGCCCTGACCTCTTGTGTCAGCTATCGCAATTCTTAAATACCTTCCAGATTTTTAAGAAGCACATTTGTCATACCAGCTCCTGTAGTATCATCAATGTCAATAAATTCTAGAAAATGCTCTGACAGTAACCATTGCAGGGACATTTTTACTAGGTTCTGTTGTTGTTACAAAACACACCATTAAAGTCATTTGTTCCGTATGGCTGATGTCAGGTGTGCAGTCCAGAATAACAGAGTAATATCTTGCTGACTTCAGATCTGCTACAATCTTCTGTTTGACTTTTGTTGCCAGTAACTGTATGATCTCACTTTAAATTGTTTTTCCAAGGTAGTGGTGTATGTACATTTCTTGGGTGGTGACTCTTCTTAGATGCTCCTGGAGTACAGCATCAAACTCAGCCATCAGCTCCACAATTTTAAGGACGTTTCCATTATTTGGCACATACAGCTGATCTGAAGTGCCATGCAGTGCTAGGTTTTGGGCAGCAAGCATTCTCACAATGGCAATGAGCCTTTTTGGAACATTTTGCCAGTAAAGAGACTCTTATGCAATCTTCTCTTGATGCCGATCATCTGTGGTGGCCTTTAACCTTAGTCTCATCTCAAGCTCTTTCCACCTATGGAATGCTCTGGTGATTTGCTGCCTTCTCATGGCATGCCAGATTTCTAGCCAGATTTTTCTAGTCCTTTGTTCCCGTAGAATGTGTCTGGAACATTAGACTGGACGAGTTTGCCACAAAAACAGTACGCAGCATTCTGGGTTTTTGAGTACATAAGCCATGGCTTCTCCACTTTGTCACCATTGGGAATTTCACACCAGTAATGTGTTGGATGGAAACTTCTATTTTCATTGTCTTTGGGGAACATGATGTTTTTCACTTGCTGTGGCCCATGCAGTACAAGGAAGTCCCTCGGGCTACTGCTCAAGTGGGTCCACAGCCCTGGATCATCTAGACTTAAGGAACTAGACTCAGTAGCAGCTGTTTCTTGCACCTCCACCACACTCTTCTCTGATCTAGACTTTTCTTCAGGAATGTGCAACATGGTTACATCCATTTGAGATGGAGATATGGATGCTGCAATAACTGCCAGGTCACCTGCACGCTGACTAACTGGAAGATCAGGCATCTCCTCACCACTCAGATCCTCACTGGGGCTGGAAGGCTCACCGTAACATTTGTGTCTGTATCTCAGGAGAGCTCCTTCCTGCTTAGATAGAAAAGCCTCCTTTGCTTTCTTTCTTTTTCTAAATGCTGCCCCAGAGGGTCGTTTTCTTCTTTCACTCATGACTGCTGTTCTGTGCCAGCAATAGTGGCTCTCAACACTCAGTTAAAGGGGACAAATAAGCAGGCTGGTAGCAGGGCCTGAGTGAGGGAGGATATCAGTATCTTAAGGGCCTAACTGGTTCCTACTACTTCAGTTGACTGCCTATTCTACTCAAGTGGTTCAGGGAAGCAGCAGAAAACAGGAAGCTCCCCGAGAAGCTGGTGTTAATCAGTCCAGGCTCCTGGGGGTGCTAGAGAGGTGCATAGAGGCTCTTCCTCCTCTCTCTCCCTGCAGCTGCTGCTGCTGCTTTCTGTTATTCCCTCTCACCTTTTCTCCTGCCTGCCTCTTGTGCCCTCCTTCCTCAAGCACAGCACTCCACTATCTCTGTGCATCGAGCAGAGATAATACCAGCAGCAGACAATTTTCTACACTCTAGGACCTAGTGTCACACCCCCCCCCCCCCCATAGTCTGGCACCGGAGGCGGCTGCCTCAGTTCGCCTCATGGTAAGGCCAGCCCTGCCTCTGAGTCACAGTACACTGGCAATCCAGCGGGTCCAACAATCATCAAACTCCGTGGGGATCATGAGGGAGGGGATGAGGGGGTTCCCTAGCTCGAGGTTTACTGCCATGTTAGATCGCGATTCCTACCACGGCAGTTTTGCTTACTCACCAGATCAGCGGTCGGGGTCACCAGTGTTGTGAGAGGCTACCGGTGTGGTGCTTTTGCTTTCTCCTGTTGATATCACTCGGCTGCGTGCGTGTGTTTCCTCTGTGTGCTGCCCCAGCTCTGCGCAGATAGCTGACACAGCAGACCCGACGAAAATCCCCAATAACCACAGAGTCTACTAAGATACAAAGGCACCTCGGCCAGGTTTATTGCGATCTCGGACACAATTGCTGTTCCCCGTAGATTACTTAGTCTACCGGGCATACTACTAATAGATGTCTCTTGGCAAGGACCCGGCTCAGTGGCGGGACTTTCCACTGCCCCCGTGGCCGGACAAAGACACCACCCCAGGGACACATTCTTATACACCGGTACAAACAAGTTACACATCACTCCTGACGTATTGAGGTTCAACCCCTCTACGTAGCAAGGTACAACCCCTCTATGCAATAAGGGGCCGCCTCGCACCTTGTACCTGTTGGTTCGATCAAAACATCTCTATCCATCATTTTACCCTTTTGCCCCTGTCATTGGGATGGGTCGGTCTGTTCCCTGTTATCTGTGGAATGTTCCGGTATGGTATGTCTTGGTACCATGTTTATACTGTAACTATGCTAAATGAATATGTATTTCTGCAACATCAGCCCTTTCCTTGCCAGCTTCTGTGAGCAGGGCCTGCCTCTTGCTCACAGCTTAACTTTGCTTTTTATGCTAGCAAAGCCTTGACCATTACTTTAGTTTGGTTCAGGCTTCATACTGGGCCTTCATTAGGCCTTTACCATGTTGCCTTCACTTACTACACTGAGCAACCCCCAATAATTACATCTGCTTTCTAGCTCTCACTTATAAGCAATCTGCAAAGATGGGGGAAATGTGTTTGTTCCTCTTTTTGTTAACTTATGATTTGTGAAAGCCCTTTTCCCCACAAACAGAATGGATATGTGAGTGGTGGAGTTGGGGTCTTATTTTTTAGATTAGTAGTTTAAGTCTTCTCTACCTTGGAAGACTCAGTGGACATGATTTATGGTCAAGCTACAACCCCTTTATACTGGTTCTGCCACAGCAAAGGTACTATAAACCTGGTGAATCTAGCCCTTGGGGTATTCCCCCAATATAAAGAGGGCATAGAGCTGATATACAACAGCTCTAGGCTACATTCTACCACCCTCCTTATTTCTATGTAGAGAGGAAAAAGAACACCCAGGAGGATGTGGAACACAACTGTTGCATCTCAGTTCTGGTTCCAAAATCCATTCACTAAGAAGCAGAGAAGACATTGCAGTTTAGGGGTAATGGAGATGGTCAGACTTGTGCTATCTGCTGGAGCTGAAGGGGGCAATGTCATTTTTTCCTTTAATTTCCACAAATTAGTTAAAACTTGTCTACACTAGGAATACAAAGTACAATTTGCACTGTAGAAAGCTACAATGGTGCACATTAGACAGCATATTTCAGGTATACAATGTTCACATGCAGCAATTCCTGCAACTGCTGTGGACTGTTGCACCTATCCCACAGTTGTAGGGCATACCTGACTGTAATGCCTCCTACTGGATTAGGATGCTGCAGTACACCCTATCTCAGTTTCCTTTCTCTGGGAGCCAGTAATTCCACTTCAGGCATACTTGATTCAATAATACTCTCCTTATGACTTGGTGTGACAGGGTTGGGACTCACCACTGCAGCACCGCCGACTGGTCATCTCAGGGAATTGGTTCAATCCAGTAAAGCACCCCCTTCTGGTGGCATCCCACCTGTCATCTCACCTTTGGTTGGCCTGCAGACTCACATTGCTCCCAACATGCAGCATCCTCTTCTGGAACACTGTCCTCCGACAGTGTCCGTTTGTCCATTTGCACCCCCTTCCAGGGGCTGGATGACCCACAGTCCTACACCTTCAAGTCCAATCCCCATGGTCAAGGATCTGGTGTAGTTTCAGCTGGCCACTCCCTGCAGCCAATAGCTGGGTGTACTGCCAAGGGGAACAAAGGGAAGGGGGGGACCCAGGCCTGCCCACTACTCTGAGTCCTGGTCCAGAGGCCCTCTAGCAACAGCCTCGCTGTCCTCCTTCTCCTTCCTCCTCTGTCTGTTCCTCTGGACCACTTCCCCAACAGCCCTCCTTCCCACTAGGTCCTTTCCTACAAGGCCAGCCGCCTGGCAGGCTATAGAGTAGGACCTTCTCCCACTCTCCAAGGCTGCGCTGCGCTGCGCTGCACATGGTGCTGGCCTCCCAGCTCCGGGCACAGACCTTCCCCTCTGAAGGCCTGGGACAGACTGACTGCTCTCTCCCTGAGCAGTCTTTTATATGGCTGAGCTGGGCCCTGACTGGCTGGTCCCAATCTGTTCTCTGATTGGCTCGCAACAAGCCCTTCTCTCATTGGCTGCTGGAATACGCAGGCGCTCTGGCCTGCCGCAGCCCACACTCTCCGGGCGTAGGGCCGCCGCCCCACCACACTTGGTTATTACAATAATCCTACAAAAAGTCCCAAATAAATAAAAGATACTTCTAGCTCTCAGAGTTACTTTGAAGTGTGCCCTTTACACTCAGTGCCCAGTCCCCTCATTTTCTCTCGGTCTTTAAATCCTCCTCATGGCAGGAGCCCCAGTTCTCCTCCTGGATCTGAGTAGTTCAAACAATTATTATCACCTATCTTGCTTCCTGGAGCAGGGTGGCAATTTCTTTCTGTGTATCTTCTCCATATGGCCGTAGGCCCAGCTCTCCTCCTGGTGGCAGGTAATTCAAACAATTATTATCCACCTCCTTATCAGGAGTTGCCAGCTCTCTTCCTGGTGCTGGGTTGCAATTTATTTCCCTCCACTGGCCCCACTTACTCCTTAGGCTCAGAGGATTTGGCTGCCTTCTCCTACTGGTGTCTGCTCCTTACTAAGTCAGGGACTGCACACTGCATGAGCTTTCTTATGCCCAGTGTCTGCAGGCATCTGCCTGCTATGTAGGAGGAGACCAGCATGCTGGCCCCTCCCTTCTCCCAACTCATTCCTTATTGCAGTGTTTCCCAATCAGTGTGCAGCAGATTCTTTGAGAAGCTACACTTGAGAGAACAAATAAACCTTCCCTTGCATTTTAATGAGTGTTGGAGCCAGATCGCTTTCTGTACTTTTGTTCTCCAGGACGAGGCCCCTCTCAAATATTATGCATGTGTCACATTCCATTCCTCAAAGCGAGGTTAAGATAGCAAATTTCAATTCTGCGGAGTAAAGGCAGGGGAGGGTGAAGTAAGGGGGGAAAGCTGCCTTCTGATTGGCCATCTGCCTCACTGCCTTGCCTTCTCCAGGGGCAGAACAGCCAACCAGAGCTCAATCTCCCTCTCCTTCCCCACTCCCCTCCTGTGAGCAACAGGTTGGCTCTGCTCCCTCCCTCCTATGCTAAAATGTAAGTCCCTGGAGCCACCCCCAAGCCTGGAAGGGAGTGGGGACCCCACTTCAGCCCCACAGGGTAGGGAAGGGGGAAGAACCCCGGAGAAGCAGAGTTGAGGGGTGGGAAGCTGGGTGGGCCAAACTGGTGGGGGGCAGAACTGGTGTGAGGTGGGGGCTAGGTGGGGATGGAGGCAGAACTGGTGGGGCCTGTGTGGTGCAGAATTGAGTTAGGTGGGGGCTGAACTGGTGGAGGGTGAGGACAGAACTGATGAGGGATGGGGCACAAGATTGATTTGGAGGTTGGGGGGCAGAATTCATTTCTGGGCAGGGATGGAAAGATGTGGGGGTGAAAACTCCTGCAAGAGGGGCCAAAATCCTCATGGCCAATACATTTCGGAGCATGGGCATCATTAACACACACACTCTCTCTCTCTCTCTGGGAATGGGCAGGGGCAGTTCAGCAAGCATTAAAATGAAAAAAACAATATAATCTCTTTGTAAATAACCTCATGTTTTGGAGGACAATTCCCTGACTTGTTGGGGTCTGACACATTTATTTTTTGATCTCTTGAGCTTGGCAATACTCTGAGTGGGACTTAATTAATTATATTGCATTTAAAAACAGTGGAGAAAATTACACACACTTGGGAAGACTATTTTGGGAATGAGAAGAAATGATTAATTATTAAGTGCTTGTCATCCAAAAATATTATTCTCAAGTGCATGTCACTTTCTTCACTGAGCATGCTTTTGTCCAGAGTTCTTATATTTAGCTTTAATGTTTGTTAGTTTCCACCACTGAAAATGTTAATTCTGGCACAAAAGACAGATCGCAATCTAATGTCAGCCGCCATGGTTCTTTTGATTTTGACCCTACTAGCCCTGTTCTGGATTGGCTCATGAATATTCATGAGATCATCTGGAGACAATTTGGTGGTGTGCCTCAAAATAAGTTAAAATATCCAGTTGTGCTATGGTAGAGGAAAGGTTGGGAACACTGCCTTTCTAGCCGGGTGAGAGAGGAGCCTTGCCCCACCCTCTCTGCAAGACTCCAAGTCCCAGACCACTAGGGTATGTCTACACAGCAAAGAATAACACATAGCTGTCTAGGGTTGCCAGGTGTCCAGTTTCCAACTGGAACGCCTGGTTGAAAAGGGACCCTGGCGGCCGTTAAAAGTCTGGATGGCTGCCTGCAGCGGGGCAGGCAAGGTGCCTATCCAGCTCCGCATGGCTCCCAAAAAGCTGCCGACATCTCCCTCTGGCTCCTAAGCTTAAGGAATGGCCATGGGGGCTCTGCACATTGCTCCTCCCACCAGTGCCAGCTCTGCAGCTCCCATTGGCCAAGAACCATGGCCAATGGGAGCTATGGGGGTGGCGCCTGCAGGCAGGGGCAGTGTGCAGAGCTGCCTGGCTGCACCTCTGCCTAGGAGACAGAGGGAGATGATGGCAGCTTCTGGGAGCCGCCTGAGGTAAGTGCCACCTGGAGCCTGCATCCCAAACCCCTTCCCATTCTCCAACCCCCTGCCCCAGCCTGGAGCCTCCTCCTGCACCCAAACCCCTCATCCCTGGCCCCACCACAGAGCCTGCACCCCCAGCCCAGAACCCGTACCCCCTCCCATACCCCAACTCCCTGCCCCAGTTTGGAACCCCTTCCCACACTCTGAAACCCTTGCCCCCAGACCATAACCCCCTCCTACACCCCAAACCCCTAATCTCTGGCCCCACCCCAGAACCTACACCCCCAGCCCAGAGCCTGCACCCCCAGTGCGTGGAAATTATAACTTGGGGCAGAAAGCTGTTGCATATCTCTCTCCACATTGAGGGAGGGGGCAAATTTTATGAACTTACACTGTACAGTTCCCTGGGTTTACACTCCAGACGGGGGTGTGCACTTGAGTATTGGGCAGTTCCTTAGCTGAGCCTACCCATGCTGAGGTGATCTAAGCATCTGCATGTATACCTGCAACTCGGTGTCTCCCTATCTGTATGTGTGCTGGTTAAATGCAGTCTGAAGTCTGAGGGAGGGCTTGGCTGGTTTGCCTTAATTTAAAGGGAGCTTGGGCTGGTGGGTCAGGTAGGCTCAGAGGCACCCCAGGGGGAACCTGTCACAGTTCCATTGGACCTGCAGTTACTGAATCGCTAATTAGTGCCCCAAAATGGTTATTTAGACCAGTGGTTCTCAACCAGGAGTACATGTACCCCTGGGGGTATGCAGAGGTCTTCCATGGGGTACATCAGCTCATCTAGATATTTGCCTAGTTTTACAACCGACTACGTAAAAAAGCACTAGCGAAGTCAGTGCAAACTAAAATTTCATACAATTACTTGTTTATATTACTCTATATACTATACACTAAAATGTAAGTATGATATTTAAAAATGAGAAAGCAATTTTTCAGTAATAGTGTGATGTGCCACTTTAGTATTTTTATGTCTGATTTTGTAAGCAAGTAGTTTTTAAGGGAGGTAAAACTTGGGGTATGCAAGACTAATCAGATTCCTGAAAGGGGTACAGTAGTCTGGAAAGGTTGAGAGTCACTGATTTAGACAATCAGCTAGCATTAAGTGAAAATGATTGCAAATGCCAGGCACAAAAAAAGAAGTCAATTGAACCCATTTTGAAACTGTCCCATAATGTCTTCATTGCTGAAAGACCACCATGATACTCCCAATAGCTGTCAGATCATCATAAAATCATAGAATATCAGGGTTGGAAGGACCTCAGGAAGTCATCTAGTCCAACTCCCTCCTCAAAGCAGGACCAATCCCCAACTAAATCATCCCAGCCAGGGCTTTGTCAAGCCTGACCTTAAAAATCTCTAAGAAAGGAGATTCCACCACCTCCCTAGGTAACCCATTCCAGTGCTTCACCACCCGCCTAGTGAAAAAGTTATATCCAACCTAAACCTCCCCCACTGCAACTTGAGACTATTACTCCTTGTTCTGTCATCTGCTACCACTGAGAACAGTCTAGATCCATTCTCTTTGGAACCCACTTTCAGGTAGTTGAAAGCAGCTATCAAATCCCCCCTCATTCTTCTCTTCTGCAGACTAAACAATCCCAGTTCCCTCAGCCTCTCCTCATAAATCATGTGCTCCAACCCCCTAATCATTTTTGTTGCACTCCACTGGACTCTTTCCAATTTTTCAACATCCTTCTTGTAGTGTGGCCCAAAACTGGACACAGTACTCCAGATGAGGCCTCAGCAATGTCGAATAGAGGGGAATGATCACATCCTTCGATCTGCTGGCAATGCCCCTACTTATACAGCCAAAAATGCCGTTAGCCTTCTTGGCAACAAGGGCACACTATCGACTCATATTCAGCTTCTCGTCCACTGTAACCCCCAGGTCCTTTTCTGCAGAACTCCTGCCTAGCCATTCGGTCCCTAGTCTGTAGCAGTGCATGGGATTCTTCCGTCCTAAGTGCAGGACTCTGCATTTGTCCTTGTTGAACCTCATCAGATTTCTTTTGGCCCAATCCTCTAATTTGTCTAGGTCCCTCTGTATCCTATCTCTACCCTCCAGCGTATCTACCATGCCTCCCAGTTTAGTGTCATCTGCAAACTTAGATCAACCTCTAATAGTGAAAAAAGGTCACTCCTAAAACATCAAAATGATGTGCTGCAAAAGTTACTGTAGTAGAATAGGAGTACTTGTGGCTCCTAAGAGACTAACAAATTTATTTGAGCATAAGCTTTCGTGGGCTACAGCCCACCTCATCAGATGCATAGAATGGAACATATAGTAAGAAATATATATACATACAGAGAACATGAAAAGGTGGAAGTAGCCATACCCATCTGATGAAGTGGACTGTAGCCCACAAAAGCTTATGCTCAAATAAATTTGTTAGTCTCTAAGGTGCCACAAGTACTCCTGTTCTTTTTGCGGATACAGACTAACACGGCTGCTACTCTGAAACCTGTAGTAGAATGTTATCACATTATCTCCTTCCTGTTATGATCGTCCTGTTGCTTTTGCTGACAGGGCTGCTTGTGTGATTACTAACCTTTACATAGACAACCTTTACATAGACAAGATGTTTTATCCATTCTCTTAAAATATTGTTTCCATGTACTGCACATAGACAATTTGTTTCTTTCCTGAACTAAAAATGAAACAACTGCAGAAATCTGAAATGATTTTATGTTGGAACTTTTCCAAACATTACAAACATACAGCTGTGCATCTGCAATGAAGTTTTGAACTGATATGAACTGTAAGAAAAACAGTAAAGATATGTAAAATCTATAAGCATTTATTTAGGAATCATTGAAATGGGGCATATTTAAGGTGATCCCAAGTCTGTACAGGTTGGACTTAACAATTCAGCATGAAATTGTGGTTTGCATTCCTTGTCCTCTGGTTCAAGTGATGGGTGGGGTTTATTAGGAAATGAGTTACTAAAGGTATTCAAAGAGCTGGGCATCAGGCAGTTGTTCATCTTAGTTATGCTTAGGATTGATCTTGTTCCTAAGTGTGATGGGGTGTCCACAGCACATAGGACTGGAAGGGGTTAAGGTGGCCAGGTAGGCCAATTAACTCCCCGGGCTGCACCTGGAGGAGGAACCAGGCTGCAGGGGTTGATTAAATGAAGTTCAGCTAGCCAGGAATAGGAGGGGCCTGCAAAATCCCAGGAACAGAGAACAGAAGGGGGCTGCAGTCACTCCATGGGAGAAGGGAGATACCTTAGGGGCTACAGCAGTGGTTCTCAAACTTATTTGATCTTTGTATCTGTGCTCTCCGGCTGCCCAGCTCTGAAGGCAGAACAGAGAGTGGCAGCTGCTGGCCAGGTACCCAGCTCTGAAGGCCATGTAGCCGCTAGCAGCAGTGCAGAAGTAAGGGTGGCATAGTATGGTATTGCCACCCTTACTTCTGTGCTGCTGCTGACAATGCTGCTGCTTTCAGAGCTGGGCACCCAGCCAGCAGCTGCTGCTCTCTAGCAGCCCCCAGTTCTGAATGTGCAGTTTTTTTCCCCCTAAAGCTTCTCATGCTCCCCAGTTTGAGAACCTCTGAGAGTGTAGTCCATGGTTACTACCTGAGAGTTGGGAGGCTGGTGAACCCAGAGAGGGGGAAGCCAGGAAGGTATAAAAAGGCTCAGGGGAAAAGCAGCAAGATTGGACAGTGCAGGCTTTAGCTGCTCACTGGAGGGCCCCTGATCTGGAACCCGGAGGGCAGACCCAGGTTCCTCAATGAGCCACTGGGGCTGTGGCATAGGCCAAGCAGAGGACAGCAGACTGGATGGGACAGTTTGTCCTTGAAAGACTTTGTTTCCCCACTCCTGAAAGGGGAACATGTATGGTGACCTGGCCGGAGGGCTGAGTCACAAAGAGGAGGCTGCAGTTCCTGGAGTGAGAGGGGCTGCAGGGCAAGACAGGATGGGAGAGGACACGGCCAGAGAAGGGTGCAACGCCTAACAGAGATAATCCTCAGGATGGCCAGGAGAAGGTGCCACCAGCAGTGAGTGGACCCCATCACACTAAGGCAGAGGTCCCCAAACTGTAGGGTGCACCCTCTAGGGGGGCACAGAGGAACATTCGGTGGGGGAACATGGCTGGGGCCTGGTCCAGCCCTGATGGGGGGCAGGGAGGGAGCGCCACCCAGGTCCACCCAGAGCCCCAGCTGCCAGCCCCACACCCCAGCTGCTGTCCTCAGACCCTGGCCAGGCCCCCGACTGCTGATCCTGTGCCTGGGGCTCTGCTCCCAGCTCCTGGCTCCAGCCCAGCTGTGGCCCCACTCTTGGTCCTCTTACCCTGCCTGCATTTCCCACCAAACGGTGGCCCAGCTCCCAGCGCTGGCTCTGGGATTTGGGTGGGCATGGACAAGTTTGGGGAAGGGACCACTGCACTAAGGTTAAGAAGCCTAAATTGAAACTCAAGATGTGTGCAAAGGAACTGTGTAAACCGAGATTCCTTAGTCTTTTACCACTTTTCTTGCCTCTACAAAAAAATAAAACAACCCCCCAGGAAACTGAAATCACGTTAGTAGTGCTTATAAAAGCTTATAGATGTTTGTTTTTTACCTTTCATTTTGCCTCACAGCAGTTTCTACTTATTACTTGGTGTTATTTCAGCACGTATTGTATGCTTGGGTCCATCCAATGCCTACACAGAGATAGCCCTGCCCCAAACTGCATAGGCCCCAGTCCTGCAATGTTGTGCATAGGTTGAGCCCTGGGCTGCATGGAGCCTGTTGAAGTCGATGGAGCTCCATTCCGGCACAGGGGCCAACCCACATGCAATGCATTGCAGGATTGGGGCCTTACAAGCTAACAGAAGCTTGAAATACAGGCCATTTGCTATATGCAAAATGGAGCAAGCTGCCACCCAGCTCTTATTTATGTTTGTTATTCACAATAACAATACTTTGAACTGATCCAACCCAGCTCCTTGCAGCAGAGGCTCAAGGCCAGCTCCCTGTCACTGCCCCATGGGAAAGGTGGCTGGGGAGACAGAAAGAGGGTGAGGCACATGCTCAAGGTCACACAGTGAGCACTTGCAATGGAGCCAGAAGCTGGGTCTCCCAATTCTCAGGCCTGCTCTCCCTGTCCCCACTCCCCCTTGGCTGGGATAAGGTAGAGACAGAGCCCTCAGCCCAGCACTGTGTCCAATTAAGGCTACAGAGTCACATGATACTTAACCCCACCCACCAGCGCCTGCTTTCTACTTATAGAACACTTCCAACTCGCGCATGCGCACAGCTCCAGCGCCGCAGCCCTTCCTTTAGAATCTGCTGGGTTTTACGACGGTGGGGAATCTCGTGAGAGTAGGAGGGAAAGTGCTGCGAGACGAGCTGCCGGGCAGCGCGGCGGTGACAGAAACAAAGTGAGGCGGTTCAGGCGCGCCGCCGCCTCCCCCCCCAAGCGCGCGTGTGTGTTCGCTCGCTCGCTCGCTCGCTCTCGGGCAATGGCCGCTCAGCCCGCGCGCTGGAGCCCCCTCGAGCAGGAGCAGGACCGCGACGTCCGGGCGCTGATCCGGCGCCTGACCGGCCTCCGCGAGGCGCAGGGCGGCGAGGTGCCCGGCGGTCGCTTCCAGACGGCGCTGATCTTCGCCTGGTCCAACTTCAGGTCAGGGGCCGCGCGCTCCGGGTCTCGCTGCCCCCGGGGCAGCCAGGGCTGGGCGGCTTCCCTCAGTGCGCTGTGCGTGCGGCCTGCCCTGTCTGCGGGCCCCTGACCGGCCCCGGGTCACTCAGGCTGCGGCCGCCCGGGGAGGTGGGGGCGGTTCCAACGCGCCTGCGCTCCCGCCTTCACACACTGGCACGTGTCAGGCCTGTCTGAGGTGCAGCCTTACACACACACACTGTCACACACTTACCTGGCCAGATGTTCGTGTGACACTGGCTCTCCTGACAGCCCAATAAGTAACCGCTGTCTGCTGCAACATTGCACATGCCAGTGAGAACATCAGCATTTTCTCCATTAAAAAGATCCGGGCTCAGCATTACCATTAGGGACTTAGTTACAGGTGCTTATCAGAGGAACAGTGGCTGCTGTCCAGGCAGCTATAAATCTCTTGCTGTCCACTGTGTTACAATATTAGTCTGTTGGCATAAAATAAGCTGCTTTTTAGTAATTTTGGACAGAATACTCAACATGATGTTCAAGGCATCACGTTAGGGAAGAGAGGGAATAACAGCTATTGAAATGAGCAAATATTTCAAATTGAGCAATGTCACACACAAAAAAAGTCAAGATCTGCCTCAATAAGTGTACATTTCTCTCCAAAAGACAGACATGCTTTTGACCTTAATGCATGTGAAATGAGTTCAACATAATCTTTATTAACCTGTAATCTTAAAAAATTATAAGGTCATAGTCAACTCTTCCATCTGAAGTGTTTTACAAATTGTTACAAATGGCATGTAATCTCTTCAAATTATTGTAATCTTAACAGGGATTCCCCCCACACCACCCCAATTGACAGCACTTTTATGTAGTCAGTTTCACTCTTTTCCCCCCTATTGTCAACTAGTCCTTGCTTCTGCAAAGATGTGTGCATGTGCTTAATTTAATCAATTCATAGAATCCCAGGGTTGGAAGGGACCTCGGGAAGGTCATCTAGTCCAACCCCCTGCTCAAAGCAGGACCAATCCCCAGACAGATTTTTGCCCCAGATCCCTAAATGGCCCCCTCAAGGATTGAACTCACAACCCTGGGTTTAGCAGGCCAATGCTCAAACCACTGAGCTATCCCTCCCCTCGTGAGTAGCTCCATTTGAAGTCACTGGGAGTACATACAGTGCATAAAGTTAAGCACATGCCTAAATTCTTGTAGAATTTGGAGCATGTCATTTTCTCCCTTGTTGAAAAGATCCTATAAACATCAATGAGGAGTAGACTTCTAAAAAAATAAAGTCTCAGAGTTGCTAGGAACATTACTATGAATCTACTGTCTGTCTAATGAAGTAGATATGTGTTTTAAGGATAAAAACCATAGTAATCATACATAGCTATGGATTGAAACTTAAAATTCATTCAGCTTTTTTGGGAGTGTACTGAAGTTAACTTGGGTGGCCAGCCTGTGGCTCCGGAGCCACGTGCGGCTCTTCAGAAGTTAATATGCGTCTCCTTGTCTAGGCACCAACTCCGGGGCTGGAGCTACAGGTGCCAACTTTCCAATGTGCTGGGGGGTGCTCACTGCTCAATGCCTGGCTCTGCCACACGCCCTGCCCTCACTCCACCCCTTCCCGCCCCCTGCTCTGAGCCTGCTGTGCCCTCGCTCTTCTCCCCCCAGAGCCCCTTGCATGCCACAGAACAGCTGATCATGAGGTGTGGGGAGGGAGGGAGAGGTGCTGATGGGTGGGTGGGAGGCGATGGGAGTGGGGGCGGGGGGAGCTGATATGGGGCTGCTGGCTTATTACCGTGGCTCTTTGGCAATGTATCAAGATAATGTATCCTTATCAAGCTCAGGTTGGCTACCCCTGAGTTAACTTTTTATCTTACATATGAACTTCTTACAATATGTTCATTACCAAACTGATAGGCAGTTATTGTGATAATGTCTTTGGTGATAATGATTTGAGAAACAATTTAACGGGCTTATTTAAAAGTTAACAGTTGCCATTATTCAGTATATGACATCAAAATAGATGATACCTGCCAGAATGTTTGTCATGTAGCAACTGCTGTGTAGTGGAGATGTTTACAAGTGAGGCTTCTTACTGTTTGTGTAAATCTAATATTTTTAAGTAAGCATTAGCAGCGCATTGCAGATCCAGATTGCAAGCACAGTACTTGTTTATCTGCTCAAATAATAAGTCTCTTCAAATAGTTATCAAACATCTACTAGACTGAGACAAAAATAAAACATAATGTGACAGAGGGATGCATCAACATGGTTTAGGTACAATGCCCCTGGTAAGAAGCCCAACCCATCATCACCAGCTGCTGGGAAGGGTGGTAGTATTCTTAATAGGATACTGTTCCTAGATTCTATTTGTGGATTTCTGCTTTCTCTTGCTCGCTGCCCACCTCAGAGCCTCCTGTTTAGCATGTGTAATGTGAATAGTACGGATGGGTGCTACTCTATCGTTCCTCCAGCCTCTTGACTGTTGCTGGTGTTGCTGCAGGTAAACAAACTGTCCCAGCCTGCCAGTGGATTTCCCTGACAGGCCACGTGCCAAAGGTTGCCGATTCCTGCTATAGGTTTTTTTCCCAAACATTTCCTTGCACAATGCAAAAACTGTATTCTGTTTTAATTTCTCATCTAGATTTCATCGGTTTCTTGATGTAAGCAGTCACAAAGTAGAGAGGACGATAGAGGGGTAAGTTGTCTTATTTTTACTCTGTTGATTAATTCTGTTCATTTGAAGCATTCATTGATAAGATTTATTTATTTTTAAATCAGAATTTATGAAAAGCTGATTGTTCATTCAGACCTCAGTAAAGCTGCAAGCTGGAAAAGACTAATAGAAAAGTTTCTGAACTCACCACTTCCAAGCACTGAAGAAACAAAGGTGTGTAAAATTTTCTTCTTTGTTCTAATTTCTTTGCATGTATCCTGACGCTGGTCACTTTGTAACAGATTTAGACCAGAAAGTACAAATGAGTTATGTTACTACTAAGCTACATATTGCTATTCTGTGAGCTGATTTTTAAAATTATAACCTACCGACTCCCTATTATTAAAATATGTATTTATTGGGCATCCATCACCATAGTCTCTGGGTGCGCTTTTCATGGCTTAAATTATATCATTAACGTTGCAGATAAGAGGCATAGAGCTCCATATTCTGTGTTGCATGAACATTTTTGATAGGACAGGGAATCTAGCCGTTCATCTTAAGAAAACAGGATTTCATAGTTTTCAGTTGGAAAACTGTGTTGAGTTCCAGATCAGTTTAGGGCTTCTGCTGGATTAAAACTCTGTGCTCTCACTTGGTCCATGTCACTTTGGTTCCAGTGTGGTTGTTCTGAACCTGTTCTAGTTGACCTTTGAAGACTGAAAGCTTCTGCTGTTGTGAAATGCAGGCCCTTTAGCTGGGTAGAGGCACTCTATGATGTCATACTATTTAGTAGGGCTGAGTGTTCTATTTCCTAATGCCCATGCTTAGAACCTTAACTTCATTTCTAATTTAACTGAACTGTGACCTTTCTTTGGACTGGTTTAGATTTCTTAATGTGGGAAAAAGGAACTATACAGTAGCAATGCAAATGCACCCTGAATTGCTATACTTCCCCCCCCCCCCCCGGAGATTTTCAACCTATATGTACTTTTAGCTATGTTGTTTTTTGTGAATAAAGCGTGAGCCAGTCTACATGCTCAGAAATGTCAGGTTGTATTTAGCACTCAGCAGTGTTGTATAAGGTAATTGTGGTGACCTTTAGCAGTTGCTCCTGTTGATGAGTGAACTTGGGTGTCTTGCTGCCTGGCTCTGTGGAACTTGTCCATCTCAAAGATGATTCTGTAAATAAAGTACTTTGGCAGATCCTTGTAAGGAGAATGGTGTTAGTCTTAAAAAGGACTATGATATTGTAGTATAGCCTGCTTTTCTACTAATTTGATTATAATATTTTTTCCCTCCTATTCTTTGCCTGCGGCACACAATAGTTTAGTCTCCTGAGGGTTGTAGTATTTCGGTCTAATTGTAGTTGTTGGGTTTATTGTGCAGATAACTGGGTGGTACTGGTGGCCTGTGATGCATAGGAGGTCAAACTAAATGGTCCAGTGGTATCTTCTGGCCATAAACTTTGACTTTAATAGGAGTGCATGGTTTCCTTCTAGCCCCGAAACAGCTTTTAAACGCTATTTTTTAAATTAAAAAGGTCAAAATATCATAGAATATCAGGGTTGGAAGGGACCTCAGGAGGTCATCTAGTCCAGGGGTCTCAAACTCAAATGACCACGAGGGCCACATGAGGACTAGTACATTGGCCCGAGGGCCGCCTTACTGACACCCTCCCTCCCCTGCTGCCATCGGCCCCGCCCCACTCCACCCCTTCCACGAGGCCCCGCCCCCATTCCAACCCCTTCCCCGAAATCCCCACCCCAGTTCTGCCCCCTTCCTGTTCCCAGGGGGTGCAGGAGAAGTTCGGGGGGCGGACTCCAGCCCAACGTGCACCGGGGGCAGGGCAGGCTGGGGAACCGCGGCCAATGGGAGCTGCTAGGGGCACTGCCTGAAGCAACAGCAACACACAGACCCCTGTGCCCCTATTCCCCACGTTCCGGCCACTTCCCGGAGCGGCGCGGGGGCAGGCAGGCAGGGGCTGGAGCTGCTCTAGGTAAACGGTGGTGGTGGTGGGGGAGAACCACAAGGAGCTTGCGGGCCACAGAAAACAACCCCGCGGGCCGCACGTTTGAGACCCCTGATCTAGTCCAACCTCCTGCTCAAAGCAGGACCAATCCCCAGACAAATTTTTTTACCCCAGTTCCCTAAATGGCCCCCTCAAGGATTGAACTCACAACCCTGGGTTTAGCAGGCCAGTGCTCAAACCACTGAGCTATCCCTCCCGCCATGTAGATGTCAGAATCATTAAATGGTTCCATTCACGAAGGGTGAGTGGCCTGTTAATAGTCTTGCATAACTGTGTAACCGTTGTCTGTATAGAATAAATGAGTTTGTGGAAGTGGAGTAAATGGATGAGGAGTCCTTAAACCTTCATGTAGACTTTTAGTTGAGGTGCTTTAATTTGTCATGGTTAGCATAATTTAAACAAGAATTTTAGGTGACTAGATTTTCAGTTTGTATTGGAAAAAAAATAAGTAAATTAGGATATCCATTACTTGAGATGAACTGTGAGGGCTAATACTACACACTCTGGCATACAACATTCTACGCTGTTCATTTCCTAAAGTCTTTTAAACCATTTTATTCTATTTATTGATTTTTTTTTCTTTTGTGTATTTTTAAAGACAGATGCTCATTACGCCATACTATCTCTCCTACTGTGCTTGTCCGATTCTCCTTCCAACACCAACTATGTGGAAAAGCCAAGAGATAAAGAAGTGGGTAGGTTACAAGATCTTTATATTTGAAATGAAAAACACACAGACAAGTGACAATCTGATGGGACTTTTTTTTCCCCTTTGCAGTCTTATAACATCATGACTTAATTCGTTTCAAGATCCTCACTGGTTATCTTTTGTGGGTTTTTAATCTTGTATCTAATTAACCTATACATCTAAGACACACTGGAAACTAGAAGGTTTGTGGGTGGGGGAAAAGATTAATGTTATGACTTTCTCATCCGGGTTGCTCGTTCAAATCCACCCCCGTTGGTTGCTATCTGAGGGCCATTTGGTGAGTTGTGTTTAAAAGCCTGTGATCTCTGTTCTGTTCCCGTAAGTGGGAACAAGTGTTAAATGACTGTCACAGTTAATACCCTCTCAGCAGAGGGGCCAGTGAGTGAAATATTATGTCACTTGTGGAACCACCACATGAGGTTTGATGAATATTGGTGAGCCTGGAGGAAGTTTGCATTACTGCTGTATCGTCTGCGTGAGTAAATAAAGGACTTCACTTTCTAACAGTGTCTATCCTGACCATTTCATTACACCGAACTGAGCCAAAACCAAAAATAAAATCTATCTAAAACTAGTAACTTCTCATGTAATTTCACATAGGAAAGTTACGCAGTAACTTGACATAATGCAGTTTGGTTATTTCTGTAATCTTTTCATTTTAAATTAAAAATATTGCTTTTCTGTTCTAACCAGTTTTAACTTGGCAACATCTAGTCATCCATCTTAATTTATCAAGAGTTAATTTTACGTAATCTCCCGGTTTTGTAGTAGTAGTGTACAATTTCCTTATGTTTCTGATTACAAACAAATGGCAGTAAATTGACAATCCCCAATGGATCAAGAATAAAAGGATGAGAAGAGTGGAACACCTGAGAAAAATGTGTTTGGGATACCACACATCCTTGTGGTATTCATTTGCAATGCTGAAAAATAGCCATTAAAAAAAAATGGTTTGAAACAACATTTTAGTCTAGAAACTGTGGGGAGGGGAAGAAGCCTCGTATCTTAAAATTCTTTTTCGAGTGGCCTCTGCACATTTCCACTCTTGGAATGCACTAGTGACGTATGTTGGACTGCATTGTCAGCACATCCCAAAAGTGTGAACATGCAGAGGTTATCTCAGAAAATTCCAGTTACAGGTGAGTAACCTTCCTACTGGATTAAAGTATATTATTTTATATTGTTTGTGTGATTATTTTATTTAAAAATATTTATCTATAGCACTATGGTTGTACATATTCTTTTACACAGAAGGAAAGACAAGTTCCCTGCCCTCAGTAATTTACAATCTGGGTTCCTGATCCTGCAAAGACTTGTCCATGTGTTACTCTTGGTAAGTCTACACCACAAAGAAAAACCCATGGCACTGAGTCACACAGCCCAGGTCATTTGAGCTAGTGGTACTTAAAAATAGCAGTGCAGACATTCTGACTCAGGCTGGAGCCTGGGTTCTGAGACCCTCACCAGGTTTCAGAGCCCGAGCTCCAGCCAAAGCGGGAATGTTTAGCCCCAAGCCCCAACAGCCCAAGTCAGTTGACCCAGGCTCTGACACTCAGGGCTGCAGGTTTTTCTTTGGAATGTAGACCATTTTTATGCACTGGGAGTAGTTCCATTGAAGCAACTGGGATTACTCACAGTGCGTAAAGATACGCACTCTTGCAAGTCTTTTGCAGGATTGAGGCCTAAAATAGAGATGACATGATGCAGGAAGAAGTGAAATCAGGCAAATGGGATGACTGTACACCATATTGCAAATTTGTGTGAGTCTAAAACTCAGAATCAGAGGAGCACTTCAGGAGAAATGTATATAGGTAGAGAAAGAAACAGGAAGATAATTCATCAGACTACTTAAATCTTCAGTGAAAATTGTATATCATTGCTAAAGAAAGTGACAGTTTTGAATGGAAGAGAGTATCTCTTGTCAGTCTGCACCTTTAGAAAAATATAAGTCTTGTTATAGAGGAAGTTGGAAATAAGCACAAAAATATTGAGTCTCACTTGTATTCCTTTTAGAAAAGGAAGAAGAATTTGACTGGGGAAAGTACTTGAGGGAAGGTGAAGAAATTGATTTTGGTCCTGACATAGACACACCAGTAAGTAATATCTTAAAAGTGACTGACTATGTTCTTACAGACCGTATATATGATATTTAGGATTATAGATGTTCACTAAAGCAAATAATTTATGGCTTGTTGATGTATGGGAGCTATAGCTATGGCAGGGCACATTCTTTCTAGAGCAGTGGAGAGTCAGGAAGTCAACTAAATAATGTTTTGGATCGTAGAAGGGGAGGCTGTATCACTGTGGACAAAAACCACTGTTTAGATTTTTTTGATCAGTTTTTTTATTTAAATACAGGTTTATTTTTTAAAAATAAACCATTTAAAAATTAAATTAGAATTTGACAACCTGTTAAGGCCTAAATTTACTCTAATCTATTAAAATAATTGAAATAGAAAAAAATTGTATTAAGCAGTACATGCTTGCTGATGATGTTTTAAAGACAGTCAGATCACTGAACTGGTGAAAGTCAATCCGTAAGCACTTGAAACCAGAGTTTGTTGAAGTGTTAAACCAGCTTTTGACTGCATTAGCTTCTTCTGCAGGTGGAGAAGCCTATTTTCTTCATTTCAGATCAATGACAAGAAATCCAAGGTTAAGCTGATTGGGAGTTGGAAAAAGCAGGAAAGTTTGTTTGCCTTTTCCAGTCTTGAGTAAAAACCAGGTGTTAGAGGATGAGATCTACTATTTCTAAGATTTTGAAGGACATGGTGATCAGAAACAATTCATTCAATTCACTAACTACAGATAATATTTCCTTTGTTTAAATAAATCAGTTATTTTGAAATGCAAAATGTATTTTTATAAACTTTGATCAACTTTTTGTCTTATCTATTCAGCATGTTTGAGCTTTTATTGAATGAAAAATGTT
Organism: Chrysemys picta bellii; assembly: GCF_011386835.1. Lineage (NCBI taxonomy): Eukaryota > Metazoa > Chordata > Testudines > Emydidae > Chrysemys > Chrysemys picta. Next base: position 233,031,156 of record NC_088791.1, read on the forward strand.
TTTGTGCATTTTGATTGAATTTCCATCCAAATAGAGCTTAACACAAATCACATGTGAAAAAAAATTAAACAGTAAATAAGAACATAAAGAATCCAAGAATGGCGATACTGGGTCAAACCAATGGTCCAGCTAGCCCAGTATCCTGTCTTCCAAGAGTGGCCAATGCCAGGTGCTTCAGAGGGAATGAATAGAACAGGAAATCATCAAGTGCTCCATCCCCTGCCCCCATGGCAAACAGAGGCTAGGGACACCATCTCTGCCCATCCTGGCTAATAGCCATTAAAATGCATCCTTCACCATTTTCTAACATAAGTAAAAATTAAGAATCTAAATAAATGTAAGTTAAGTTATATAATTGCTTCAGTAAATGTGTATAGATAGTGTATCCTAGTTAGTGTATCCACGGTGCACTCAATCCTGATACAGTGCAAGGGCTAGTCCTGCCCCAGAAACACCCCATGGCTCTGCGCCAGGCACACCAGATGTGTGCAGGCAGGCTTAGCCCAGCAGGATCCAAATGTGGAGGTGTTCAGTGTGCGGGGGATCCAGGTGTGGGGCAAGAGGGTTCTGTGTGGGGCAATCTGGATGTGGGCAGCTCAGTGAGGGGTCCGGGTGCAGGGGCAATGAGATTCTTTGGGGGTGGGGTCCTGGTGAAGGTTGTTGGGGCTCGGTGGGAGGGGTGGGGTCTGGGTGCTGGGGGAGTGGGACAGGGGTCCGGGTGCAGTTGGTTGGGGGGTCTGGGTGCAGGGGGCTTGACGGGGTGGTCCAGGTGAATAGAGGTTGGGGCTTGGAGTGGGGGTATGTGTTCAGGGGACTCATGGGGGCGGTGAGGCCCAGCGGAGGGTCTGGGTATGGGGGTCTGAATGCACAGGAGTTGGGCAGATGGGAAGGCAGCTCCCCGTACAGTGATCCCTTTGTGATTTACCTCTCTGGGGCTGTTCCAGGCACCCAAAATGATGCACCTGCCCTGCTGGAGAGGGGAGTGTGGTTGCTCTTTGCTTCCCTGTCAGAAAAACATTTTTCTCAGGGGAAGGAAAGAAATCTGCAGCGGACATGAATTCTGCGCGTGAGCAGTGGCACAGAATTGCCCTAGGAGTAAGATATGTAGAAATACAAAGTCACTGCTCCAAAAAGCTTACTATTTTGATGATGTCTGTAACTTAACAGTTTGGGCCATGTTATAAAATAAATTTTGGGGAAAAAATCAAATGATTTTCAGGGTTCCTTTTAGTTTCCCTCATGCCTTTTTTTTTTTTTTTTTTTTTTTTTTTTTGGTGGAAGACAGAAAGTAGACATGTTACACTGACTTTCCCTGCCAAGAAGGACTGAGTATACTTCCTTCCCTCATGTACATTGCACTAAAAATTTACTTGGTCTTGTCATACTTGTCAGGATTGGTCTGAAGAAAGTGAAGAGGAGGAGGATGCTCAACAACCTCTGAGCAGGGAAGACTCTGGCATTCAAGTAGACAGAACACCACAAGAAGAACAAGACCATAACAAGAAAACAGTGTCTCAGGTCACATGGAAAGGTTGGTTATTCAAAATTCTCTTCATGGAGGGATCTCATAACAAATGGATTTCTAATAAATGATTCTCACTCATATGTGGCTACCTAACAATAACTATGGAAGAGTTCTATATTAAAGTGCTCTGGTATTGTCACTATAATTAAGGTTGTGAGTTTGGTTATGTATTATAGTTACTCTTTAACAGAGTAAAATGGTAGTGCCTCATTTGTGTGTAATGAAGGTTTGATCTAATTTCCATTAAAGTCAATGGAAAGACTTCCATTTATTCCTATGGAAGTATGCACACCGATGCTGCTCTAGGGATAAATTTACATCAGATAAACACAACTTAAATATATCTAGATATAATACAAAGCTTGTGTTATTAAATGTTAACACTGAAATAAAAGCAGGTATTCAGAAAAACATTTGTGTGTGCTTGGGGAATAGTATAATTCAATGAATGAAAATGCTTGTAATAAATGTGACACTAATGGCTCCCCTTCAGATTGGTTTCAGTCGGTTTCTCTGACAGCTGTGAAATTATAGGAGAGCGCACAGTAGGATATTGCACCTAGAATAGAAGCTGGTTATCTGTGAGGCTAGGTGTCATGGGGGATAGAACTAGGAGAAAAAAAATTTAGGTAATGTACTGAGTGCCTAGTATTAGGGACACCGTGACTATAGGGTGAGCTTCCTGGTGTTTGGCACCTTACTTTTTAAAGTTACCTTTGATATAGGTTTTGTATGTATCGTTTCAACAATTGTCTAAAATAAAGTACATTTCCTTAAGATGGAAAGATATATAAATATTAATAGACCTCTGTCTTATTTTTAGGGCCTGATTTTCAAAAGGTCAGGCACCTGTGTGTGTAAACTAACTTATACATGAAATCACCATGATTGTACATGCAATAAAGTGGAAACAGACAGGAGTAATTAGCCAGTTATTTGAATGCAGCTATATCCTGAAGCTAATTCATTGTTTGGATGCTTATTAGTGAGACTTCTTTTTGTCTTTTATAAGCCTTCCCTACATAAATGAAAATCCTTCACTGACTGTCAAATGTCTTACCAGTGGGTGAACCTGATGCGCGCAGCTGGCTGGAACAGCATGTGGTTCCTCAATATTGGACAGGAAGAGCTCTTCGTTTTTCTCACAGTTTGCACCTACATTCCAATTTAGCTGCTGTCTGGTAAGAAAAAAAGATCACGTACATGTTCACTGCTGATATTAAATAAAGCCAGATAATGGTTTAATGAACTATTAATGATTTACATTAAGCTGTGATACTGTTAAAGTGTAAAATGTGTGTGCTCTTCCAAAATATGTAGTTAGCATTTGTTACTGATTTAGTTTAAAATATATTTATATATTGCAAACTAAGTGCGTGCAAATTGAACAAAATGAGCCAGTATAAGTTTAACTTTTGCTTATTGTGCTGAACAGTCGTAGTTCTTCCACCCCCGTAAAAATGCATAAATGTCTTGTGTGTTACTGTCCTTCCCAATATCAGAATTTAAAACAAAGCTAGTGCTGTTGTGTCCATCACAAATTCCAAATCTCAGTTTGGACAAATTTAGCATGTGTAGGGCAATATCAAATTGTGATTTGGTTTGTGCACACATTCACTGCCAGTGAACATATTTGGTTTGGTTGAATTTTGAGCTAAGAAATTGTATAAATAACTAGTACTTTCAGTGATAAAAATGAATTAGAATGCTAAAAACTTAAGTAATCCTAACATATTACACTAAAATCTTTTAATCTATCTACCAGTAAAGAAATCATGGAAGGTCTATGAATAATTGTAGAACTTTTTCCTATGATCTTCTGTTCATATTTAGAGGTGAAGGAATTTCCATTCCCTTCGCAAGTTTTTGAGATGGCATGTGTTACTTTGAGGTGGGATGGGATTTGGGGGTTATTCGTGATCCAAATTCATGTTTACTCTTGACTTTAATGTATTTAAAATAGCTACATGTTCTATTTGATAATCATTGCGTCAAAAAAGTGGATTCATCGCATTACTATGTATGTTATTGGATAATAAGTAATTAAACATTTGAGAGTTGGAATACTAAAACTAATCTAATACGTCAAATGTTTGCTAGTTAATGGTAGTTGGGCTTTGACTGGATAATATTTTGGTGGCTTTTCATATTTTTTTGCCTCTAAAAAGGTTTAGAATCAAACTCTGCTCTTGTTTACAGCCTATAGAGCTTCATGGAAGTCTTTGAAGTCAAAGGTGTAAATTAGGGGAGAAATGAGTCTTAAGATTATTGCTTGATTCTTATTTGTAAACACTTCAGCTATGATTTCAGGTTTTTTTAATTAATAGTACATTTTCTTCTTTTAGGGACCAACACTTGTACAGCAGCGATCCCTTATATATGCCAGAAGAAAGAACTCTTGTAACTGAAACACAGGTTATCCGGGAAACACTCTGGTAAGCAGGAATCCCTGAAATACTTGTATATGAAATGTATTTAATATTCAAATGATAAAAGAATCTTGCATCATAGTGTTGTTGGTCCTAGGAGACAGATTTGCAGTTGGCTTTCAGTGTCAGAAAAGAAATATTGCTGTGTCCTTTCTTTCTAATCTGTGCACCATCACCAGTAGTAAAGATTCTGTAATTGCAACATTCTTAATAGTTTTAATGCACAAGCCAGAAAATAAGCCAGCTCACTCTTTCATAACTGTATTGCCTGTGCAGTACAAAAAACTTATTTTTGTTACTTAAAGTGAAAGAACTCAATGCACAATGAGCAGATTTTTTGAGTAAAAAGTCAGTCATTTTATTTTTCTTACTATTAAAAAATACTTTTAAGCTCAATTCAAGTGAGAGGTAGGAGGAAACCTCTAAAAGAAAGAGCTGAGACCATGACCGTGTGTTCTGTTGGAAATGTATTTCTGATCTTCAGCAATATCGTTTACAGTCTCTGGGTCACAATGGACCCATTATTGCTCTCTGATTCCCAGATGACAGTAGTGCCACATAGTCGTGCTACCATGCCCTCTATTCATCCAAAGCTGGCCTAGTGGTTGCAACCATTTTTCTGTGATGTTTACATTGTCACAGTGATCCACCCCTTTTCAGTATCAGTGTTAGATTTCTACATTATGCTCTACTGAGAGCCACCTTGGAAAGGAACCTGGAAGTTTCTGCTAATAAAAAATGCTGGCATCTCTTGAGTATGACTAGTTGCTGCTTCAGAACTTGGTTGGCTTCCAAGTGCAATTTAAGATGTAGGTTACAATTTAGTAAACCTTATATGGCCAGCCGAGGGTTTGCCCCTCTTATGCGGTGTCTTAACACAGCAGTAACAATGCATCAGTTCTTGATGTTAAATGCTTAAGATATGGCTGACATTGTGATGTGCACTGGAGGGCTCACATCTTTGAAACTTTCTTCCTTTAACAATCTACCAGACGTGGATTTGTTGAGAAGTTAAAGAGTTTTCTGACCAGGTTTTTTCTTATCCTATAGGTTTGCCACTGACAGGATTTGAGGATGTTTTAATGATTTTTAATTCAATTTTTTGTTGTTATTGTTGCTATAATTGTTGTTAGGGACTCAGTTGTCAGGCTGGAAATCCAATTTATAAATATTTGTGTATTATAATGTAAGTTATCTTAAATGAATTTTAGAATTTTAAGTCTTACAGAAAGTAATTCCCAACATAAGACTTTTTAAGACAAAAATTTAACATGATGTCCCATTCTTTGTGATAAGGTCCACAGGTCTCTTACAATGGTACTTGAGCCTGCTTGCAGCTTGGGGGTAGAACCTGTTCTGTCATTCATTTTATGATGCCAGAAGGTTCCTCAGTTTTCCCAATCAAAATTTAACCTGGTTTCAGGTTACAATCTTCAATCAGATGAGGGTTTATTTTATTTGAAGTTAGGAGATTTCTCTAATAAGAACAGTATTGTACTTTTAATTTAGCCAGGTAGTCCTCAAACTGTCATTCCCTAAGTAAGTTCAAGAAATATTTCTCCTCTTGTTGAGCATCAAAGTCCTGTCTTTAGCAGCATTGGCAATCTCAAGGCAGAGCAGTTATATCTCCTGCATTGAGATCTGCTGGACAGCCATTAGTTCACCAAGTCTGCATATTGGTCATCGAATCTTGGCGAGTGCCATTTATTTCCTTTTGGCCAAGTCTTCTATATGCCCTAATGCCCAAGAGAAGGTGGAGGAGATATTTATGTATTATCTACCTAGTTTGGGATGTCCATATTTAAAGAATAATCCTACTTCCCTTTTTGGAGGAACACTGCTATGAAAATCCCATTGTAACATGTCTGTGGATTTTAGCATGAAGAAGAACAGGAAAATTTACCCTTGCTTAGCTGAAAATATCCTTTTTTTGAGAATGTAATATGATTCACAGATCTGGCTGAGCATAGAGACAAATGGATCTCAGATTAGAGATGGAAATTGTCATCCAAGGATTTGGGTTTGTTTTCATTATGTGGAATTTAAAATGTTCTGTTTTTTCCTCAAAGTATACTTGGGTGTTCCCATGCTGCCAGTGACTGACAGGTCTAGTTCTGTTCCCAGACTGCAAGCAGGCTGAAGTACCATTGAATGAATCTGTGGATCTTATTACTTTGAAGAAAAATGGCCAGTGCTGGAGATGGAACACTGGATTGGGGGGGACTGATGCCCTGAGGTGGTATGGGGAATTCTCTTTCTTAGGTGGTTGGCTGGTGGGTGTTGCTCACATGCTCAAGGTATAACTGATCACCATATGTGGGATCAGAAAGGGATTTCCCCCAGAGTAGATAGGGAGGAACACTGCGGGGAGGGTTTTCATTTTCCTTTGCAACATGGGTCACTTGCTAGGATCATCTGGACTTATAGCACTATATCAATTCCTTGCCAGTGCAAGGGCCTCGGTTATTGGTGCACCTTGGTCTATGCTGTTCTCTGCTTGTGGCACACAATTTTTGTTTCCTGAAGGCTATAGTTCTTCCGTCTAATTCTGGTTGTTGGGCTTGGCAGGGGCTAGGTGGTGTTTAGTGGCCTGTGATTTTACAGGAGTTAAGACAGGATGATCTGGTGGTTCCCTCTTGCCTTAAACTCTGATTCTAAGGGCATGTCTACACTTTGAGTGGGAATGATTCCCAGCTTGAGGAGATATACCCATGCTAGCTCTGACTGAACTATCACATTTAAAAATAGTGTGTAGCCACACTTGTATGAGCAGCGGGAAGGGTTAGTTGCCCTTAGGATGATCCCATTCAAAATGCTAGATATGGACTTCGGGCTGCTCATACCACTGCGGCTATATTCTGTTTTTAGCACACTAATTTGGTCAGAGCTAACATGCGTTTGTCTACTGGAGCTGGGAATCACACATCCAGCTCAAAAGTGTAGACCTACCCTAAGAAAGGAAATTTTCAGGTAAGCAAGACTAAATTTTCCTCTTAAGGATTTGACATATATATTTTCTAATCCATATAATTATGATTAATTTGTTTTTAAGAATGCTCACCTTTTCTTGCTTTCCAGGCTTCTTTCAGGGGTGAAAAAGCTCTTTATATTTCAGCTGAATGAGGGAAAGGTGACTGTGAGAAATGACATTATTGTAACTCATTTGACCCAGGTAAGTTATTTGATCAACCTGGGTTGATTTTATTCAAATCATAATTTAATATGCCTGTCTTTAGAGGGCTTGAATATTTGGGGGATAGGAAACTAAACTTCCTGTGGAAAAATAATAATGCTTCCACACCTGTTTTTAACTTAAGCAATACATATTTTGATTTAATAAAACAAAACTGAGTGGGCGGATGCCATAAAAGAGATAATATTCAGTGACAGTGAAATTATGTTATATTTATCTCTTAAATTCAACAGTCACTTTCATTTTACCTTTTATATATCTTGTGATTTCTGGTTGTGTAAAAGGATTAATATTCATAAGATAATTCTGGAAAACCTTATTTTGTAGAACTGCTTAAGATCAGTATTGGAGCAGATAGCAGCATATGGACAAGTTGTGTTTAGGCTGCAGAAGTTCATTGATGAAGTGATGGGGCACAGCTCAGAAAGTGTAATACCTGGAACCATTTCCACTCCCAAGAAAACTACAGAACCCCCATTTAGAACCTACCAAGCTTTTATGTGGGCCTTGTACAAGTACTTCATTAGTTTCAAAGAAGAGCTTACTGAAATTGAGAAGTGCATAATCAATAAAGGTACAGTATAGGGGATATTTAATTTATAATAGGAAAATGTGAGAATAATATACTGTTGTACAAATAAGTTTAAACTATGAAAATTGTATAAAATGCTAGACAATATTTAAAAAATATATAAACTTGCTAAAAATGGTTATCGTTGTATATTTTTGGTTTTGCAGACAAAACAGTCACTCTTTCAATAGTAGTAGATAAGTTGTCACCTCGACTGGCACAGCTTAAGGTACTTCACAAAGTTTTCAGCACAGGGGTAGCAGAAGTACCGCAAGTACCACCTGACACTCGAAATGTTGTAAGAGCATCTCATTTGCTTAATACACTCTACAAAGCTATTCTTGAATATGACAACATTGGAGAAGCATCTGAGCAAACAGTATGTCAAATCTAACTTTTTACTTTATTATGAAACACAGTATCTAGAATATTGTTTAACAAGTTTTTATGTGAAGTTTTTTACCACTGAAGAATTGATTTATAAGTCTGTTAGGTCACAAATGAAGTACATGTTGTGGTCTCATCCTATTCTCCAGTTATCTACATTATAAACCACACAATCTGCTATGGCTGGCACTTTGTGCTCAAAAGAGACTTAGGACAAAATAATGAAGGTTGCTGGTTAGGACTGAAGGGCATTGAGAAAGCAGCGTAGAGAAGGTTGCAGGGTGTCTGCTTACATTTAACTGACTGCACGGCATTGCTTTTAGTTCAACATTATGTCTGGTCAAGTTTTTTAAAAAATTGTATGTACATGTGCATACTGTAAGTATATATTTGCACAGTTCTTTGGATTGGCTTCTCTGCAGTGTATAGTAGCTATTTTATTTGAAATAATATGTGTAATTTTGCCCAACGTTTATAAAATCCCACAACAATTGGTGTTTACTCTTCATTTCAGGTATCCCTCCTCTTCTCTCTCTGGGTTGAAACAGTAAGGCCGTATTTGCAAACAGTGGATGAGTGGATTGTCCATGGTAACTTGTTTGATCCTGCTAAGGAATTTATCATTCAGAGGTATGGATGATGATGATGAACAGATCAAAACAGTGTGGCCTAAATAAACATTATAGCTGTTGAAGAAGAGACAAACTGGATGGTGGCATGACAATAATTTCGTTTGATAAAACAGCTAGAAATGATCTGATTTTTTTAAAATCCTACTTTTTTTATCCATCTCTAGTCTACATGGGAGAAATAACATGAGGTAGTGAGACAGTGACCCTAGTAGTTGTTGATATGGTATAGAGATAAGTTAATTTGGAAAAATGCAAAATTAAAAAATATGAAGTTGGCCATCAAACCACAAATATTCAGTTTAAAAAAAAATCAATTCTTTTCCTAAATTAATGTATCCATAATAAAATAAAGTTGATTTTTCCTAATGCATGGCAAGACAGTGATATAAACCTATTGCTATTTGGAACAGAAACATAAGATAAAACAATGTCTTGAGTTATTTGCATACTCCTTTCAGCATCAGTTAGAAGAATTAGTTCTGTTTGCACATTACATTTTGATGATCACTTTTTTACAGTATAGTAGTTTAAAATAAAAAAATGCAGAAATACTAAATTTTTGTGTTATAGCGGTCTATAGTTAAGCTTTTTTCCATTGTGTAATATTACTCAAGCTTTTTTCTAGCTGATCAACAAATAATGGCAATTGGTTAAAAAAACTAAGCACTTTGAATGACTGTGGAAACACAGATTTTGTTTACTGTGGAAGATGATTAACTGCTGGCACCAGAACTTTTAACTTAATAACCTTGTCGTGTCCTATTGCATTTCTTTTCCTTTGGGTCTAAGACTTTCAATTAAAACGGGGCTCTCGCCTATTTGGGATGTCGTTAATGTACAATTAGATTATTGTTAGCAGTTAACTAACAGTAGTTGAGTAGGCAGCCTTATCTGTAAATTTAACTTCCCATGAGAATTGTTTTACCTATTTTTTACTGAGATGTGCTAAAACAGAAGCTATTAAAGTATTGTTGTGTATCTGGGTATTACATTTTGAGGTATTTCAGACACGTGTGCGTTATGTGGTATTCAGTTACACTTTAGTTATTTGTATGGAGACTCCTACATAGTGATGTAGGTTTTTCTATTTTATTTATTAAGTAAACCTAAAAGCATCAATCATTTGTAATTAAAGATCCATGGCACTTTGAATAATTAACCTCCTGGATAAATTCCAGTTTGAGGTTTTGGTCTGGTTACCTACATTTCTCCAGGATTTCAGTTGTATATAGCAGTGTAACGGCAATGCACCTATCTCACACAAGCACCCCTTCTGGGCCGGTGGGTCTCTGATCTTTAAACAGTTCGAGCCCTGGTATTGGGATATACCACCAGGGCTTTCTCCCTGGAGGCAATGGTTTTGCCCTCTTGGTCTATCCTGGTCTCAGCTCTCCAGCTGGGCCGCTAAGTAGTTCAGTTCCCCTTCTGGGGGTTTATCACTGTCTGATTGTAGGCCAGTTCCCCAGTGGCCTACGTGGGGGACCCAGGCCCACCCACTATTCTGGGTCTCAGCCCAGGGACCCTAAGAATAGCAGCCATGTGCCACCATGTTCCTTTAGCAAAACTGCCTTCAATTCCAAAGGCCACTACCCCATGGCCCCACTTTCACCAAAGCTTCACCCTTCCCTCAGGGCTCATCTAAGTTCAGGCTCAGGAGCCAGCACTGAGCTGTTCATGGTGCTGCAGTTCCTTTTGGCCGGCCAGGAGCACTATATGTACTCCTCCAGCTCCAGGAAGGCACTGACTGTCTCTGGCTCTGGTACTCTATTTATACAGCCCTCCTGGGCCCTGATTGGCTGCTTCCCCTACAGCTACTCTAGGCTGCTTGAAGGACTACTGTTCTGCTCCTTTCCTGGGATGGGTGTGTCAGGACACTAGTCCACCCCATCACAAGTATTCTCTTGTTTCTTGTTCTAATAATCTATTGTGCAATGATTCTGTGCGATGTTAAAGTTACCATCATTCTAGAGGTGGCTGTGTGTCAATCATAGGTGAAATGATTACTTTGTGTGTGTTGTTCAATAAAGATAGTTGCAAAGTTTTCACTTAGAAAGGAAAAAATCAAATGCCCAAATACAGAATGGGGAATAATTGGGTAGGTAGTAGTACTGCTGAAAAGGATTTGGGAGTTATAGTGAATCACAAATTGAGTAAGTCAACAACATGAGACAGTTGCGGAAAAGGCCAATAACATTCTGGAGTGTCTGAACAGGAGCGTTGTATGTAAGACCTAGAAGGTAATTGTCCTGCTCTACTTGGTGCTTGTGAGGCCTCATCTGGAGTACTGTGTTTAGTTCTGGATGTCATACTGCAGGAAAGATGTGGACAAATTGGAGAGAGCCCAGAAGAGAGTATCAAAAATGATAGGCCAGGTTTTCCAAACCTTCCATGATGGAAGATTTAAAACTTGACACATTTAGTCTTCAGAAAAGAAGACTGAGTGGGGACCTGATAAGTCGTCAAATACGTTGAGGGCTGTTACAAAGAAGACTTATCAGTTGTTCTCCAAGTCTGCAGAAAATAGGACAAGAAGTAATGGGCTTAATGTGCAGCAAGAGAGATTTAGGTTAGCTGTTTAAAAAAAAAACTTTTCTAACTGTAAGGATCATTTAGCTCTAGAATATGCTTCCAAGTGAGGTTGTGGAATCCCCATCATTGGAGGTTTTAAAGAACAGGTTGGACAAACACCTGTCAGGGATGGTCTTCTAGACTCTAGGTTGACTTCATCTTGCCTCAGTGCAGGGGACTAGACTTGGTGACTTCTCGAGGTCCCTTCCCGTTCTACATTTCTATGATTCTATCATTTCTATGGTGCATTGGGATAATTCCAAATAGAAGGTGAAATATATTATTATTTAATAGGGAAGCTTTATCTTTTTAAAAGGATAAAGTGTAATGATTTTCTCTCTCTGTTGTAGAAACAAAAATGTCCCAGTTAATCACAGGGATTTTTGGTATGCTACCTACACATTATATAGTGTGTCAGAAAAGATGGAGAATGAAGAGAAAATGAGTGATAATGCCAGTGCCAGCTCTGGCAGTGATCAGGCTCCCTCAAGTAGGCAGCACACAATGGTCTCCTTTCTGAAACCAGTACTAAAACAAATCATCATGGCTGGAAAGTCCATGCAATTGTTGAAGAACCTACAATCCAAAGATGATTATCCACGGCAAGCTGCATCAAGAGGTGAAAATAAGTTGTGTAAAATATTCTTCTTCTCTGTATCTAACAGCAATTGTGTATTTAGGGTGTATTAGTGTTTCCATTATAATCCACTGTTTAGTATATAACTCTCCTTGTTATGCTTGCACTGTGTGGTTTGTAACTTCACATCTGATTTGAAACAACTGGTTCTGTTCCAAGAGCCCTGATGCATGCAACACACACAACAATGTGAGAAGAACTGAATTTTTACCTTAATTCAGAATTTCTTTGCTTTTTCAGTTTTAAGTTGCTCTTAAACATTATTTTAAATTCTCTCTTGTTAGTTTGTATTATTTAAGATCTTTATTCAAACCATAAAACTATTTTCTTATTATGTGATTAATCAGTTGGTTCCCATTACTGAATAGTTCATTGGTTAAAGGATGATAGGTAATAAATAGGATTCCTGATTTAAGGAAAGCCTGTTGGTGATCTGCCCAAAGACCTCGATACAACTATAAGCATGCGGAATATTTGGAGTAACCAGCATGAATGATGATACACAAAGGACAGTAGTGGGAGCTGTGATGTCTGTTGTCTTCACGTGGGTCAATATAAATTAGCTATTTGTATGTTATACAAGTCCCTTTCTATTTAAATGTAGAGTGAGGTGGCTTTGAACTGTTTTGCGACCGCTTTTTATATCTGTGTTATCCCTTTTGTCATGGGAGGATAAACTGTCATTGAAAACAAGTTTTGTATTAATGGCTGACAGTTACTTTATACCCATCGTCTTTAAGGGTTTAATATTTTCAGAAATATTAATTTCATATTTTAGGTCCCAGTTCAGCAAGATATTTCAGTATGTACCCAACATTAAGCATACAAATAGTCCTATTAATATCAGTATTTAAAGTTAGATATGTGCTTAAGTACCTTGCGAATCACAGCCTAGATACTGTTGATGCTGCATATGGAAATATAGCAAGCAAAACTGGGTTTATGTTAATCTCCTTAACTTAGTTGTACTAGTATAATCAACATTGTTTCTTAGAATAATATTTACCATATATTTTACTATCCACTTCAGATGCAGAAAGAAAGAGTTTGTACACACTATTTCTGGAGTCTGTGCAGTCCCGTCTGCGGCATGGGGAAGAATCTGTTCCAGATATTATTACAGAACAACAAGCTACAAAGCAGAGTTTGATAAAGATGCAGTCTATAGCAGAGAGACACTTAGAACTGGATGATGTTCATGATCCATTGCTGGCTATTAACTTTGCTAGGTAATTGAACACCTGAAAGATAACCAGTCTCACAACTGTTGTCAGAAGCCACAAGGCATAAACTTTTGCTATTGCTGCTTAAAACAAACAAGCTCAGGAACAAGCCTAAAGGGGAGCATGACTAAGCATTGTCCCAGGCAGCTTATGACTGGCCAAAGGTTCATTAAAAATATAAATTATTAAAATGAGTATTCAAGAACGGTTCTATTTTGCCTGCTACATCTAGCAGGACTTAAATGTTTTTAGTATAGAAAATGGGAACTGTCTCTAGCATAGCAAATTTTATTACAAAAAAATAGATATAATTTCTCAAATGAATTATGATAGAACAAATGCTGTAGCAAAATGTAATCTTTTTAATATGTGTGCATGGCACATTATGTAAAATGTCTTTCATTTGAATCAACGTCTTTCTCTTTGGCTGATCATTTCAGAGATGTATCTTGCAAAATTCTACTGTGGTACTAATAGTTTAAAACAAACATTTCAGGAAAAAGGTTAATTGCCACAAAAATAATTGTTCCTTTGTGATAGGGTAATGTGAGGAAACTAGCGGAGCAGCAACACGTTGATTTTAACAGTAGTACATAGGCCGTAATAATTAGTGGTGAGAATGTTAGCTATTTATTTCTCTTACGTACCAATAGGTAGATCGGTGTTCCGGTTTCTCAAAAAGAGTTCTGATGTAACAATGGTGCCTTTAGTTCTTGGTTGTATTTAAAAGCTTTCATTGTGAAGTTAAACAACCTTACAGTTTAACAGGTAATACAATGTATTATAAGAATATTGTAATTAATAGTTGAGCTATATACATAATCTCTCTCTCAGTGGATGAGAATGTCTCTTAAAAGTTGATAGGCTGGTTAACTCAATCCTTTTGTCGATCAAGACAATCTCTGCTCTGAAGTGATGGAAACCAGACTTAAATTAAAAATTAATGGAGATATCCCATCTCCTAGAACTGGAAGGGACCTTGAAAGGTCATCGAGTCCAGCCCCCTGCCTTCACTAGCAGGACTAAGTACTGATTTTGCCCCAGATCCCTAAGTGGCCCCCTCAAGGATTGAACTCACAACCCTGGGTTCAGCAGGCCAATGCTCAAACCACTGAGCTATCCCTCCCTCAGACTTGCACTACAATGATTTTACCTGTTGATAGCTTTTGCTGTATTGTAATGATGATTTTGACCCTTCTCTGATAAACTAATTGGCTTTGTCTTACTATTACTATGTCTACACTACAGCCTATGTCTGCAAAACTTATGTCGTACAGGAATGTGAATATTCCACCCCCCTGAGTGACATAGGTTACACCAACATAAGTGTTCGTGTGCTTCTCCCATTGACATAGCTTATGCTGCTTGCAGAGGTGGGTTTTTTTATGCCAACGGGAGACTCTCTTCTGTCGGCATAGAGTGTTTTCACCAGACGCGCTGAGCGGTGCAGGTGTATCAGTACAGCTAAGCCACTGTAGTGCTGTACATATAGACTTACCCTAAGTGTTAAATGTCTGACTGAGAGATTTTCCAACGGTATAATATTATAAGGAGAGTTAGTGCATCACTGTAGCACTTCAGCATAACAGACACTACCTACACCAATGGGAAGGGCTCTCCCTTTGGCGTAGTTAATCCACCACCTCAACAGTCCGGAATTCTTAGGGAGACCTAGCACTGCCTAGGGAAGGAGATGGGTTGATCTCATTTTCTAGTGTTGAACAGCCCTTAGTAGTGACCAGTATATTTAAGTTGCTTAACACTTTTTTCATTGTAAAACAATTTTTTTGCAACCTTATTTTTGAGACTCTTACCCCTCTGTTATTTGCAATTGGCCTTGGGTATTCAGTAGGGGAAAGCCTTCAGGCTACCAGAGCACCTTTTCTTTGTCTGATTGAATTCTGTCCAGGTTTTGCTGAGATAGATACTGTTTACAAATTGCCATTTACCTTCTCTTACTTGTTTCTCTGTCAAATGTTGTTGACAATGTGCCAAAATAATAATTGGACAGGAAAATGTTAAGGCCGAGCTGCCATTGCTGCCACACCAGCAGGCAGCAGCATGCGATACATTAGGAACACCAGGTTGCTCCTAGAGCTGCTGTAGCAGGGTGGTGGGAAAGGGAAGAGAAGAAAGACATATTGGGCTCCCCCTTCTCCCAGGTCGTCCCAGTGACCCATGTCCTCCACTGGAGGACACCATATGGAGCAAGGAAACACCCACCTTCTGGTGAGGGTTGGGAGGGAAAGTGGCTGTTTTCTCTCCCTGCCCCCCAATACACATCGTTACCCATCTTCTAGAGAGCCAATAACTGGCTCCAGCAGTGTATTTCCTCCCCTACCTAGGGCTGGAGTTCTCCTAACTTCCAAGGTTTGTCTTATCCCATTGAGAGAGAGAGATTATGACTTGAGCTATGTGGCTGTGCATTGAATAAGATCCCCCTCTTATAGCTATACGCAGGCTACCCAAATCTATATTTGGCACTTTTGCAGCTGCTACTGGAATGCTGGGTCCAGTTCTGGTGTTCACAATTTAGGAAAGATGTTGATAAATTGAAGTGTGTTCAGAAAAGAGCCACAAGAATGATTAAAGGATTAGAAAACCTGCCTTAGTAATGATAGACTCAGGAAGCTCCATCTATTTGGCTTAACAAAGAGAGCGTTAAGGGATGACTTGATTACCATCTGAGTACCTACATGGGGAACAAGTACACCTCTACCCCGATATAACGCTGTCCTCGGGAGCCAAAAAATCTTACCGCGTTATAGGTGAAACCGCATTATATCGAACTTGCTTTGATCCAACGGAGTGCGCAGCCCTGTCCCACTGGAGTACTGCTTTACTGCATTATATCCGAATTCTTGTTATATCAGGTCGCAGTAGAGGTGTACTTGATAATGGACTCTTCAGTCTAGCAGAGAAAGGTATAGCTGAATGTTCAATGGCTGAAAGTTGAAGCTAGATAAATTTAGACTGGAAATTAGGTGTATTTAAGTGATGGTAATTAACCACTAGAACAATTTACTGAGGGTCAGAGTGGATTCTCCATTAATGGCAATTTTTAAATCAAGGTTGATGTTTTTCTAAAATATATTCTCTAGAAATTATTTTGGGGAAATTCTGTGACGTGTTATACAGGAGGACAGACTAGACAACCACAGTGGTCCTTTCTGGCTTGGAATATCTGAAAACCGATAACCCCTTGTTTAGGCCTTACATCACAGTCTAGCCCTAAAAGATCATATAAAACAAATATTTTTCTTATTTATTGAGGTCTACAGTATTTGTACTGGTATTGCTTTTCAGAACTACAACAAGAACTGGCATAAACACAGTGAGTGATTAGGTGGTTATAGCACATCATCCAAATTAGTACTCTTATGCCTTGTTATACAAAGGTTGTATGTATAGTCACTCGAAATAATGGGCTTGTCTGAGTTAAGGCACTAATATCCATTGAGTTACCAGTACTGGAATGAACTTTTTACTACTTTTTCAATGCCTTATTATTTTTTTATTTTTAAGCACATTTAGCTTTCTGCTTAAAATGAGACCACAAAGTTTTAAATGTATGACACTTTCTGTTAGGTATTATATGGATCAATTCCTTTCCAGCTAAGCAATGTTTTTTTTTTTTTTTTTTGAAGGCTGTATTTGGAGCAAAGTGACTTTCATGAGACATTTACTGGTGGTGATGTTTGCGTGGATAGATCCTCTGAATCCGTGACATGCCAGACATTTGAACTGACACTGAGGTCTTGCCTTTATCCTCACATAGATAAGCAATATCTGGAATGCTGTGGCAACCTAATGCAAACTTTAAAGAAGGATTACAGGTAAGAAATGAAATTAGGTCCTGCTTAAAAAGCATATTCCATTATCATTGGTATACCATACTGTAAAAGCACCAATTACTTTAAGAAAATTGATTTGTAGTTGAAATCTTTTACAAACTGTTTAATCTTCTCTTCTAATTCTGCAGTGATAAACAATAACAAAAGCACTAATATGCGGAATTAACATAATATTTTCCAACCATCACTCTATTCATTGTTCTTTTGTGTTCTATCCTTTTGTCTGTATTACCTACTTAAGCCTAGGCTACAATAGAACATTATGTTGGCATAACTGCATCATTTGGGTATTATAAGTTCACATCCCTGAGTGGCATAGTTAAGATGATCTAAGTCCCCATATAGGCAGCACTAGGTCAACGGAAGACTTAGCTATCGCCTTTCGGCGAAGTGGATTACATGCAGTGATGGGAGAATCCTTCCAGTCGCTGTAAGTAACATCTACACTGAAGTGCAGCTGCACTACGGTGCCACTGTAGCATTTTAAATGTAGACAAGCCCTTAGTTTGTAAGGTCTTTTTTGAAGGAACCGTTTCTTACTATATATTTATATAGCATGAAGCACAGTGGGTGACCAGTCTCAGACTGGGTCTCTAAGCAGTATTGTAATACAAATAATAACGATAAGCAAAGAAAAAGTAAAAGTGTAAGCAGCTTGATAAAAACATAGTATTTTAATACATTTGCTTTAAATAACGTTTAAAGGTAAACACATGTCTTAATTCATACACTAGATTATGATATTAAGTACTTTTGGGTAGAGAAGTATGAAAACAGTTAAAAATTGACAAATATAAATATTCCTAGAAAGAACAATGCGTAAAATCCTGGCCCCAATTAAGTCAATGTCAAAGCTATTATTGACTTCAGTGGAACCAGGCTTTCACACAGTCAGCTTAAAATATAGGAGAAATTTTAGGAAGATAGAATATGATTATCTAAATTTGAATTTGGCCATTACACTACCACTAATTATGTGATATTGTCATGCTGAGTTGAGTAAAGTGGCCTGATCTCATGACCTCTGACCTGGTCCTAAGTCACAGTCTTTCTATTTAAGGTACTCATGTGGCCTCCATCACCATAGTATCCAAGTGCCTTACAGTCTTTAAATGTATCCATCCTTACAGCACCTCTGTGAAATAGGGAAGTACTACTACCCCTTCTTCCCCATTTTTTAACAGTTAAGGAACTGATATTGGAGCCCTTACTTAGGCAAAACTCCCAATGACGTTGGAATTTTTTCAGGTTCTGCAGTTAGAGAGATCATAGAATCATAGAATATTAGGGTTGGAAGAGACCTCAGGAGATCATCTAGTCCAATCCCCTGCTCAAAGCAGGACCAACACCAACTAAATCATCCCAGCCAAGGCTTTGTCAAGACGGGCTTTAAAAATCTCTAAGGATGGAGATTCCATCACCTCCCTAGGTAACCCATTCCAGTTTTTCACAACTCTCCTAGTGAAATAGTGTTTCCTAATATCCAACCTAGACATACCCCACTTGAGATCATTGCTTCTTGTTCTGTCATCTGCTATCACTGAGAACAGTCTAGATCCATCCTCTTTGGAACCCCCTTTCAGGTAGTTGAAGGCTGCTATCAAATCCCCCCTCACTCTTCTCTTCTGCAGACTACATAATCCCAGTTCCCTCAGCATCTCCTCGTAAGTCATGTGCCCCAGCCCCCTAATCATTTTCGTTGCCCTCTGCTGGACTCTCTCCAATTTGCCCACATCCCTTCTGTAGTGGGGGGACCAAAACTGGACACAATACTCCAGGTGTGGCCTCACCAGAGCCGAATATAGGGGAATAATCACTTCCCTCAATCTGCTGGCAATGCTCGTACTAATTCAGCCCAATATGCCATTGGTCTTCTTGGCAACAAGGGCATACTGCTGACTCTCATCCAGCATCTTGTCCACTGTAAACCCCAGGTCCTTTTCTGCAGAACTGCTGCTTAGCCAGTTGGTCCCCAGATGCACTATTTCTCCCCATAAAGCTGTTCTTGAACTGAGGGCCTGATCCAGAAAAGTGCTTGAGTACATGACTAGTCCTACTGAAGTCAGTGGCATTACTTTCAATGCTTTGAGCTACGTACATGGTTAAGTATTTTGCTACATCTGGGCCTAAGTGATGTTTATGTGAAAAAGTAATGTATAATAGACTTCACTGGAGTATGGGATTCAGTTGGGAGTTCTTGTGATGATGAGACTTTTAAAGGTTTGCATTACATAATGTGACATTTTTATGTTAAAGGAATATAATGCAGATTGAAGAGATGTTTGTGTATTTGTATTCCCTGTTCAGGCTGGTAGAGTACTTGCAGGCAATGCGAAACTTTTTTTTGCTTGAAGCTGGGGATACTATGTATGATTTCTACACATCTATTTTTGATAAAATAAGAGAAAAGGAAACTTGGCAGAATGTATCATTTCTAAATGTTCAACTCCAGGAAGCAGTTGGACAACGTTACCCAGAGGACAGTTCAAGGTAAAATGCATGGAATTAAGTTGAAAGTAAAAATAACTTTTTTCCTTTCAATTTCCTTCTATCTTCCTGTTGAAATGATAGGTTTATGAAATACATAAATATTAGGCTCTATTGTGGTCTTAGTCATCAGTATAGCTGTCAGTTCAACCACTTTGGGTCATTCTGTCACTGCGTTTTGTGTTAGAAACTATTGTGTGCATTGATAGAGTATTCAAAATGCAGTATGGTGGAAATAAACATATGATTGTTATCTACTTAAAGTATGAGAGCATTAATTAATCTGTTCATTAGAACTAAATTTTACCTGTAGACATTTGTTTTTGTTTTCCGCCACAATAAGTTCCCCTATATATTCACTTGCAATAGTGTCTTGATTAGTAATTCTGTTATACCAGGGTGGCCAACCTGAGCCTGAGAAGGAGCCAGAATTTACCAATGTACATTGCCAAAGAGCCACAGTAATACGTCAGCAGCCCCCCATCCGCTCCCCTCCCTCCTTCCCCCCACTCCCAGCGCCTCCTGTCCACCGGCAGCCCTGCCAATCAGTGCCTCCCCCTCCCTCCCCGCATCTCCTGATCAGCTGTTTCATGGCATGCAGGAGGATCTGGGATGGGGAGGAGTGAGGGCACGGCAGGCTCAGGGGAGGGGGCAGAAAGGGGTGGAGTGGAGGATGGGCCTGTGGCAAAGCCAGGGGTTGAGCAGTGAGCACCCCCCGGCACATTGGAAAGTTGGCACCTGTAGCTCCAGCCCTGCAGTTGTTGCCTATACAAGGAGCTGCATATAAACTTCTGAAGAGCCGCATGTGGCTCCGGAACCACAAGTTGGCCACCCCTATGTTATACAATCTTTTTACAAAGCTTGGAGCAGAGGTATCTTTACAAATCTTTCCCTACCAGGTTAAATCTGATCCTTAATATTTAGTAATGACAGATTAAAATAAAACATTTTAAGATAACCACCAGCTTAGTGCAAACCATTGGCAACTAGAGTATTTGTTTCTTTTTGTAGGCTGTCTATATCTTTTGAAAGTGTTGATATAGCAAAGAAGAAACTCCCTGTCCATACCTTAGATGGCTTAACATTGAGCTACAAGGTAAAATATAATAATGTTTCTTTTGCTTTAATTTTAAAATACATTTGAAGTAACAGCAAATTGCTCCATCAAATTAAGGGTTGTTTTTTTTTTTTTTTTCCTCTTTAGGTCCCTTGGCCTGTGGATATAGTTATAAGTTTAGAATGTCAAAAAATTTACAATCAAGTGTTTCTTCTCTTATTACAAATAAAGTGGGCCAAGTATAGCTTAGATGTTTTACGATTTGATGGTAAGAAATTTCTTGAAATATTTCTTGTTAATCTTAAATCTGTATCAGTGAAAATACACCTCTACCCCGATATAACACTCGGGAGCCAAAAAATCTTACCGCGTTATAGGTGAAACCGCGTTATATCGAACTTGCTTTGATCTGCTGGAGCCCGCAGCCCCGCCCCCCCGGAGCGCTGCTTTACCGCGTTATATCCGAATTCGTGTTATATTGGGTCGCGTTATATCAGGGTAGAGGTGTATAAGGTCTTGTTTTATGGCATATTGGTATCCATGCTATTGACAGTTGTTTGAATACACCCAGTATTATGGTAGCCTTTTTGAAAAGTCAGTATTGCAGCATAATAGCTCCTGTTTGTAGCATTTACAAGGTGCTGGGAAAGATAGTTGCTAAATTAATTTTGCTCAGCAGAGCAGTGTGAAAGTTACATGGAACCTCATCTAAACCCACTGAAATGAATTGGAGTCTTTCCATTCCCTTCATTGGTGTTCGAATAAGGCCCATGGTGAGAATCCTTTCCTGATATGTATGCAGTTAAATTATTTTGGAAGTCAAGTTTTGAAGTAAAATTGACATTGCTGGGGGCAATGTCCATCCATCTTGATGGCAAATTTCTCTCATTTGTGGTAATGGATGTATGAGCATCCAGGATAAGAGATTATAAGCTAGTTGGATCCTTGATGGCTTTACAGAATTAATCATATTTGTGTCTCATTTAACACACCTATTAAATATAGCTGGCTATATTTATTGAGGCATTTCTTTTGCAACAATCACTGTGGTATGGTATCTAGGCACCAAATACAGAATTGGTCCTACTTTGTCTGCAAAGGACCCCTACCATCTACCATACCTTAATTCAGCTATAGTTAGTTTTTTTGTTTTGTTTTTTCAAATCTCTGAGATTTGTTACTAGGTCATTCTTCAGCCATAGCTACTGTGCATCATATCCTAATGCAAATACAGCCATGATTTTACCAGTAACATTACTTTCTGTCCTAAGTGGTTGTGAAAATAGTTACTTACCCTTTATAAACTACAAAGTAAATGTATATAGGTCAGAATGTGTACTTGGGAGTTTAATTTTCCTGTGCTGGCAGAAAGTCTATGGGCTCTTTAATTGTGTGGTCAAGATCAGTAGGGCGTGTGGGAGTGATGGGGAGGAGGGTCAGGGATTTTTCCAATATTCCACTTCAGTGGCCTTTTGGTGTTCATACTATTAAGAGTTTTATATAAAGTAGTCCACTCTGATTAACCTTTGAAAATAAATAACTGTGTCATCCAGAGAGTTTGAGTGGTTGGACTCAGGTTTCACCTAAAGACTTTTATAACTCTATTGCATCATTGTGTCACTGAAGGTATTGAGAACTGTACTTTCTAATTTGCTAAAATGAGTTTTAATTTGTAAGGGTATGACTGGGCTTTGAAGTGTTGTCCCCTTTGTGAAGATAACAGTTTATGTTCATGTAATTTTTTTAATATTGTAATATATCAACCTCCGCACTTGAATCTGTAGCAAACAATTAATTGCATCATAACATCCCCTCCCAGTTACTATTTTAATATATGATTGTTATGTAGATACTGATAAGTATCTGAATTAAAGGACAAAAGCTATTTCAGTATATTATTGTTCTGATAACTTTAATAAAAAGGATACATTTTAGTTTTAATTAATATTTAAATGTAGTTAATACCTATTTATTTTATAAATATTCACCCAAACTTTTTCCTCTCCATTTTTAGAACTAGTAAATGCTACCGAAAAACCACAGTTAAAGGAAGGACCTCAATTAGAACAAGAGACAGTTCCTCAGTTTGGATCACAAACAGAATTTATAAAACAACAAATTCACCGCATGTTCCTCTTAAGAGTGAAACTCATGCATTTTGTTAACAGCTTGCACAACTACATCATGACCAGGGTTTGTCCTTTTACAATGATCTTACGTATTGTAGGAATTTCTAACTGTAGTCATAACATAGCTAATAATTCAAAACAACTTCTGACTAAGCATGTGCAAATAAGTAGTGTCTTCACTTAATGTCTATTTTGTTCAGTTTTTAAGTCCTGAACTAAAAAGGAATGTATATTGAAAATATTCATGCTGGTTGTTTGTTTGAATTTTAAGTAAGACATCTTAAATCAGTAAATATTAAATAGACTTTTAGGAGTTTTTAATGTACATAATTCTTTGATATTAGTAACACTTTTCTTCAGACTAACTTTTCACCCCAAAGGTTTGCAAAGAAAGGACGTTAATGTCAAGAGAAACAATAGATTTCAGTAAGCTGCTGTTATTCTGCACTCCTAGTAGCATTACTGCAAAAGTTGTGTCTTTACATGTGTGCCTCTGGGAGTTAACTAATGTCCATTTCCAAAAGTTTATATTCTCTTAAGTGAAGCAGGAACTTGTGCAGATCCACACTTACCCTACTACTGTATATGAATTGCCATTCTGTGTTAATACACTCTTTTTGAAAGGAGAATAGATGAAAGCTGGCCCACTTTCTTAATGATGATGCTCTGTGTTATGCAAGAGGTTCTGAGTTCTATTTCCAATCCCAGTCTCTTGATTGTTAGGCCTTCAGGATCTGGGATTTCTAATGATGGTAGCATGCCCTGAATCAACACCTACAGAAGTGGCATATTCAGTCCATGGTACAAGAGCAGCCTCTCTGTCGCAGTGGTTCTCAAACTGGGTTGTGACCCCAAAGTGACTCGTGACCCCATTTTAATGGGGTCACCAAGGCCAGTGTTAGATTTGCTATGGCTCAGGGCTGAATCTGAAGTCCGAGGGCTTCAGCCCTGGGGCAGCAGGGCTTGGGCTCCAGCCCTCGCCCAGGGTCGTGTAGTAATTTTTTTTGGTCAGAAGGGAGTCTTAGTGCAATGAAGTTTGAGAACCGCTGCACTATCGAATTAAAGAATATCGTTGACAAGTTGAAGGGAGTTCAGTTTTTGGTTATATGGATGGTGGCCATAAGACTGAACCTGAAAGGTAGTGATGGAAGAGGGGAGAAGTGAGGGAATAATTGAGGTTCAGACTATAAAAAGCAGGGCTTTAGAGCGGAGCCCGGAGCTGGAGCGCGGACCAGTAGGTTTTTGCCCGGAGCTGGAGTGGAGCCGGAGCAGAGCAATTCAAAAATTTGATTGCTCCAAATCCCTGATAAAAAGAACTCCCCAGAGAAGTGTAGAGAAAAGAACTATGGGGATTCCAGTCATAGAGGTGGTATTCATGTTAATACTCCTTGCTTTATCTTTTAAAGATTCTTCACAGTACAGGTTTGGAGTTTCAGCATCAGGTAGAAGAAGCCAAAGATTTAGATCAACTGATTAAAATTCATTATAGATATTTGTCTACAATCCATGATCGCTGCCTGCTGAGAGAAAAGGTATGTGTTAAGTAAAACTGAATACGTGGTATTTTCAGCTCAACAAGGGAGAAATGTTTGTCATTAAAAATCATCCAGTATATGTTGGATTTTGATATATGGTAATTATAGATATTGTGGAGAGGCAGTAGCCTTTCCAGAGTTACAATTGAGACTCATGCATTTTCTTCCCACTCAGAATCATTTCCTTAATTATACAGTTCAGTTCTTCAAATTGTACATGGGTCACATGTGGCTAGAAGATGTGGGAATTTATGGTGATTCTTTGAGTACTGTCCCTATAGGTGCTCCACTCCAGGTGCTCTTGTGCCCCCTGTGCCTTTGATTGGAGATTTCTCAGAGCAGTGTCCATTTGGCCTGTGCAAGTGTGTTACTCAGTCTCGTGCTCTGTGCTGTTAGATAGCACTGCGTGTGGAAACCACCCTCAGTTCTTTCTAACCCACATTGCCCTGGGACAAAGCCTTATCAGTTGTCTGCATTGTTTTACCCCAACTGTGTCGCCTTAGCTCTTTTAGAACTTAGTTTATTATAGTTGTTCTTAGTATAGTTAGTACTTAGTAGTAGTTTTAGCTGTTGTTTTGGCTTTTTTGAAAAGATTAATTTATTTTTTTATATATATACATCTTTTAGATCGATAATTTCTCCTCTTCTGGGAGTTTTTACTTTACTGGGAGGACATGCTAAATTCTCCTGGTTTCAGACGCTGCCTATTGTGCCAGCGAGCATTCCCAGTGACTGACTGACACTCCTTGTGCATCTGTTGCCTCAGGGAGTCTCATCTTTTCTAAAAGTGCAACTTCTGTCTGGCATTAAAATCTAGAGCCATCAAAAAACAGGGAGCTCTAACTGACTCCTCACAATGGAGAGCTCACTATGCTCAGCCTCTGACACTGGTCAGGGGACCTCCTCTGTATGTTGGCCTCTGAGTAAGTCCGCTGCCTCCACTGTCTCCGAACCGTACTCCTTGAGGGCACGATTCCTTTCATAAGATTCCCAGAGACCATCCCTCGAGTTTTCCGGGTAGGGAACCTACCTCAAAGAAGTCACAGTCTCCGATGACTTCAGTGGCTTTGGCCCCTAATTCTCTTCAACCCATGAGGCTGCTGGTTCCTCAGGTACTCAGAATATGGTTAAAACTAAAGACTATAAAGTTCTGCTGGTACATACTTAATAAAGGAGTTCAGCTTGGTATAATTTAATGCCTGAGAGTTGGCAATTCGGAATTGTAAAGTGGCAGGACCTTATCAAGAAGGTTGCAGATTGTTTACAGATCTATCTTGAGGAGATTAAAGAACCATCATAAGCTACTTGGCATCCTTCAGACAGTTTCATCTGCCCAAATTACCCTGGCTGTTAACGAGGCCCTTCTAGATCCTGCAAAGGTTATTTGGCATACCCCCAGCGTCAATTCTGCCAATGTGTAAGAGTGCAGACAAAAATATCTTGTCTCCTCTAAGGACTCCATTTTTATTTTCCCATTCCTTTCCTAACTCCTTAATGGTCAAGGGGGTTAATAAACAGTGAAGTCAGCACCATGCTATATCTACGCTCTGTGATACAGATCATAAACGCCTCAACATGTTTGGTAGAAAACGATATTTGTCAGCCACTTTACAATTGAGAATCGCCAACTCCCAGGCATTAATGGTGAAGTATAACTATATAAATTATACTGAACTTCTTTATTGAGTATCTACCAGCAGAACATAGAGAGCAATTCCAGGCAATTATTGCAGAAGGCCAACTGCTCACCTGAACATATTTTTTGTAGGCCTGTTTTGGCTCTAGTGATACTGCCACTCATTTGATTTCTATGGCTGTAGTTATAGGGGGCCTTCTGGCTTCTGCTCTCAGGATTTCCCAAGGAGGTCCAGAATACGGTCAAGACCTTCTTTTTGATGGCACCAAACTGTTTGCTGAAAGCACAGTCTCTGCAAATGTTGAAAGACTCTTTTTTTTTCTTTTCTTTTTTTTCTTTTTCTTCTTCACCCAAAGGTCATGTCAGTAGTAGCAGGACATCTCCGCAGAAAGGGAATTGTGGTGGTCCCTTACCTAGACAATTGGCTTCTGAAAGGTCAGGAAGCAACTTGTGAAGCCATAGACCTCATTTCTCCAATTCGATCTGCAATTGAACATTCAAAAATCCACCTTAACCCCTGTGCAAAAGTTAGAATACGAGTTCGTCTCGATTTAATAGGGGCAAGAGCCTGCCTCTCAATGCACAGATTCATGACTCTATCCAGCATAGTCAGTACAGTCCAGATCAGCCCTCAAACCCTGGTCAAGAATTGTTTTCAGCTGTTGGGGTCTACGGCAGCTGATACTTTCATTATATACCATGCAAGACTGTGAATGGGATGCCTTCAAGAGTGGTTCAGGACTGTTAATTCCCTGAACAGACACAGTCTAACTATACTACTTAGGATACCTGCTTTCATAAAGGAATCTCTCAATTGGTGGAAATACCCTCACAAAGTTTGTGCAGGAGTCACTTTCAGCTGCCCTCCCCCTGCAGTTATCATAACGCTGGATGCACATCTAGACACCCACATGGCCCGGGGCACATGGACACCTCTGGAAACAACTCTGCACATCAACCTCCTGGAACTCAGGGCAGTCAGATATGCCTCTTCTCCAGCAGAAAACCATCTACATGCTACACTTGCAAAAATGGACAAGATTTGCCTGCTGGTGTGGCCTCAAACACATTCCACTCACAATCTCATCGCTGTCAGATATAGTGGACTACATTCTACTACTTTAAAAACTTGGAACTGTCACTAATTTCCATTAGACTCATAGACTCATAGACTTTAAGGTCAGAAGGGACCATTATGATCATCTGGTCTGACCCCCTGCATGCTGCAGGCCATAAAACCGTCCCTACCCCTTCCCTGGACTCTGCTGTTGAAGTCCCCAATCCTGTTTTTAGTGACTGCAATCGGCAGAGACCCTCCTGCTAGAGATCCCTGCCCCATGCTGCGGAGGAAGGCGAAAAACCTCCAGAGGCTCAGCCAATCTGCCCTGGAGGAAAATTCCTTCCCGACCCCAAATGTGGCGATCAGTAAGACCCCGAGCATATAGGCAAGAGTCTCCAGCCCGACCCCGTTAGCCATTATACTATTTACCCACCATTGCTTGGCTTTCCTTGACTACTATGTTTTACCATTAAACCATTCCCTCCATAAACTTATCTAACTTTATCTTAAAACCAGACAGGTCCGTCGCCCCCACCGTTTCCCTCGGTAGGCCGTTCCAATATTTCACCCCTCTGACGGTCAGAAACCTTCGTCTAATTTCAAATCTGAACTTCCCCACGGCCAGTTTGTATCCATTCGTTCTGGTATCCACGTTAGTACTAAGCTGGAATAATTCTTCTCCCTCCCTTGTATTAATCCCTCTAATATATTTAAAGATAGCAATCATATCCCCTCTCAGCCTTCGCTTTGTCAGACTAAACAACCCAAGCTCCTCTAGTCTCCTTTCGTACGACAGCTTTTCCATTCCTCTGATCATCCTAGTGGCCCTTCTCTGCACCCGTTCCAGTTTGAGTTCATCTTTTTTAAACATGGGAGACCAGAACTGCACACAGTACTCCAAATGAGGTCTCACCAGCGCCTTGTACAACGGAAGCAGGACCTCCTTATCCCTACTAGATATACCTCGCCTAATGCATCCCAAGACCGCATTGGCTTTTTTCACCGCCACGTCACATTGTCGACTCATAGTCATCCTGCGGTCTACAAGAACCCCTAGGTCCTTCTCCTCTTCCGTTACTTCTAACCAATGCATCCCCATCTTGTAACTAAAATTGTTATTAGTCATCCCCAAATGCATCACCTTACACTTTTCACTATTAAATTTCATCTTATTTCTGATACTCCAATTCACAAGCTCATTCAAGTCTCCCTGCAGGATATCCCTGTCCTCCTCCGAATTTACAACGCCTCCCACCTTCGTATCATCCGCAAATTTTATCAGCCCACTCCTGCAATCGGTTCCGAGGTCAGTTATAAATAGATTAAATAAAATGGGTCCCAAAACCGAACCTTGAGGCACTCCACTAGTAACCTCCCTCCAACCCGACAGTTCACCCTTTAATACAACCCGCTGCTTTCTCCCCAGTAACCAATTCCTTATCCACTTCTGGATTTTCATATCGATCCCCATGTTTTTCAGTTTAACCAATAATTCCTCATGGGGTACAGTATCAAACGCTTTACTGAAATCCAGGTATATTAGGTCCACCGCATTTCCCTTATCTAATAAATCCGTTACTTTCTCAAAGAAGGAGATCAGATTCGTTTGGCGCGATCTGCCCTTCGTAAAACCATGTTGTAATTTATCGCAATTGCCACTACCCTCCAGGTCCTCAACTAGTTTCTCTTTCAGAATTTTCTCTAACACCTTGCACACTACAGATGTTAGACTAACAGGCCTGTAGTTACCCGGATCACTTTTTTTCCCTTTCTTGAAAATAGGAACCACATTAGCTATTCTCCAGTCTAACGGGACCACCCCCGAGTTTACAGATTCATTAAATATTATCGCTAACGGGCCTGCTATTTCCCGCGCCAATTCCTTCAATATTCTCGGATGTAGATCGTCCGGTCCTCCTGACTTAGCCCCATTAAGGCGTTCAAGTTTTGTTTCCACCTCGGATACGGTAATCCCCCATCCCGAATGCCGCTCTATAGTGGTGCTAGTATCCCTAATACCTTCATTGGCCTCATTAAACACCGATGCAAAATATTCATTAAGATATTGCGCCATGCCTAGATTGTCTTTAATCTCCTCTCCAGCAATAGACTTCAGCGGTCCCACTTCTTCTTTCTTTGCTCTCTTCCTATTTATGTGGCTGTAAAACCTCTTACTATTGCTTTTAATTCCCCTCGCTAGTTCCAACTCTACACGGCCTTTGGCCTTTCTCACTCTATCTCTACATTCTCTGACTTCACTTAGGTACATTTCCTTACTGATCCCTCCCCTCTTCCACTCTTTATACGCTTTCTGTTTTTTCCTAATCGCCCCTTTGAGTCGGTCGCTCATCCAGCTCGGTCTAAATCTCTTGCTTAGTAATCTTTTTCCCTTTTTTGGAATACAGGCCTCCGACAGCTCATGCATCTTTAACTTAAAGTAATCCCAGGCTTCTTCTGCTTTTAAATCCATTAATACGTTTGCCCAGTCCACTTCCCTTACCAGTCCCCTTAGTTTGTTAAAATTGGCCTTTTTAAAATTATAAACCCTAGTCTTTGATTTAATTCTGTTACTCCTTCCATGTATTTTAAACCGAATTAGCTCATGATCACTGGAGCCCAAATTGTCCCCTACTACCACTTCCTCAACAAGGTCCTCACTACTTGCCAGAATCAAATCTAAAATGGCCTCCCCCCTCGTCGGTTCAGTTACCACTTGATGGAGGAATTGATCAGCAAGCACTTCTAGGAACATCTGAGCCCTGTTATTGCTACTAGCGTTTGTTCCCCAATCTATATCCGGGAAGTTAAAGTCCCCCATAATTACACAGTTTCTGTTAGTAATTACTAGAGTCCACCTGACAGCCATCGTGGTGGCTTCTTTGAGTAGATGCAGTTGTGTATTCCACTTAGGTGTGTGCACACCTAGCACACAGGAGCCGGAGAATTTTGCCAAGCAGTACCTGTAGAGGGGCGGCACTTGTTCCCATAGCCCCTCCTCTGGCTATATGAGGCAGTGCCGCCGTGACATCCATCAGTTTCTTCTTACTGCCTGTAACTGGAGTTGGAGCTCTGCATGGTTTTCACCTCACAATCCCTCTATTTTTAGTGACTAATTAAATACAACTAGAAATTAGTATCCTTAGTATAGCGTTAGTTAGTTAGTGTTGCTGTGGTTAGTTATAATTTGTGTTTC
This sequence comes from Chrysemys picta bellii, assembly GCF_011386835.1. NCBI lineage: Eukaryota > Metazoa > Chordata > Testudines > Emydidae > Chrysemys > Chrysemys picta. Next base: position 233,061,272 of record NC_088791.1, read on the forward strand.
TCTAGTATTGCCCTTACCAGGGGTTAAAAATTGTCTGTCATGAGGGGGAGCAATCCCCAAGAACAATCCCCACATAGGTGCTTGCTGTGCCTACACGAAGTCTACAGTAAGGAGTGGTTTCCCATTTATAGATCGTTCACCAAATAGATTCCAGTGGTGAGGGATCTCATTTGAAGCACTAGGTGCTCAAACAGGACATGCGGCTTGCTTCGGCACTGAGGCCCTTGTCAGATCGGATGTTGCCCTCCGGTTCTGAGTGTGCTTCTGCTTTGCTTCCTGGATGTGGTGTCTCTCCAAAGAGATGAAGGAGTTGTTCCCTATCACGTGCACTGAGAAAAAGGTTGCATAAGACTGACTCAGGCCATTCCACATTGCATGGGAACTCGTCTCCCTCCTTCAGAAGGAGCATGGATTGGGCCGGGGTGAATGCCAATGCGCAGGATGGAGGAAATCCCGTCAACCACTCCCTGGTACCACACAAGGAGGTCAGAGACCCTGTACGGTCGTCTCCAGTTCCAGCCCCGGGATATCCATTGAGTCCGGTACTGATGAGGGCAATACTGGCACTGTCTCTTTCCACGCTGGTGGTGCATCTGGTAGCAATGGACTTCCTCTGCTTTTCTGTCCCAACCTTGTCCGTGGTCCAGGACTTTGCCAGGGCTGCTTCCTTCATCTTCCTATTGGCTGGGCAGGCTGCTGAACCTGTGGGTCTGTCAGCACCATACTCTGTTGTTTCTCTTTCACAGTCCGTGAAATGGGGGCTGCTGCTGGGCTTGGTGTGAAGGACCTCTCCAGCACCGGGAGTGTCTTTGGCACCCCTGCACCTGGCGCCGCCAACATTACCCCGTCGGCACTCATCACCCTCCACTTCGGCATCATCAGTTACCTTGGTACTGCTGCCAACTTTGGCGTCGACACTGCTTCTTGCACCAGAAACGAAGGAGGCATACTTGGTGCTGGTACCATTTCTGCTGTTGGCGCTCGCTCCCTCTTCGTTTTGGGCTATGGATTAGTCAGACCAGTTGCTTGCACCCTGACGGATGGTTCCACCTTTATCCCCTGAAGCCCACTACTCTTCAGCGTCCAGGTTGGGCTCTTCCTTCTCTCGCTGTCCATCACCTGGCCCACATTGGGGGACCATTTATGGAGCGCTATGGGTACTAGGATTGGTGTTCATCTCACATTCGGGACAGGGGCACCTGGCCTTGCGCCTGCTGGCCACCATGCCTTATCCATACCAGTGGCCTCCATGAAATCCGTCAGACACTTCGGCAGTCCCACTCCTCGTCTCACTTGAAGGTGAGATCACCGACCAGGTCTGTGGTGGTACCATTGATCTACCACAGGCCCAGGCACCAATGAGCCTTCCCCTCGCAGAGCCTCCGTAGTCGTCCCATCCAACTCCATCAGTCCTGGAGCAAGGTCCGGTTCTGGCACAGTTAACCATTTCATCTTCATCCCTGGATGATTCAGCGGTGCCTGGGTCTTCCTCCCCTTCAGTACTGGAGGATTTCAAGGCATACTAGGACCTTTTGCAGCATGTGGCTGCTTCGTAGGGTATTCAAACGGAGTTCTTTCAAGAGAACACCCATATGTTAATGCTTATCTGCAGCCATCTATCCCTGGGAGAGTCTCCTTCCCTATTAATGATTCACTCCTTGAGCTTGCTAAGGTCCTCTGGAGCATGCTGGCTTTGGTACCGCCTGCAGCAAAGCACAAGGAAAAGCGCTACTTCATTCTGGTGGAGGGATGTGAGGGTTTTTACTCCCATCAGGCCCCACGTTCCCTGGTCATAACTGTGGTGAAAGATAGAGCCTGTCAGGGCAGGTTCAAGCCCACTCCCAGGGATAAGGACTCTAAATGAATGGACCTGATGGGCAGGAAGATATCTACCTCCTCTTCCTTGCAGATGCAGATTGCTAACCAGCAAGCATTGCTGTTCAAGTTTGACTTCATGAACTGGATGGCTATGTCTAAGTTTGCAGACCAGCTGCCATAAGCCTTGAGAGAGGAATTTCGGGCATTTGTCACCGAAGGCTGCTTGGTGACAAAGACTTTGTTGCAGCCTGTGCTGGAATCTTTGGCCAGAGTGATGCCCGCCCTCAGCAGTGGCCATGAGAAGGGTTTCCTGGCTGCAGAATTTGGGCATAGCTCTCAATGTGCAGCAGGAGGTAGAGGATTTGCCCTTTGATGGCCAAACACTGTTTTGGGGTAAGACAAATGAGACTTTGCACTTCTTCAAGGACTCTAGAGCTACCCAACAGCCCTTGGGAGTATATACACCAACAGTGCAGAGGCACCATGGTGGTCGTCAACAGCAGCAGTATCATCCGCAGTGCACATTTGGGCAGCCGTTCCCTCCCCCAAGACAGCGGGACTATGCCAGAAAGGGGCATAGATCCCATAGAAGGAGGCAGTCTTGTCTGGGGTTTGGCCAGTCCATGTGCCCTCCCCAGCACAGTTAAGCACCCATTTTGACTCTTTGGTCCAGAGCAGTGTTCTAGTCATCATTCCTTTCTCCCCATCCCTTCCATTTGGGGACAGGACAGCCTTCTTTCACAATGCAAGGGGTTCGATCACCACTGACAGCTCTGGCTATGTCATCCAGTCCCTGTCCATCCCTCCCTGTTCCTCTTCAAGAACCCCTCTCACCAGATACTGCTCCTTGAGCAGGTTCACTCTCTACTGGCTTTGAGAGTGGTGGAGGAGGTTTTGCTGGAACACCGGGTTCATGGTTTCTGTTCCCAAATCCGAGGGAGGATAAGACCCATTCTCGACCTTGGAGGCCTTAACAAATATATCCGATACAAGAGGTTCCAAATGGTCACTCTATCAACTATCCTCCCCTGTTGTCTCAGAATGACTGGTTTGCTGCCCTGAACCTTCAGGACACCTATTGGGCCACAGAAAGTTCCTTTGATTTGTCATAGCAGAGCTCCATCTTCAGTATATGGTGTTGCCCTTCGGCCTCTCTTCTGCCCCTTGGGTTTTTACCAAATGCATGGTCTTGGAGACAGCATACCTCAGGAAGAAAGGAATGAACATCTTCCTATATCTGGACGACTGGCTATATTGAGAGGCAAGTCCAGAGAGGACGTCAACATTACACTGTGCCTGCTCAACCATCTGGGTTTCATTCTAAAAACTGAAGTCAATTTTGGTTCCCACTCAAAAAATAGAGTTCATTGCGGCCCTAACAGACTCTCTGAGTTTGAGAGCATTTCTGCTGACCGACCATTTTCAGTCATTCGCCACCTTTCCCTTAGTCTGCAATCTCAGTTTTCCATGATGTGTTGGATGGTTCTGAGGCTCTTGGGCTACATGTCTGCTGGCATGCAGGTGGTCCAGTTTGCAGGGTTGTATCTTTGTCTCCATCAGATGTGTCTCAGGACAGTTTACAATCTGACTCTTCATCCTTGGAGAGATTGGTCCATCTCCCTCCACTGGTCCAGGACTCCTTGCTGGGGTGGATGCTCCTGGAGAACATTTGTCAGGATGCTCCCTTCATCCAGTCCTTACCATCCAGGTCTGTCTCTGATGTCTCCAAGATGGGCTGGTGAGCCCATCTGGAGTTGCTGAAAGTTCAAAGGTCTGTGAGCAGAGCTGCAGTCCTCACTGCATATCAAAGTGCTGGAGGTTTGGGCCATCTTCAATGTATATCACGCTTTTCTGGACCATATCAGGGGCTCAGTGGTTCACATATTTACCGACAATATCACCACGATGTATTATATGAACAGGCAAGGGGGAGAACACTCCAGGGTGCTCTGCCAAGAGGCAGTCAGATTGTGGCAGTTTTGCATTGAGGAGAGTATCACTCTGATAGCCAACCACATGCCCAGAATCTAGAATCATCTCTCAGACTATTCTCAGCAGGAATTTCCCCCTGAGCCGTCTTTGAAAACAAATGTCCTCTGGGTCATCTTTGGAGTTTGGGGCATTCCAACGATTGACCTGTTTGCCATTAGGGACAACAGGAAATGTCAATCTGTTCTGCTGTTGTGGGATCTTCAGTCCGGGATCCCTATCCAATAGTTTCCATCTCAGCTAGTAGTCTGCTCTCCTGTACACTCCCCCCTCTCTCTTCCCCCCCCACCCCCGATCCTGACCATCCCACAGATTATTCTCATTGCCGCACTGTGGCCAAGGTAATGCTGGTTCTCCAACCTTCTCACATTATCAATTCAGCCTCCCATACCTCTTTCTTTTTCATCGCGACCTACTCACAGAGAATCACGGACACACCTTGCATCCCCCACACAGTTCCCTGCATCTCGTGGCATGGCTGCTGCTTGGCTAAATGAGGAGGAAGAGCAGTATTCAGCAACTGTTCCACAGGTCCTAGTCAGCAGTAGAAAACCCTCTAGCAGAATGGCCTATTTAGCAAAATGGAAGCGGTTTTTGGTATGGTGGTTGGCCCACGGAATTCAACCAACACTGGCTTCCTTCCAGGACCTCTTGGAGTACTTGCTGCACCTTTAGTTGTTGGGAATTGCACTTAGCTCATTGAGAGTGTATCTGGCAGTGATATCGGCATTTCATCCCCCGAAGGGAAGATCAGTCTTCTCCAATACTGTGGTAGCAACATTCTTAAAAGGGCTTCTTCATCTCTATCCTCTGGTCCAAGAGCTGGTTCCTCTTTGGGACCTTACCATGGTCCTAGCAGTTTTAATGGGGCCTCCATTCAAACCACTGGCATCTTGTACCTTTCCACTTTTGTGTCAGAGAACTGCATTCCTCGTAGCAGATAACATCTGCAAGAAGAGAATGAGAGTTGCATGCTCTAATGGCAGAGTCTCCTTTATATACAGTTCTCCAAGGACAAAGTGAATTTACAATCGTACACCAAATTTTTGTCTAAAGTAGTTTCTCGGTTCTGTTTGAACCAGGTGGTATATTTATCTGTGTTCTTTCCTAAGCTGCATTCATCTCCGGAGGAGCAGCATCTCCATCCATTAGATGTCAGGAAATGTCTAGCCTTCTGTCTGGACAGAACTAAACTGTTTTGTGCTTCACCTCGCCTGTTCATGTCATATGCAAATCACATAAAGGGGAAAGTAGTCTCTTCGCAGATGATTTCTAAATGAATAACAACCTGTATCAAGACTGCATATGAAATAAGTTAGTCTATGCCTCCTCATCAGGTGTGAGCTCATTCTGTGAGAGTGCAAGCAATGTCAGTAGCCTTCCTCAGTGACGTCTCAATGTTGAAGATTTGCAGGGCTGCTACGTGGTTGTCCGTACGTATATTTATGAACCATTATGTAGTAACCCCACCTTCTAGGGCGGATGCAAGTTTTGGTAGGTGGTCCTGCAATCCCTTGTTTAGGTAGTCTCTGAGCCCCACCTCCTGGGGTGGGTACTGCTTGTGAGTCATATAAGTGGAATACATGGCTGCATTTACTTACAGTGAGTAACCATTTCTTCTTCTTTAACTGTGGTTCTTTGAGATGAGATGCAGATGTGTATTCCAGGACCCACCCTCCATCCGCTGCATTGGAGTCTAGTCTCTGTGTAAAGGAACTGAGGAGGGGTCAGGGAGACTCTGCTTCATGTTGCCAGAGATGGGGCTGGTCATTAGGTGCGACTGCCACCCCTCTATGGGTACTGCTAGGCAAAATTCTCTGGCTCTGATGTGCTGCGTGTGTACACACCTAGGTGGAATACATGTCTGCATCATATCTCAAAGAACCACAGTTGTCATAAGTAACCATTTCTTTCCATTCTTCAGTAGCATGTTATTCTGTATTCACCCAGCCAGTGACGAGGAGGATCCTGAAGGGTCTCGGAAATCTATTTCCACCAGTCAAACATTCTACTCTGGTTTGGGACCTAAATCTGGTTCTTAAATGTCTTACAGGATTCTCTGTTTGAACCAATGACTACCTGCTCACGCCTCCATTTCTTGATTGAAAACACCATTTCTGGTAGCTCTCACATCAGCATGAAGAGTTAGGAATATAGGGGCCCTTATGGCATACGCCCCTTTCACGTAACTTTTCAAAGACAAGTTAACATTACAACCACACCCCAAGTTTTTACCAATAATATCTTCTGAGTTCCATATTAACTAACCCATTCATCTCCCAATCTTCCACCCTAAACCTCACCTAGACAAAAAGGAGGTGTTGTTACACACACTTGATGTCCGGAGAGCCCTGGCCTTCTATCTTGACAGCACTAAACCGTTCAAAGACTCCCAAATTATTTGTCTCGATTGCAGATACATCAAAAGGGTCTGCAGTCTCTAAAAAAAGACTTCCCAAGTGGATATCTGATTGCATTATCTGTTGCTACCAATCTTGTAATCTCCAAGCACACTCAGGCATATGAACTCACTCTACAAGATCAGCTTCCACTTCTACGGCCTTTTGCAAAAATGTTCCTGTGACGTTGTGCAGTCTATATGGTTTTATAAAAAATATGATAAGTGAATATAATGTAACTGGCATATGCTTCATGCAAAAGATCTCTTGTTAGGTGTCATTACAAAGTTTATAATCTACTGAGTGTGATCATCCTATTTGTAGAAATGTACCACTCTTGTATCTAAAACTAGAAATATAAAACATAACTCTGAGGGCCTATTGTCATTATGTAAAGTGTGGGCCATTAATGATGGCTTGGAATCTTGATGACTCCCATTAACCAGGACCATTGTCTGCAGATAGCTGTATTTACCTGTGAGTCTTCCTGTATATGTGTGTGCTGGCAAGTGAGTAATGCAGTCTTGCAGTGACATGTGATCATCTTTAACTGGAATCCATCTTTAACCTGGTGCTTTTCCAGTGAGGGGGGGTGGAAACCCAGAGGGACAAAGGGTTCCCGCCTTATGCAAAAGATATATAAAGGGGTGGAAGAGAACACAAAGGGGAGAGGAGCCATCATGAAGAATCCCCTAGCTATCACTTGAGCTGCAACAAGAGCTATACCAGGGGAAAGAATTGGGCCCAGGCCTGGAAGGTGTCCAGTCTGAGAAAAAACTTACTGAAGCATCTCTGAGGGTGAGATTATCTGTATTCAGTTTGATTAGGCATAGATTTGCGCATTTTATTTTATTTTGCTTGGTGACTTACTTTGTTCTGTCTGTTACTACTTTGAACCACTTAAATCCTACTGTCTGTATTTAATAAATTCACTTTTTATTTAGTAATTTACTCAGAGTATGTATTAATACCTGAGGGAGCAAACAACTGTGCATATCTCTCTATCACTGTTATAGAGGGCGAACAATTTATGAGTTTGCCCTGCATAAGCTTTATGCAGGGTAAAACGGATTTATCTGGGTTTAGACCCCATTGGGAGTTGGGCATCTGAGTGCTAAAGACAAGCACACTACTGTGAGCTGTTTTCAGGTAAACTTGCAGCTTTGGGACAAGTGATTCAGACCCTGGGTCTCTGTCTGGAGCCAGACAGGAGTGTCTGGCTCAGCAAGACAGGGTGCTGGAGTCCTGAGCTGGCAGGGAAAACAGAAGCAGAAGTAGTCTTCGCACATCGGGTGGCAGCTCCCAGGGGGGTTTCTGTGATCCAACCCGTCACAGTTCCCATTAGTGAAATAAGTAGAGCTGCAACTTGGACCTCTGTACGTACCTTTGTGAAGTGCTGTGCAATAACTCATGACTTGGCTTCTGATGCTGTGTGTGGCTCAGCTATACTTTCTTCAATACTGGACTCAGCTCTGAAGGCCCTTCCTCCTTAAAGGGAACTGCTCAGTAGTCACCTACAGTGGAGCACCCATAGGGACACTACTAGAAGAAGACATGGTCACTCACCGGGTACAGTAACTGTAATTCTTCAAGATGTGGTTCCCTATGGTTTCTCCACTACCCGCTGTCCTTCCCCTCTGCTTTCGAGGTCTCTGCTACACAGTAGAGAAGAAACTAAGGGTGGTTTACCTGCGTGCTGATATATAACAGCAGGAAGCAACACGCATGCACAGGCTGAACAGACACTGTTATGAGAAATCTCCAATCAAAGGTGCAGAGGATGCAAGTACACTTAGAGTGGAGCACCCATAGGGAGATACATCTCAAAGACCCACCCACTGCATAGGGTGAATAACCATTTATTGGTTTTTTTGTTTTTGCCCAAATTTTAGAGGATTCAAACAAGCTGTTTGAAATGTGTCTAAAAATATATTTAAGTTTATTTCTACTGGGATAGCATGAAGTGGGGGTGGAGGGGTGGTAAAGGAAGGTGCCACCCATTCTAGAGCTCTGTCATGTTGTTGAACTGTTGTATTTTAGAGCAGTGATTTTCAACTTCAACCCCCAGGGCTCTGCATACTATGTCTAAGATTTCCAAAGGGGTCCACACCTTCGTTTGAAATTTTTTAGGGGTCCACAAATGAAAAAAAGGTTGAAAACCCTGTTGTAGAGGCAGCCTGTGCTGTACCTGTTTGCAATAGCTTTAGCTAATATCAGTAGTGTATTTTAAATAGTAATTTCAGGTTTAAATGCAGTGATAAAATATACCAGATTGTATAGTCGCTCTACATTAACCTGAATTAAAAGTTCCTGTAGTGGTGGGAAAGCAACTAGGGTGATGCACTGATGTATACAAAATATAAATAGGGACAAGAAATATTTCATCATCTGCAATTTGTGATATGTTTTAAATGTCAAAATTTGTGTGAAACTTTGGAACTTCAGAGGTTATACACTTGGTATATGGGGTAGCACTGTAGTACTTTGTCCCAAATACTAGATACATTAGGTATTGTCAAAATAGCCAACCACAGAATTAATTGAACAGTTAATCCAGTAAACAAAGCACATATTGTAGCTGGAAGAATTAGAGTGTATCCTGAAGGTTTTTTTAATTGAAACCTTAATTTAAACGTCATCGAGTGTTGCCTGCCAAAGTACTTATTGAATTTAAAAATAAATTCCTGACTAGACTACTTATATTTTTTCCCCATTATCATCTTAGGTTAGTTTTGTGAAAGAAGCTATAATGAAAGTGCTGAATTTAGTGCTGATGTTTGCAGATCGTTGGCAGGCTGGTTTGGGAGCTTGGAGGTAAGTAATATGTCATAATGTTTTATAATGTGATCATTTCACAGCTCCAGTGTTGTATTTGAGGCATATATCTTTTTGCTTTGCATGTTTAATGGGAGACTAATGTGACCTTTTGTTAACGAAGATAAATTCAATTGAATTGAAGCTTATCAGCTGCAGGCACCTGTTGGTTGTATAATCAGAATGTGTTTCTCAGTGAAAAAGGTGGCCAATACATTAAAAAAAAAAATTGTAAGACTGTAGTGGGTTAACAACAAATGGAAGTACTTTTTTATTTCTCATCATGTGTTCTTATAAATTAATAAAATGAAAGGCTCAGTGGTCATCCTTTTACTTACATTTTTTTCTGAGATTTAGTTTCCAGTGCCTGTGATTTTAAGCTAACATTCATTTACTTGGTTTATGAGAACTGTAGGTTTAACCAATAAGGACTCATTCTGGTCTGGTAAAAAGGCAGGAGAAGAGAGGAAAAGTTAAACTTCCTTTGTTCTTTTCTCCTTGGTAAATCTTCCTTTTTGATGTAGACTGCTAGTGATAGTAACCTTGCCTTATGTCTCAGAAGATGAAATCCTGGTTCTGTTAAAGTCAATGCAAGTTCTGCCTTTGAGTTCAGTGGAGCCAGGGTTTCACCCAGAAAGTTCAGGACTCACGTTGTATCAAAAATATTAAGTCCGATAAACTTCTAAGCAGGGTACTTGCGTTACATGAGGATAACCTAAAATTATTGTATTCTATTGTTTTTTCCTTTATACCTCCTGTGTATTCTTAGGCACAAAATGAGAAATTTCTCTGCGGCAGGATTTTCAGGAGTGCTCATTGCTGGCCTAACTGTTCCTATTGAAGTCCCAATCCACCCCCTAACTTTCAAGACTGTTTTTGGTGCTGGTGTGTATATGAGTCAGTTATCCTGCTCTAGGCATCCATCTCCTGGGCAAGTGTTTCTGATTTTGCCTGTGGAACCCATCTCCAATGTCAGGGAAAAAGAGGAGCAAGTCATCAGGTAGCTCCCTAGCTCTAGGCTTTGAAGCAGTATGGAGCTTTAGAGCACGTCACGTAAGAGAGGTTTCCTAGACAGGATCAGTAGCTCTTCCTGATAGTTGGTAGATGCAGACCAGAGGGTGGAGTTAGCTCACCATTATTTGTGTTATGATAATGCTTAGAAACCCCTGTCAAGGATTGGGTCCCTGTTGTGCTAGGCACTCTGTACACAAACAACTGAAAGATGATCTCTGCCTTGTTTTTATTTATTATTAGAAAGAAAGGATATGTCCTCTTATATAGAACTGTCTATGTAGTTATTTATCCACTTTATATTTGTTTAAATTAAACTGCACTTCTTTCTTAGGATGGAATCCATAGAGAAGATGGAATCAGATTTTAAAAATTGTCACATGTTTCTTGTAACAGTTATAAACAAAGCAGTCTGTAGAGGCTCTTTTCCTCATTGTGAGTATACAGAATAATTTTAAAACAATAGGCTTTTCCTATATTGACACTTTTAATTTATAAGCTTCTTTCGGCAAGTAGGCTTTTCTGGGTTTGTAGGAGTGAGGCTGTTTTAATGTTTAATATGTTTTAAATTGAATTTTATCCTGTGTAAGAACAAGCTTAAGGTGTGTGTCCATAGAGAGGGATTGGCAAAGCATTTTCTGTTTTCTTTTAATAAAACAATTTAACAAACATTTTAGAGCATTTGTGCCTCACTTCGTTTATGACTAGCAAAACTTCCTTCATTTTGCCTAATGCCCTGAGGAGGGACATGCAAATAATGTTGGCATATATCATAAATCCTAACGTCACCAAAGGAATTCACATGCCACTTAAAATAAAGTATTTGGTGATCAGTTATTTGACTACACATCACTTAAAATGGCTGGCATTGAATTCGTGACGAAAAAATGGTTTGCAGTCAGAGCTAATCACTGTTAAACATATTCTTTTCTTTGATTCAGATGTTGTATTGCCTGGTATAGGCCAAGCAGAATTGCTACATTTATTGTTTTATGACATCAGAATGGACAACCTAAAATGGATGACATAAAATGCCATGCTCTATTTTAACAATTCAATGGTTTTAGTGGTGGTTTGTTTTATGCAGCATTATAGTCCTGTATGGTGCTTAACTGGCAAATGAAAGCAGTGCCTGCCTGAGTAATTTACATTTTAATGGTTACATACGTTAGGAGTCATACTCATACTTTTTCAGTGTAAACGTTGCACCCACTAAATATTTCTAAAGTTAGTAATAAAATATTTGCCTAAGTAACAGGTGCTTCTTTGGATGAATAAACATGTGATGATGTGGGTAGTGGTGCAAGAATAACACCAATTTGTTTATCTTAAATGATACTGTCTTCTCAAAGTGACAGAGCATACAAAAGGTGGTCATGGTTGTAATTTCAAAAGTATAAATATGAGAGCAGAGCAGAACATAGATTAGGTCTACTGTTTCAAGAGAATTTACTCTGTATTTGCACTGATGTAAATGAAAGCAGATTTTTTCCTATATTCTTGGATCTTTTGGCTGGTCGGATTATTCTCAGTGTAGATGTATTAATACTGTTTATTTACAAAGGATAAAGATACATTTATTCAGTTTTGCACCTTTTGCTAAGGATAAGGTTCCACACCAACAGCTGAAAAGAAATTAACTCTCCTCAATTGGCCCCTCATTATTTCAGATATTTCAGGTAATGAAATTGATAAAATTGAAAATGCTTGATGCAGGGACTTAAACCCTCAGATATTGTTATTTGTAATTTGAATAATAAAAGATATCTCATCTGCCTGGTAAGCTATAAAACTGACAATTTCAGTAAACCTTTGCAGAGTGATGTAACCAAGAATATTTAAAATGTTTAAAAATTTTTTTATCTGTTTTGATTCACAGTGGAGTCTTTAGCTGTGTCACTCATGGCTGGCATGGAACAAAGTTAACAAAAGACCAGAGTGCATTGAACTACTCAAGAACTGAACTCCTGCAGCATTCATCTGCAACATTATTTATTCAAAATGAGCATTTTATACTGAAATCCATGTATATGTAGATAAATGGCAGTTGATATCATTTCCTTTCATTAACTGTTTGAAACTGTAAAATGTTTGAAACTGTAAATGGTGATGTACAGTATTTAATGAGTATTGGTTGTGGCTGTATTTTTTTCCTGCATGTTAGTATGCTATAACATCAGATTCATACTGTCTTGTAAAAGTAGCTGATTTGAAAATACATGAAATGTTTCTTCTTGTGAAGAAGGAATTACTCACTATTTTGTTAAATAGAGTATTTGCTGATTAAGTCTTTAAAATAGTTTCCATTAGTTTTGCAAGAAATGTTAAATACTTGCCATTTTTAACTAGGATCAAAAGCACATATGTAGAATATACTATAACTGTGAAAATGCGGAGTACAAGAATACGTGTTCTCAGCTCCTTACCCTTCCCTGATCTGCCCCTTCTCCAGCTTCCTAGTCTCTTGCAACCCAGCCTCTAATACTGGTAGTTCTTCAAGTGTCTGTAAATGTGGATCTCACTCTTGGTGTGCATGTGCCGCATGCACAACAAGTCAGAATCTTTTAACCAGCTGTGTTCTTTGGGATCACACATGTGCCCTGCATATCCTTGTGTTACCCCCTCTCGAGGGCAGAAAAGATGGAGTGTATTCAACTGCGACTCAATTCCTTCTTACTACCTGCAAAGAAACAATCTCTAATCCTGGGACTAGCAGCCTTGTCCTATCACCTGTTTTAAATAAATAATAAAAAGAGCCTGTAGAGATTGACTGAAATGCTACTTTTCATCTGTACTTCTGCTGAAATACAGTCACAAACTTTGTAAGTTTTTTGGCTGTCTGAGCTCAGGTCAACGGTCTGCCAACCCTAAGCCTTTAGGCTTAATATTTCTAAGCTTTCTAACCCCCTTGGTTGCAGAGGAAACTCAGTATTTTTTTTAAACAAAAGCTGAGATTTTAATGTAATCACATGACTCCAAGAGCAGGGGCTTTAAGAGCAATACCAAATCACGAGAAAGCTGGCAACACTGGTGTGTCATACACGGGCAAACTGCTGGTGTCCTCTAGTATGTTCCATGTCAGTTTGTAGCTTATTTTGGGATGTTGTCTAAGCAAAATGTATACTATATTACCACAGCTTCCCTTTTACTACTATGTCTCAGACTTCTGGAGGGACCTCCTTTGAAGGTGGGGTGTCATCACAGGTAATTTGTACCTTCATTCCACCTTGGTCTCTTCCCATCATGATATACCATGCTCTATAGTGTACCTATATTTGATATATTGTATCTATAAATACTTGCTGCTTGTCCAGTTTAACAGCACTAGCCTTAGCATGCTGTACTTGGGCGCTGAGGTCCAGGAGTTGCTTGGACTGGTTCAGGTATATTCATATGCTGTTTGGCCATATACCAAGTAGTTGTATACTTTGCTTTCTGTACTTTAAAAACTTGACTGATAAGATTGGTGGTGGTTTTTTATATACATTGGTTACTCCTAGCTCCACCCAACTTTCTTTTCTCTCAACCTGCTTTCAGTATTTTATTTAACTAAGTGGCTGAACAAAACCAAAATACCTGCCACATTTGATGCAGCATTAACTTCTTGTGCGTCCCCTCCAAGGGTGCTGTTTTGCTATGTTGGGTTCCTCCATGCCCTCTTCAAATAGGATTTCAGATAGGACAGCTCTAGTCATGGAAAAACTAGAGCTGATTATTTTTTAAGGGGGAGAGCAGTTGAGCCTGTGTATGTGCGTTCGCTTTCTCTCTCTCTGATAATGAAAAGGGATTTGGCTCAGGCTGGCTTCTGTTGTATTAATGTAGTTGGAATATATGGGCCCAGAGTCAACTATTTACATGACCCTTTTATTGTCCAACACTAAAGTTTTAAAAAAGGTTCAGGTTTAGTACGTGACCTCAGTGTAGTACCAGGGCCCAAACCCTATTAAAAATAGTGTAACCTCTCATTGAAGATACAGAAAAGAAGGAAAAAAGTTAAAGCATTTGAAATGCAAGATATTAAATAAGGCTTTCATTATAACCATAATTCTTTTCCCCTTTCCCTTTGCTGTAGAGTTTTTAGAATGAAACCCTAGTGTCTGATGGTCTCTTAGAGGGTGTTAAAGAGGGAGTTAACTGTCCTTTTCTCTTTTTCCCAAAGAAGTTAGTTGAGATAGGCTGGAGCTCTGGTGATTGCTGCTGTTCAAGTCTAGTCCTATTTCCAAGAAGACAAAATAAGATAAATATGTATAAGAGGGGAGAGGAAAAAAATCAGTAAAGATAGAAAATGCTGCTTCTATCTCTGCTGTTGACTCTGACTTGCAGCCTCACTCTGGAGAAACAAAGGCACAATGCACCATTTTATCAGCCACTCTGAGACCTGGCAAATTTGTACCAGCATTGGTGTGTTTAGAAAATTGCTATTAACTGCCTCTTTACTTACAGGCTCATGGCACTGTTGCAAAATATATAGACTTGGCCAGCTAAGCCAGAAGGCAAAAGGAGAGGGATAGGAAAAGGATACACAAGGGGAGGAAGATGTGACAGTCTCACATCCCAGGTGGTTGGGTTTCAGCCTGACCCAGTGGAGATGGTGATGTCATGTAGGTCCCTTTTTTGGACTAATCTGTTCAGGACACCTTTTCCCATCCAACTGATGAAGGCCCATTGGTGTCTCGGTGGATCCTGAGGCCCTAAGGGGGTGGGTGGCAGCCATAAAGATTACTGCAGCAGTTGCTGGCAGACAGCTTCTTTTAGTTTTCCACCAAAAGTTGTCTTTTTAAAAACCCCAATAATGAGCTCATCCCCTCATTATTTTGTCCACAAATAAGTCTAGTTAGTGACACACCAGTTTTGGTTCATTGATTTCCAGTCTCACACTTCTCTTGTTTACCAGTCATGAGCTTAATGCAGTTCTTGAGTTACATCAATAGGTTGTCTTATTTAAATTAGTCTCTTTTGGATCTTTTTCCACCAACAATTATTGTTTTAATAGGTTATTGAAACACTTTGTAAACTTCTTTCTAGTTTACCACTGTTAAGCACACAAGTGGGATAAATGCATAGGCCTAATTATTATGACACATCCCATTGGATAAAAGGTCTGGTTTAGAGAAGGGAAAGTTTCAAAAAGAGCTTCTGCAGAACACTCCAAACTTTCAAAAGGTGACGTCTGATTTGAATGTCTGTTCCAGGAAATTCCACTAGATGGAAGGATTTCAGATTTCCTGAACTTGTATTACAGATCAGTTAATCCTCTCAGGAGTAGTCCAAGGCTATTGCTTTAATAATGCCTTGGTTACTGTTTTAAAAACACGAGAAAAGACATCTCCCATCTGAAAAGCTTCCACTCTAAAAAGATAAACTACATATAATTTATAGTGAAGAGATCATGGTGTAAATGACTGAGAACATGTAAGTTGAGGAAGAAGTAGAGAAGGAGATTTATAGGTCCAGAGAATTGGGAGGGAAAAGGATTATAGAGGAGAGGGAACTGGCTGAGTATAGAGTCAAAATAGTAGAATGACAGGCACCCAGAAATAAGATGTACGCACAAGTAGGACTATCTGAGGGCCTGGAAAATGAGGACAAAGTATTAGAAACTGATGTTTAAGGAGGCGTGAAGCAGTAAAGGGTCTTGTAAAGGAGGATTGCTATGGTTTGGGTGGCAGGCAGATTTTGGATAGACAAGGGTTTAAGCTTGAGTTTAAGTAATTTAAATGTGAGATTGAACAGAGGGGAAGAAGTCAGCACAGAGAGAACTGAAGACAGAAAAGTGGATGAGGCCACTCAGGGATAAGATGTAGAAAGAAAGGAGGGCCCCAAGATGGAACCCTGTGGGACACTGACCAAAGTAAAAGGAGCAAGAAGTGGAAGTTGAAGAAGCAATTCAAGAGATTAGAGAAAGGATGGTCAATTGGTGAAAATGATAGAAAAGTTGAGAAAAATAGAGGCTAATGTATAGAATTTTCAGAGATGCCTGTAATTCTCTCTCCCCTCCTTTCCCCCCCACCCCCTGTTACATTCCCAGTATTTTAATATCCAGAAAAAACAGCTATTATCTAGATCTTACATCCAAGTCAGATTCAGGTGGACCAGAGAGCTGCGGTAGTAGATCATAAATAAAAATATATCTGCATTTCAGTGTAAATGAAGTCAGGGTGTCCAAGATCCATAATAAACCTAAATTGAGAGAATAATTGGTTGTTACCTATAAAATAAATTAAAAATGAAATAACATCAGTGTGGTGATAGTAGCTATCAAAATTGATTTTCTTTCTTTTCTGGATCTAATTTTCTATTTCCCTATCTTGTTCACTCCACTCATTCTCAATAGCTGAGGTTCACAATAAAACAAACTTTCCAGTGCTCCTCTTTTCCTTGAAGTCTACATAGAGATTGTGCAAAAGCCCTCAAGAAAAACAAGATCTAAGTTGTCTTTACCTCAGCAAATGCCTTATAAAGACTTCCATGTTGGTAGCTTCTTAGGAAAAAAGCTTTTCTGAGGCAGTCCTTGACAGATTGTGGACCTGTAAATCTTATTTCAGCACCAGAAAAACAGTTTAGAAGCATATAGATATGCCTATATTATGACAAATGAGCATGGTTTCTGAAAGGAGATGTCTCTTTAAGCTGTTGGACATCTTTGACCCCATTAATGACATATTTGAGAATAAGGAGAACTGGTTGATATATAGATAATTTACTTTGACTTTCCAAAGGCTTTTTATAGTCTTTCACAGAAGAGTTATTTAAGGAAACTTAGAAGAGTGGAAATCTGGTTGGCGGGGGAAAAAAAAACTTGGTCAAGAATATGAATAAATGGTCAGTTCTCAGCAAAAGAGGTTAGTGGCTTGGTGCCTTAGGAACAGAGATGTTAAAAATTGCTTGCTACAAAATATTATGCTGGCTCATAAGACCAAAGGACTAGAGCTGAGGAATTCCAAGAGGATGACTAGAACAGGGCCGGCACCAGGCAACCAAGCACATGCTTGGAGTGGCACCTGGTAAGGGGCGGCCAATCTTGGGGTGGTGGGGGGCAGCGTGGCGCGGCATTCTGCGGGGAGGGGTGCTCCGGCGGCGAGGTGCTCGGTGGGGGGCGCTCTGGCGGCGTGGCGCTCGGCGGGGGGCGGTTCCGGCGGCGCGGCGCTCGGCGGGGGGGGGTTCCGGCGGCGCAGTGCTCGGCGGGGGGGGGGGGGTTGGCGGGGCGGCGCTTTTTTTTGCTGCTCGGGGCAGCAAAAAAGTTAGAGCCGGCCCTGGACTAGAAGCAGATAAAATCTCAGATTATGCTTTACATAGACCAATACATAACAATAGGCATCGGAAGGAACAATTTAAAAATTGTGTGTACTCTGATGGGTTCTGAATTAATTGTAACCTCTGAGGAAAAATGTGTAGATACAATACATGGGTCAATTAAAGCATCTGATCAATGGTGGATAAAAATCAATTAAAATAGGCTTATTAACAAAGAGACAGTAATTTCCCTTCATGTTACAATATTGCATAACTTAGTTCATTGGGTGAGTTTTGAGCTTCATTATAAATACTCAAAGTAGGAAAAAGCATTATCAGAAAAGGTTAATTATCAGAGCATTTTAAAATGAACAGGTGAATGTATTTGTGTGTGTATATTGGATTTTTAGATAAATAAAATATTTAATATCAGTGGTTCCCAACATACATTGAATACAGAACTTACTTTTATACCTTCCAAAGAATCAGTGATAGTTCAAAGTCAAAAAGACACATATTAGCACCACCTAGAGGCAATGCATATTAAATGTTTTTATTTAAAGTATGATTCTTTAAAGATACTTGCCCACATCCTTGATTCTAGTCTAGCTTTACGTGTGTAGAGAGGGGACGAGGATCAAGGTGGAGGACAGAGGTGCCCTTTTTTTTACGTTTCTGGTCTTGGTGCCACTAGGATCTGCTTGCAATTGCCCAGATCGCTGGTGCATAGCGTGCTTTAACCACACCCTTTTCTCCCTCACAAATCATGAGATTCCTCTATGCAAGGGAATTGCTATTTAAGGCTATTTAAGGCAAGTGCCCCTTTGTGCCTTTCCCTGAGTTTTTCAAGATTCTTGTCCTGCCTTTCAATAGTGACCACCAGTTTGTAGCCCCCTAAGAGGTATATCCAGCCTGAGTCTGTTTGGGGGGGTCACTTTCTACTTGGACTAGAAATGTAAGGACATATTATTAGAATTTATACCCAATACAGAAAAATAGAATGGGATTGTGTGCTATTTTAGGCCCTGATCCAGCAAAGCCTTTAAGTACAGTGGAACCCTGTTTATCCAATCTAATCGGGACCAGGGCCAGATCGGCTAATCAAAAATTTGGATAATCCAGAAAACGGGTTGACAGCCCGAGCCCTGCTGCTTGGGTCTGAAGCGTCAATTTCTCATATTCCTGTGTGTGCACTGGTGGTTCGGTTAATATGGAAAGCCAAATAATGGAGGCTTGGATAAATGGGGTTCTACTGTATGTACTTAACTTTAAGTATATGAATAATCTAACTGACAACACAGCAGGTAGCAAATTTCTGTAGGGTAGACAAGTCTTTAGAGATGGAAACAAATGCATCAGTGGAGAGAGACCTTCCCTGGACAATGTCACTATATTATTGAGGCTGTGTATATTTGGTATGAAGCGAGAGCAAAGTTGCATTGGTGAGGAAAGAGCCTGGATGTTGGGTCAGGAATGTAACTCCGAAATGACCACATATTGAGGTTCTAACCAGAATTGATGATGATGATGATTATTTCTGGCAGAATTTATTATTTCTGCCAATAGTGTTCTAATCACTTTCCAAACCTAGAAGGCGGCACAATCCCTGCCCCTAAGTCCTGAGCCTTGTGTTCCTCATCAACACATCCCCCCAAACCAGTAAAATAAGAAAAGAAACATGGGCTCTGGTCCTGCAAGCACTTACTTGTGTGCTCAACTTTATACAGAGGAGTGGTCCCATTGAAATTAATGGGACCACTGTGTGTAAAGCTAGGAATGTGTGTAAGGCCTGGTCTATCCCTAATTTATACCAGCATATCTATGTTGTTTTGGGGTGTGAAAAAAACCACACCCGTAATGACACAGCTATGCTGACAAAACTCCCAGTGTAGCTCTTCTTTCAGAATAGCTAACAACATTTGGGTAAATGCTCCTACATCAGCAGAACCACTCTTTCTTATAGCCAAATATTGTGGAGTGCAACAGTCATGGCTTGTTAATTTAAAAATCTAATAGCAGTAGAGTGAAAAGCTAGTTGCTTTAAAGTAGCAGAAAAATGGATAATTTAAAATGTGAAAGAGTACAAGGGCAAATACCCTGGATCTACCCACATTGGCATGATAGTTGCAGCAGCACCAGAATGGGACTTGAGGCACCATCCTGCAAAGACTTACCATGTGCTTGATTTTACACATACGTGTAGTGCCATTGAACTCAATAGGAATACTCTCATGTATAAGGTTAAAAACATGCATATGTCTTTGCAGGATTGGGACACGTGTTGTAAGAGATGTAGGTATTTAGGCAGACTCAGTGCCAAGGGGAGAAAAATAGGAAGCCTGGCATTGCATTTAGGCAGATGCTTTCATGCAAAAATATGCTCACTGTTGTCCTCAACCTTTATAGAATAGAATCATGCAATCATAGAGATGTAGGACTGGAAGAGACTTCAAAAGGTCACCCAATATACCCCCCCATGCTGAGGCAGGAGTAAGTATACCTAGACCGTATCTGTCAGGTGTCTGACTGACCCTTTCTTAAAAACTGCCAATGATGAGGATAGGGTGACCAGATGTCCCGATTTTGTAGGACAGTCCCGATTTTGGGTCTTTTTCTTATATAGGCTCCTGTTACCCCTCACCCCCTGTCCCAATTTTTCACACTTGCTGTCTGGTCACCCTAGATGAGGATTCTGCAACCTCCATTGGTAACCTGCTTAACTACCCTTATAGTGGGAAAGTTTACCCTATTGTCTAACATACATCTCCCTTGCTGCAAACCAAGCTGATTACTTCTACCTACTGATCACTGTCCTCTTTATAACGACCTTTTATATGTTTGAAGACTTCCATCATATTCCCCCGCAGCTTTCTCTTCTCTAGACTAAACATGCCCAATTCTTTTGAACTTTCCTCTTAGGTCACGTTTTTTAGACTGATGGACATTTTTGTTGCTTTCTTCTGGACTCTTTCCTGCTCGTTCATATCTTTTTTAAAGTGTGGCACCCAGAATTGGATACAGGACTCCAGCTGAGTCCTCACCAGTGCCCAGTAGAGTGGAACAATTATCTCCCACATCTTACATCTGCCACTCCTGTTAATACACCCCAGAATGACATTTACCTGTTTTACAACATCATTATGATCCCAGAGCGAGCAGGGTGAGTTCGTTAGAAATGCAGATAATCAATATCTAAACTGTAATAGAGAAATGGAAGTGGAAATAGAGAAATAGCTATGTCTACATTCACAAGTATGTCGCTCTGGGGTGTGAAAAAACACCCCTCTGAACAACATCACCGACAGAAGCCCTGGTGCAGACCGTGCTATGTCCATGGGAGAGACTTAGGCCCTGTCTACACTGGCAAGATTCTGCACAGTAAAGCAGCTTTCTGCGCTGTAACTCCCGAGTTGTACACAGTGCCAAGCCACTTAGTGCGCAGAAACTGCGTAGTTGCAGCGCTGTAAAAAAATCACCCTGATGAGAGGCATAGAGCTTTCTGCGCCAGGGCTACAGCACTGCTGTGCCAGTGTAGACACCCTGGTTGATTACAGCGCTGCCACTGGCCTCCGGGAGATGTCCCACAATGCCTGTTCTTGCCTCTCTGGTTATCGGTTTGAACTCTACTGCCCTGCCCCCAGGTGACCAACCATCATCCCCATCCCGTAAATTCCTTTGGAATTTTGAAAGTCCCCTTCGTGTTTGCTCGGTGATGCATGCATCCCTCAGTGTATCCCTCATCTTTCCAGGTGGCCATGCCTGCTCCACGCACCAGGCAATCCCCTGCTTGGAGTAATGCCGAGCTGCTGGACCTCATCAGCATTTGGGGAGAGGAGACTGTCCAGTCCCAGCTGCGCTCCAGCCGTAGGAACTATGATACCTATGGAAAGATTTCACGATGCATGACAGAAAGGGGCCATGAACTGGAATACACTGCAGTGCAGGGTCAAAGTGAAGGAGCTGCAGAATGCCTACCACAAGGTGCGGGAGGCAAACCGCAGCTCCTGGCCTGCGCCCACAAGCTGCCAGTTCTACAAAGAGCTGGACGTAATACTCGGTGGTGACCCCACCTCCACTGTTAAGGCCCCTGTGGATACTTTGTTGGCTCGTGTGCCAGTCATGAGAGGACCAAGCCAGGAGGAGGAAATCTTGGACAAGGATGTAGAGGGGGAGGGAGGACCCAGAGGCAGAGGATGACTCGGAGGTCAGAGACGTATGAAGCCAGGAGCTCTTTTCTACCCCAGAAGAGGAGGCCCCTGGTAAGTGGATTTGATTTTGGGAATCGCTGAAGCGAGTTGTTGGGGGCAGGAGGGTTGGAGAAAGCAGGCTTGTCTCTCACCGCATGCCTAGTCTGAGCGGGGCGGAACAGGCTGTTGATAGACTCCCTCACTTCACAGGAATTTGCCTCAGAGATCTCCAGGAAACTCTCATGGAGATACTGGACAATCTGCTTCTGCAGGTTCTTTGGCAGAGCTGCTTTGTTTCTTGCCCCATTAACAGTAACTTTCCTGCGCCACTGTGCCGTCAAGGGGGCAGGGGGGAACCATTGCTGCACACAGGCGAGTCACATAGGGGACAGGACAGAAGCTGCAGTCTTGGAGAAGACCCCCCCTTGATTCCCTGCTCACCCTCAGCAGCAAGATATCTTCCATAATGATCACATCCTGTGGAAAGTGTGAGGACAGGAATGCTTATCAGGCTCCCCCGCTACAGTGCTGGTTCTCCCCGAGAGCCATGTGCCCAATGTACAGCAGGGTCTGGGAAGAGTGATTTACCCTGCCCCTGCAGCTACTCACCATTTTAGGGGTCTTGTGGCTTGTGTGCTTGCGTGGGGTCAGCCAGTTAGTGACAGGTGTGTGAGTACTGGCTGTGTTTTAAATCATTGAATCAGTGTTCTCTGTGTTGCAAATGATGCTGCTTCTGTAAAGTGTTGTGTTTAAACTTCACAGAGATGACCATGGGAGCCCAGCTTCCCTCTTTGTTATCAGCGGCTGAACGGTTACTCAGAATTAAAAAGTGGCCAAGAAGAACTAAGGAGGACTTTCTGTGTGATGTTATGATGCACTCCACAGCTAAGAAGCAGGAATTGAAAGAGTGGAGGGACAGGGAGAAGAGGGACCGAAAGAAGAACACGGCACGCCAGAATGAAACCATGGAGTGGCTCTTAAACATTATGGAGCGCCAAGCAGACATGCTCCAGGTGATTCTAGCTCTTCAAACCGAGCACCTCTGCGCCCACCCTCCCCTGCAGCCGCTGTCACAAAACTCTTTCCCATGCTCCCCATAGACACCGCCAATACACTCTTATCAACCTCCTGGCTCCAGTCTATACACACGGCATTTCACTCTTCCCGCCTCACAGTCCAGCACTGTGGACTCCCAGTACCCACTGCACTCAACACCATCCCTCTGCAGTTTGGCCCTTTTGAAGTACAGTACACACTGCATTGTACTCCAAAGGAGAAGGTTGGATATGATCCCTGGACATACACAAATCTTTAGCCGTCCTGGGACCCCACCTCCTCCTGGGACCTTCCCTTCCCCCATCCCCCTCACTGCTGATGTTCTTTTTTGTTTGACTCTCTCCTCCGGTTGTTGTTTTTTAATAAAAGAATTGTGTTGCTTTGAAAGGAGTCTTTATTCTATTAATTGAAAGCAAACACAGCCCTGCAAAGCAACAATTATGTTAAACCTTCATAGTGCATCGTATGCACCAATCACCTCCTAGCATTACAAGCACTGCACTCCTGAGCATAACAACAGATATTAGTGGCTTTCAGCTTCAAATTGCTGCCTCAGGGCATCCCTGATCCTTATGGCCCCGCACTGTGCTGCACTCCCCTGGTCTCTGGCTGTTCAAACTCAGCCTCCAAGTGCTGAGCCTCTGCGGTCCAGCCCTGAGTGAAGATTTTACCCTTCCTTTCACAAATATTATGGAGCACACAGCACACGGTTATAAGCATAGGAATATTGTCATCGGCCAGGTCCAGCTTTCCATACAGGCATCGCCAGCGGGCTTTTAAGCGGCCAAATGCACACTCAACAGTCATTCTGCACTTGCTCAGCTTGTTGTTGAACGCTCCTTGCTGCTGTCAGGTTGCCCCGTGTATGGCTTCATAAGCCACGGCATTAAGGAATAGACAGGGTCTCACAGGATCACAATGGTCATTTCGACTTCCCCTACGGTGATCTTCTGATCCGGGAAGAAAGTCCCTGCTTGCAGCTTCCTGAACAAGCCAGTGTTCCGAAAAATGCATGCATCATGCACCTTTCTGGACCAGCTGGCGTTAATGTCTGTGAAATGCCCATGGTGATGCACAAGCACCTGGAGAACCATTCAGAAATACCCCCTGCGATTAATGTACTTGGTGGCTAGGTGGTCTGGTGCCAGAATTGGAATATGCGTGCCATCTATTGCCCCTCTGCAGTTAGGGAAGTCCATTTGTGCAAAGCCATCCACAATATCACGCACGTTGCTCAGAGTCACGGTCTTTTGGAGCAGGATGTGATTAATGGCCCTGCACACTTACATCAACATGAGTCCAACGGTCAACTTTCCCACTCCGAACTGGTTAGTGACTGATCAGTAGCAGTCTGGAGTAGCCAGCTTCAACAATGCAATCGCCATGCACTTCTCCAATGGCAGGGCAGCTCTCATTCTTGTGTCCTTGCGCTGCAGGGCTGGGGTGAGCTCATCACAGTCCCATGAATGTGGCTTTCCTCATCCGAAAGTTCTGCAGCCACTGCTCGTCATCCCAGATGAGCATCACTATGTGATACCACCACTCACTGCTTGTTTCCCGAGCCCAAAAGCGGCGTTCCACTGTGGTCAGCACATCCCTGAATGCCACAAGCAATCTCATGTTGTAGCTAGTACGCGTGGGGAGATCAATGTCGCACTCCTCTTGCCTTTGTAGTTTAAGGAATAACTCCACTGCCACTCATGACATGCTGGTCAGGGCGAGCAGCATACTGGTCAGGAGTTCGGGATCCAGAGGCAGGGCGAGCAGTACACAAACCATTGAAAGATGGCGCCAAATGCAGATAGAAGCACAGGGATTGCTGAGATGCGAAGCAATGCATCACGGGTCATTGGGACAGGACTCGGGATGCCCTGCGACCTCTCTGCCTTCCCACAAGTCTTAGCGCCAGAAGAGGAAGAGATGCTCTGTGGGATAGCTGCCCAGAGTGCACCACTCTGAATACCACTGCAAGTGTGAACACGTTATTGAGCAGGCAGCTGACAGTGTGAACACACAACAGTGGTTTCCCTTCAGCGCTCTCCGAGGGGCGCTGTAATTGCCAGTGCTGTAATTGTGCAAGTGTAGACATACCCTAAGGCTTTGTCTACACTAACAATTATATCAGTCAGGGGTGTGGAAAAACACCCCTCTGTACGAAATCACCAACAGAAGCCCTGGTGTGGACAGTGCTATGTTGGTGGGAGAGACATAGGTACTCCTCCTCCTTGGGAGTGGTTAAATGATGTCAATGGGAAAGCTCTCTCCTGCGGGCATAGAGTGGCTTACACCAGAGAGCTCACAGCGAGCAGAGCTGTACCACTGTAAGGTCACTAGTTTAGCTATGGCCTGAGATTCCATTCCTCTATTATGGTTTAGATACTGATCATCTGCATTTCTAATATCAGAGGGGTAGCCCAGTTAGCCTGTATCCACAAAAACGAGGAGTCTGGTCGCACTTTAAAGACTAACAGATTTACTTGGGCATAAGCTTTCATGAGTAAAAACCCCACTTCTTCAGATGCACGGAGTGGGTTTTTTTTTTACCCATGAAAGCTTATGCCCAAATAAATGTGTTAGTCTTTAAGATGCCACCGGACTCCTTGTTGTCTTTGCATTCCTAATAAGTCCCTCTGAGACTTAGTGGTAGAGTAAGATCTCCATTTTTCCTATCGCCTCCTGCTCCCCCCGTGTGGGACTTTGGCTATAGCAAAGCAGCGAGGACCTGTGACCCCGCTGCCCGGGAATCCAGTCCGCGGGGAGATCAATGCCATTCCCTCGCAGTAGGGGAAGCCAGCCGCGGCTCCTGCGTGTCAGCCGGGGTAGGAGGAGCCCTGCAGGGTGCGGGGAGGCAGGGCTGGGAGGCTGCCGGGGGCAGCGGGAGGAGGAGGAGCCGCTGGAGCGGCAGGAAGGGTGTTTCCTTGCGCGGTTCCCTGCTGGGTGACTGACTCAGGCAGGAAACTCCAAGCCCAGCGCGGCCCAGGGAGAGAAGCCGCCCCGGGAACAATAACCCGCGGAGGCGGGGAGCCGAGCCCCCGGCAACACCCCGCCCGAGCAGCTGGGGAGGGAGAGAAGTGGCGACCGCGAGAGTCTCCTGCTGTAAGTGGGTGAGAGAAACTTCCCTTGTTCCTGCCCCTTTCCCCGGGCTGGGGCTGTGCCCTGCCCGCACGGAGCCCGCTCTTGGCCCGCTGGGGCGCGCAAGGTCCTGGGGGGCTGCTCCTCTTCTCCCACCCAGCCGCGCCGGCCTCCCGCGGAGCCCAGCTTCCCCCGGGCTCACGCTTGGTTGGCCTCTGAGGGGTTGTTCTGGGGCTGGGCCCATGTCTGGCTGCCTCCGCCTGCTTCCCACCCCGCCCAGCGACTCCCAGAGCGCTGCGAGGACCTCGGTGCCTGGACTCGCTTGATTCTGTGTCTTGTGCAGCGCCCAGCACAATGTGAGGGCTCAACAAGTAACTCCTAACGAGGCGTGTGTGTGTGTGTGGGGGGGGTGCTTTGCCCAGTCGGATGGCAAGTGGGATTGGGGGGCGCATTGCAGGGTGGGATGCAGAATTGAAGCCTCTAGCACAATTTAGTTATATTATGATAGCGTCTAAGGCGGTGGTTTTCAAACTTTTTTGTCTGGGGACCCAGTTGAAGAAAATTGTTGATGTCCATGACCCAACAGAGCTGGGAATGGGAAAGGGGTTCAGGGTGTGGGAGGGGGCTCTGGGCTGGAGCAAGGGGTTGGGTGCAGGAGGGGGTCTGGGCTGGGGGTGCAGGCTCTGGGATGGGGTCGGGGATGAGGGATTTAGGGTTCAGGAAGGGGTTCCAGGTTTGGGGTGGCTCAGGGCTGAGGTAGGGAGTTGGGGCGTGGGGTTGGGGCATGGACTTACCTCTGGCAGTTCCCGGTCAGCAGCATGCAGAGGCAGGCTTCCCGCCAGGCTTCCCAGAAGCAGCAGGTCCAGCTCCTAGGTGGAGGCGCGCGACTCTCGCCCACAGGCCCCCTTCCCCCAGTGCAGAGCCGGTGCTTGAGGTGGGGACAGTGCATGGAGCCCCATGGCCCCCCTGCCTAGAAGCCGGACCTGCTGCTGGCTGCTTCCGGGGCGCAGTGCGGTGTCGAAAAAGGTAGGCATTAGCCTGCCTTAGCTGGGCAGCACTGCCAATGGGACCCGAAGTTTGAAAAATGCTGATCTAAGGGCCTCAGTCAGAATCGGGCTCTTTTGTACTAAATGTATATCCCTGTGTCCCACCACTGGGGAAGTGAAGGAAACAGGGATTTCCAATGACTTATCTGCATGCCCTGCTAACCTCAACAAATTGAGGGTTATGGTTATCGCTCAATCTTGTTATCCTGAATTATTGAATGCTTTAGTATGTACCATATTGTACCATACTGTTATTTATTAATTATCTTGCAGTAGTGCCCCAAATGCTCCAATCAAGTGCTTATGTACTGTGTAACCACAGTCCTTGCTTATAAATTGTAGTGTAAAGATAGGATAGAGGAAAAATAACAGAAGTAAGTATTGTAGACTTGAGGGGAAATGATAAGCAATTTCAGGCCCCAATCCTGCAATTGGTAGCATACAGGCCATTACAGGATCAGGGCCTGAATGTATATAAAAATACTTCTGTTATATTGCTTTAAAGCAGTTTAGTCTATTCTCACGTGTGCGTGTATGTTTTGTTCTTAACGCTTGTCCCCATATCTCAGGGGTGGGCAAACTATGGCCCGGGGGCCACATTCAGGCCTCCAGCCGGTTTAAACTGGCCCTCACGCTCCTGCTGGGGAGTGGGGTCTGGGGCTTGCCCTGCTCCCGCGCTCCAGCCAGGGAGCAGTGTCTGAGATCACTCTGCACACTCATGCCGAGGCTCCCGGAAGCAGCAGCATGTTCCCACTCCGGCTCCTATACTTGGGGCAGCCAGGGGGCTGCCCGCGCTACCCCCACCCCAACCGCCACCCCTGCAGCTCCCATTGATCAGGAACTGCGGCTAATGGGAGCTGCAGGGGCAGTGCCTGCAGACGGGCAGCATGCAGAGCCATCTGGCCGTATCTCCGCAAAGGAGCCAGAGGGGGGACATGCCGCTGCTTCCAGGAACTGCTTGAGGTAAGCGCTGCCCGGAGCCTGCACCCCTGACCCCCTCCTGTACCCCAACCCCGTGCCCCAGCCTGGAACCCCCTTCCGTACCCTGAACTCCTCATTTCTGGCCCCACCCCAGAGCCCGCACTACTAGCCAGAGCCCTCACCCACCCCGTGTCCCAACCCCCTGCCCCAGCCCCGATCCCCCTTCCTCCCTCTGAGTCCCTCGGTCCCAGCCTGGAGCACCCTCCTACACCCTAAATCCCTCATCCCCAGCCTCACTCCAGAGCTTGCACCTCCAGCCAGAGCCTTCCCCCCCTGCACCCCAACCCCCTGCTCCAGCCCAGAGTCCCCTCCCGCGCCCTGAACTCCTCATTTCTGGCCCCACATCAGAGCCCGCACTCCCTCCTGCACCCCAGCCCCAATTAGGTGAGCATTCATGGCCCGCCATACAATTTTCATACCAAGACGTGGCCCTCGGGCCAAAAAGTTTGCCCACCCCTGCCATATCTAGTGCACACACTGGTTTGTCATTGAAGCGTTGTTAGGACTGTGCTGCTTGTGATTTTTATATATATATATATAGAGCGAGAGAGAGAGCGCGTATAATAGAAAATTAGATTAAAAATAAAACCTATGAAGAATTACATGGATTTTCAGATGGAAGGGGGTAAAGGCCAATGTGTGTTTAAATAAAAATATTATTCAGAGCAAGACCTTTGAGGAAGTTGATTCTTCTTCAGTTAAAATGACATTGCCTCTCTGTTGTAATGGAGAATATAAATAAATACATCATCCACCAGCGGACATTGTGGTGACCCGACAGCATTTAATCTATTTGTTCAGGATGACTTTCTGAAAATTTAAATTGACTTAAATCTATTGGAAAGTCTTTCTAGTGGTACAACAAGTGTCAACAGCCGGTATGTTCTAGTAAGACACATCAGCTTGCATTGCCTTTGTTTTTAGCCCTGCAGTACTTGCTAATGGGTCTGAAAAGCATTCAGATATGTTTAGGGTGACCAGACAGCAAGTGTGAAGAATCGGGACGGGGTTGGGGGGTAATAGGCACTGGTATAAGACAAAGCCCCAAATATCGGGACTGTCCCTATAAAATCGGGACGTCTGGTCACCCTAGATATGTTGCATTTTATATCATGGAAGCATACTACAAACAGTTCATGCTGAACCTGTCTTAAGAGACCACCCAGAGGGCCAAAAAAAAAAAAATGGTTGCCTTGGCATTTAAATATAAGGCCAAACTAATTTTTACTAGAAGCCTTGGAAATACTCACAGTAATCATTTAAGAAATGGAGTTGCTACTGGAGGGTCTAGTCCTTACTGCCTGCCTTGCTGTATACTATATTTGTTTGCCATAATGTATAATTGTAATGAACTATATATTGAAAGAGTTTATCCATGTACCATTTTTAATTTGTGTACTTCTGAAACTGGAATTTGTAATAATACTTTGTTGAAACTTCTTTATGCTTTCTGTGCCATATTATTACATATGTTTAAAAATGGTCATGCTCAGATCGAATAGCTATGTTTTATACAGTTGTTTACGCCTTACATCAGCATTCCAACTCAAATTTTGTCACCTTTCAAATCTGCTGACTTTATTATGATTTTCCATTATTTCCCCATATAATTGTCTAAGGCTTGTTTGAAAATTTCTATTGACCTTATTGAAATATGAGGATTTTATCTAAATATTATCTGACCGTACTTGTTAAGTTGGGCTAAACCATAACACTCTTTGAGTTGATTTTTTTTAAAGGTTGCATTGGTAACCTTGATTCTTGCATTTTCTGACTTTTGAGTGGTTGACTTTGCGACCTTAATGCCCTTTGAATGTAGGTATTTGTATGTAAGTTCCTAGGTTTTATTAAAGCAAACTGAAAAACCCCAAGTTTCTTTATGTGGAACCATGCTGACCCTGTGCATGGGTCATCATCAGGGTTTGAACCTAGGACCATGAGATCCATGGCACAACCCTTCACCACTGCATTTTTTATTTGGACCAGCCACTAAAGGTCTGTGTGACATACACATTATCTTTGGCTTATATTGCCATGTGCAAAACAGCTAGGGAGTTGTGGGAATCAAGAGTCATGGGTTCTGTTCCTCATTCTGGAGGGGGAGTCTAGCGGTGACAGACTGGAACATTCTTTCAGAAAGACAGTGGTTGATTGGACTTGGGACTGCCATAAGAGAGACTGGGTTCTATTTCCATCTCTGACTAGAACTCGTAGTCTCTTCCTGGCTTCCATTCCAGCATGACAGCCTCTATGCCAAAATGGGTGGAGGTGGGAATGCTGCTGCTAGGCCTGTGTCCGTATCCCATCTAAAGTTCAAATATGGTGGTGCCTGGGAGCGTGCTCAGTGCAGATAGTGGGCCAGTGAGCATGGGAACATGCTCAGTGCAGATGGAATGTTCAGAGATTTTAGCAGCAAGTCGGTGACAAGCTTCACAGGGCAAGTGCAAGTTGTCATTTTCAGAGGCTTATAAATGGCCAGTGTCTGGGTGAATTTTCAACAAAAGGCACCTCTCTGAATCCAGGACTTAATACAGTTCAACCCCTTGCTCCATATACCACAGAAGATAAAAATGTATAGTATATACGCCCATTCAATGGATAACTTTGGGTATTGTTTGTGTATTGCCTCTGTCATTTAACTGTAGTCAAAGGTATCCTCTACATTTAAAAAAAATGAACCAAATAACTCATTTTTTCCATATTCATGCTACAGCTTAATTTCTGCATGATGATAAATTAGATTTCTGCCATCCTCCAACTTTGTGTTAACCTGGATTAAACATCTAGCTTCACTCAGGCTGAAGAACTGCTTTTACAACTTCCTGTAGAGTAGGGCACAGAACCTGAAACACTAGTTCTTACCATGTTTAACTGCAATACTTTGTCGTGCCTAATTTTTGGTGGTCATATCTTACATTGTTTTACTAAACGAAAGTATTTTCCCAACACAAATCTAAAGATTTCCTCAATATCTATGGCTTTTCTATATGCTGTTTACCACTGATTTTATGTATCTGTCTGTCTGTAAAAATGGAGTTTACAGAAATATTTGTAAATAGCAGAAAAGATCATGTCTCCAGTTAGCTCAATGTTTTAGGGAAGTCTGAACCGTTTAAACCTCAGCTTACTGGAAAAAGTGGGATGTTGGAAACTGTTACACGCAGCTAACCAGTATGACTAATTTATGTAAAAAATGGACTAGTATTCCCCACCCCCCACTCTTGACCAGTTAGTGAGTTGAGTAAGAAGTGAAGTTAATTCAGTGTGTGCAAAAGAAAAGACCATCCCAGAGAGAATGTTTAAAGATATCTGCAAAAAGATCAAGCAGATTAAATTCTTCATAGATTTCTTTCCTCTGGAAATCCTTGGTGGTCCAGCATATTTGGAGGAGGGTTGTTTCTGCTTGGAAGCCCCCACCACCCGTAAAAAGGATAGAGTTCATGTATCACCATCCATCATTTATCAAATTGCCTCTGTTGCTTGTGTTTTAGGGACACTTGCCCTCCTTTCATCACAGGGAAGTGTCTTTGGGGCGAGGTTGCTTGTCTTAATTTTCTGCTGTAAATGAATGGTTTCTTTACTCTTCCACATTCCTCAACTGCAGGCAGCCCAAGAGCAGCTGCTTCTTTCGCACTGCTCCTGGATTTGAGATGCTTCATTCTTTCTGTCCGCTGCTGTCACCATGAGGGATCCCAGCTGGCCTCTTCTCTTATGTGATGATAGGGTTTGGGGCTGGAGAGATTTCCCCTCTCCCTGGGACATACTGAAACAGTTGAGATGAGCAAAGATGCCCAAGCTGGAGACCCCTCAGTATAGGAGTGGGCTGCTGGCCCTGGGCATGGTCTGTGAGCGATCCTCTGTTTTGGAAAGTCACTTACCAACTTATGTGCCAGATATGGATTTGTTAATCTTCTGGGCATGCCCATAAAGCCCAGCTTTTCTCTTTTCTGCAGTCCAGGAGCGACTGGACTGAGGGTTGGTATGATTATATTCATGGTTGGGGCAGTCCTTCTATACTATTGTGTGCATTTTAACCTATGGGATAGATGCCCGGGCCATAGGATGGACATCTATAGATATATTTCTATAAATTCAGATAAATACAATTTCTGTTTGGAGGAGAGAAGGGTTTCCCTCTACAGGAAGAAGCTAATAGAAAAATGTTAGCATCTTTAATTACTTAAAAGAGGGAGTTAACAGTACATTAATAAAATTATCAGATGCTACTAAGTTGTAAGAAATTGTAAAGGAGGACAGGCCAATAATATAAAGCAACCTTAAAGAGACAAGTGTCCTAGTTACTTGGTTACCTGCACCTTTGACTCCTCCTGATTTCTGAGTATTCTCTTCAAGTGCTTGAAGATGTTTGTTCCACTGTAGGTGGGTGCGCGCCTAGTGCACAGGTGACAGAACTTTTTCCCTCAGCGATGCCCATCAAGGTGGCTCAAGCACCCACTGTTGCCACTGCCTCGGTTCCTTCTTACCTCCAGTGATGCTTGTCAGAGCAACTTCAGACTTATGATAAGTACTTCCCTCAATCCTTGTATATTAGGGTGACCATATTTCCCAAAGGCAAAATGGGATACCGTGTGGAGCTAGCCTGAGGGCTCCACCCCACCCACCCCCGGCTGACCTGAGCTGCTTGCCTGAGCCCTGCTGCCCCCCCACCCCCCGCAGGGCTGGCGTCTCTGCTCTCCCGAGCCCTGTCCCCCTCCCCGCGCAGGGCTGGCATCGCTGCTTGCCCGAGCCCGGCCTGCCCCCTGCCCGAGCCCTCCCTCTTTGCATGTGGCTGGCATCGCCGCTCACCCCCCTGCACGTTCTTCCACACACCACTTTGACAAAAGTGCTAAAAAAGCACTTTTTCTTAAAAAAAAAAAAAAAAAAAAAAAAAAGTTGGGATGGTCAGAACAGGGATTAAAAAAAGGACTGTCCCGGCCAAAATGGGATGTATGGTCACCCTATTGTTTATATATCCTGTTACTGTAAACATTTAGTTAGTTGTTGCCATTTTAGCTAGTTTTAGTGATTTTTTGTTTGTTTGTTTGTTTTAGGACGCCTTTCCCCATTTTTGTACTGGGGATCAGTACCAAAATGATGCCTTGCTTGCCAGGATTTGAGTCCTACCCAGCTTGCGCTAAGCATATGCTTGTCAGTGACCCATACCCAACCTGCTTAAAATGTCTAGGACGGTGATTCCCAAACTTTAACAACCTATGAACCCCTTTCACTAAAATGTCAAGTCTCAAGAACCCCCTCCTAAAAATGAATATTTCCAGGGATTTTCTCCTTTACCTGAGTATAAATTATAAAAGCAATGATCTTGGAAATATAAAAATTGTTTTATGATATGCTTATTACACACTATTTATTATTAATATTTATCATTACAGTATTTTTATTACATTATAAAAACGGCAACACTCTTCCAAGATCTCACTTTCGTAGCTTGTATCACTTTGAATAAGCCTGTTATAAGACAAGGCTCCTATGTTTCATCAAGGAGTATCAGATGTGAAACAGCATGAAGGTATTTAAGAAGCCAACTCAGAGAGTTCCTCCTACACAAGCATTCAGGTCTTGAGCAGTCCAGGCAAACAACGCACGTTACGACAAAGCTTAAACTTGTTCTTCATAATAATTTTAAAAACAACACTAGCTGTCTACTTAATTTTAAAAACAGCAAAAAATATCCACCTCCCTTTCCATTTCTTATAAGGAGTCTTGAAATTTAAATCTCCTCAGTGTGATAGAGATGTTTGCTTTGATCTGCTTCGCTCTTGGAAGTCCAGGGGCTGCTGGCCCCATGCTGCCCGTGGTCCCTAGGGACAGCTCTGTCCACCATTAGGGAATTTTTCCCCAGGAACCCCCTGTAACATTTTGCAAACCCCCAGGGGTTCATAAACCCCAGTTTGGGAACCACTGGT